>NC_090228.1:31282194-31592235 GCF_024489055.1 Chanodichthys erythropterus | reverse complement strand
TGTACCGAGTTTGGTGACTGTAGGTTAAACTAACCCCCCCACTTTTGTCAAAAGGTAGCGCTATAGAGGCCCTGCTCCCCGCCCGTTTCTACGGTTTTGCCCATGTCTGCTGGTCGATATCTCTGATGTGTGCATTGAGTTTCATGCAATTTGAAGCATGTTAAGAGTCTCAAAAGCTTCCAAAACTAATATTAATGTTTGATGCGTTGCCATGGCAACAGTGTTTGTGATATCACTATTCTTTTCAAAGTTCTACATTCACCATGTCTTGACATTATTCTGGTGAAGTTTGAAGCAAATCGGATAAAAATAAGATGGTGATCTCAAAGCATTTTGAAAGTGACACACTTCTTGCTATCAGTTGGTGGCGCTATAACTTTGACTCACAATAGTCACATCCATGTGATCGGACTACTACAACCAACACACTCGTGAAGTTTCATAAAGATCAATCAATATATGCAGAAGTTATAACACACTTCCTGTTTCCCTTTTCTCGCCATAAATTTGTTGCCTCGCCACGGCCAAACCGTTAGAGATATCAAAAATCCGCTGGCAATTTTTCATCAATAATGTCTTTACTGCATGCTGACCGAGTTTGGTGGTGATCGGATGTATCGCCTAGGAGGAGTATATCAAATTCCAGAGCATGCATTTTTCAAACAACCCATAATAGCTGACTTCCTGTTGAGGTGACGTATAACTTTGAGTACGAAAGTTGTTCGGCCCGATGAGGTCTATATGTGTACCGAGTTTTAGACTTATATGTGCAAGCGTGTTTGATATATGGACCAAGTTTTCGGGCGCAATTCAAGGGGGCGCTGTCGAGCCCCCCTGCCACGCCCGGGTACCAGCTTCTGTCCGGCTGTCATGGCCGTGGGTTCTGACCCGTGTGCAAAATTTCAAGAGTTTTTGAGCATGTTAAGGGCCCCAAAAAACCCCAAAACCTAAAAAATAATAATAATAATAAATAAAGCTGCAAGCAGCGATGAAAGGGCCCTCGCACCCGGGCTCACCGCCACCCATTGGCCTTAGGAAAACCGTGGGCGACATTCATGTAAGCGAGTGAATACAGGAGAATTATACTAAAGTCATTTCGAAATGCCACACTTCCTGTGGCCAACAGGTGGCGCTTTGACCATCACTGAATATTGCCATGTTGATGTCTTCAGGCAAGGACTATCATCGAACATGTAAAGTTTGAAACAGATCGGACATTGTATGCCTGAGTTACAACAACTTCCTGTTTCTTTCGTGGCGTTATTTGCATACATTAGCACTCAGCCAAGTGTTGCATAATTTAACGTGTTTCTAGCATGTTTGTTACTTCGTGGCATAATGAAACGTGAATCTGGTAGTGAATTACAGTGTAAAGCATGCCATTTCCTGTTGCCAGCAGGCGGCGCTATGGCTAACTGAATATTGTCATATAGATGTCTTTAGGCCAGGACTCCTATCACACGTGAAGTTTGGAGCAGATCGGATATTGTATGCTTGAGTTACAACAGCTTCATCATTCATGGCGAAACATCGAACTTTGCCAGGCCACCACGGACACGCCCTTCAGCGAAAACTCTAGATCTTCGCAATTTAACGTCTCAAAGGCCTTTAGATTAGACTGACCAAATATGATGTTGATCTGATTAAAGCTCTAGGAGGAGTTCGTTAAAGTACAACATGTGGAAATGGCAAAAACTGCTAAAATTTTGTAGAAAAAAGTCAAAATATCTCACTTCCTGTTGGGTTTACAAACTTTGCACCCAGGGGCTTTTTTGTAGGTATTGGGCTGTTACATCTGTCTACCGAATTTCATAACTGTACGTGAAACGTAGCACGAAGGGCGCTTAATTGAAATTTTGTAGGTGGCGCTATCGAGCCATTTTGCCACACCTAATTCTGAAACCCATATCAGATGTAAATTTTCACCACTTCTGACGCGTGTGCAAAGTTTCATGAGTTTTTGAGAACGTTTAGGCCCTCAAAAATGCGATTCATTTTGGAGAAGAAGAATAATTGGCTGAGCAATTCCAATAGGGTCCTCACACCATCGGTGCTCGGGCCCTAATAATAATCCTAAAGAAAACAATAGGGCCTTCAGCCCTTTACAGGGCTTTGGCCCTAATAATAATCCTAAAGAAAACAATAGGGCCTTCAGCCCTTTACAGGGCTTTGGCCCTAATAATAATCCTTAGAAGAACAAGAGGGCCCTGCGTGCTTAATTCGCTTGGGCCCTAATAATAATAATCCTTAGAAGAACAAGAGGGCGCTGCGCGCTAATTCGCTTGGGCCCTAATAATAATAATAATAATCCTAAAGAAAACAAAAGGGCCTTCAGCCCCTTGGGCTTTGGCCCTAATAATAATCCTTAGAAGAACAAGAGGGCCCTGCGCGAATTTTCGCTTGGGCGCTAAATAGTCTTTTTTACAGCCACCCCCAGATTTCCATAAGGAAATATGTACACATAGAAAAAGGCTTTCATTCTACTGTGGGGATTAACAATTACTTTAATCAGGAATGGCAGTTAATTGTATAAGGGGTGCTACTGGTCGGGTGTAGGTTTTTTCTCCCACCTGAACCTTGGCTGTCCTCACTCTTGTGTCGGCTCCGTGGAATACTTCTGACACCCTTCACACAGGCCAGAGAGCTCTGGGTAGCTGAGGATAAATGATCAGCACCATTGTGCCAACCTGGATGTCTGGAGTATCAGTTTGACATTTTTGAAGAATGCCATTTTTGTAGAATTTGAGATAATGTCACCAGAATTGGTCTGCGAGGATCTGGCTGTGACGCCATCGACGTCGGATGACCAGCTCGGATTGGGGGTATACTGTCAGGGGGAGTGAAGCATCTGGCCACCCCATTAGGAGACAATTTGGAGTAATGGGTTCAGGATCATCAACATCAGATGACGTATATCCCAGTGGTTTGGAGTTCAAGGTTCCTTCAATCTCCACCAGCACAGTTTGAAGGACCTCATAAGTCACTGATTGAGTCCCTAGAGTAACCATCAGTGCATTTTTCAAAGAGCGAATTTCTCGCTCCCAGCAGCCTCCAAAGTGTGGTGAGTTGGGAGGGTTGAAATGGAATTCAATCTGCTGTTTAGCCAATTCTCTCTGCAGATCTGGGGCGAGAGCTGTAAAAGCTTCCTTTAGCTCCCTTTCACCTCCTCTGAAATTTGTGCCTTGATCTGACAAGAGCTCGTGAGGTTTTCCTCGCCTAGCCGTGAACCGTCTGAGGGCCACGAGGAAGGAGTCAGCTTCCAGACTATGGAGAATGTCAATGTGTGCTGCTCTGGTGATGAGGCATTTGAATATTATTCCCCATTTTTTCAGTGGAGTAAAAGGCTGGCTTGAGGCGTAGTCTTGCCGGAGGGAGGTCTGCCATTTAAGGCACCTTTGGGTTTTTTCTCCATTTTTGGCACTGCACACACTCTCGCTGCAGACGCTTAATGGCTTCTCTTCCACTAAGGACCCAGTATTTATGACGGAGTTTGGCAAATAGCCTCTCAGGACCGGAATGACAGAGTTTAGAATCATAACTTTGGATAATCAGTTTAGTGATGGGGTGCCTTGGATCCAGTATGATAGGGTGCATGTTGTCAGGTTCTAGGTAGGGACTATGTCGTAAGCATCCACCGACTCTGAGTAATTTTGTTTCCTCATCGAGTTCGGGGGCCAGTGCTCTCAGTTGACTATTGCGGGAAAGCGGCGTACAGGCCCTCAGTTGTTCCAAGTCTGACGGGAAGCATTCCTGCTGTGCTTGCTGCAAAACACTAATCTCTGCACTTCTGTAGTCACTGGCTGTGGGCTTACCATCGGCCACCCTTTGAAGAGCCATGGACTCGATTAGCTCCTTCAGAGTCTTAAACTGACAGAAATCAGAGGATGTGAAGCAGACCAGAGTACTGGAACCAGTCTTACGAAGTTTGTTATTATCTACTTCCTCTGGACTGGGGCATTCAGGCCACAAATCGAGTGGATCTTTCAGGAAGAGTGGACCTTGGCACCAGCGGCTTCTAGGGCAGAGATCACAGAGACTCCTTCCCCGAATAATGTCATCGGCTGGATTACTTGTGGAGGGTACATATCACCAGCTGTGTTGCTCTGTGAGATCTGATTCTGGGAATGAGACTGAAATGAAGAGACAGTGCTGTTCAGTCATGTCCTTCTGCAAGTGTTAGACTGGGCCCTGTAATGTCCACCCAAGACGTGTCTTTATAGCTACTGGTCCCCTTGGAGGGCCTAGCCTTACTGGTTCCACTGGAGTGATCAGATGGGGGTTATCTGATCTAGTGAGCAGCACGGGACAGACTTCTTCAAGACTGTGAAGCAGAAGCCCTTTAAGGTGCTGATATCTCTCTCTCAAAGTCTTCACTGTGTTACGGTCCAGGCCTTGGTATTTATTATTTATTCTTGTTAGTGTTGTGTGTATTCTTTCTTTGTGTTAATTTGGGTCTTATTCTTTCCCCGAGGGCAAGCTCCGCCCCTGTGCACCTGCGCCTCATTCGTTTAAGACGCGCTGGGCTGGATATAAGAGGAGAGTGTAGACGTGGGCGTGTGCTTTTGAGTGTCGAACTTGTGCTGCCTCCATCATAACTCCAGTCGCCAGGTCACCACCGACGCTGTCTTTAGCTCTATGTGAGCGTGGTGCACACTTGGGAATCCCCAATGATTATAACACCTGTTGTGTAGCCGCCACTGCCACTGTCTTTAGCTCTACGTGAGCGTGCTGCACACTTGAGAGAGGGCTCGTGTGGTAAGCTGACGTGGACGGCCAGTTGTGCCCGACGAGTTCTGTGTGCGTCCTGATGGCCCGCTGATGTTATGAAGCTGTTTTATTTTTGTCTTATTTTGTTGATCTGTGTGTTTGTTTATTTCATGTTCATTGTATAAGAGAGCTGTTTTTATACCACCTGAACAGTTGCCTGTGATACATGAGTGCTGCGGCATTAAACGGATAAATTGTCTCTCTTTGTCTCGCATGTCCTTTTATGTTGCTTACCCCCTTCCCTAGCGAGCTCTTTGAAGGTGGGGTTCATAAAAACTGGGTGTGAGTGTTCTGCTAAGCTTAGCTGTTGAGCAGTGAAGGAACCTTTGATGTGATATCGTTTAGCGGGCTGAGCGATTGGGGAGATGGTGAATGAGACTGCTGCTCCTCTGAGAATTTGTAACTCCTGTCTGATTGTTTGAAGCGGGAGGTCTTCAGGCTGACCTTTGAGGCCCAGCTGCTGAGCTGCACTGTGGAGGAGAATAGTTCTCTCAGATCCATCATCCTGGATAGCGTATGCATCAATTCTCCTCTTTCCATTTCTGAGAATCACCTTGCTGATTTTAAGTAGAACCTTTCAGCTGGTAGGCGGCTTATGAATCAGGAGAATCTCATTCATGGTGTTGAGCAGACAAGTGTTGGTATCAGCAGTTTCATCTTGAACAGGCTTTGGGTTCTCTGGCTTCCCAGCACTGATGTCATGCAGAGCCATGAGGTGTCGGCTGCTGCACTGTCTGCAATGCATTTTTAGGTTAAACTCTGCTGACCTATGAGTTCTACCACAACGCCAATATCTGTTGTTGTCTTGGACCCAGCTTCGTTTTTGGTCTTTAGTAAGCTGCTTAGTAAGCTGCTTGAAGTTGGTACAGTTGTTGAGGGAGTGCTTACTGTTGTCACAGTAGGGGCAGTAGGGTCTCAGAGAAGACTTTGATGGTGTAGCAGATGGTGTTGACTCAGAAATCGCCTTCTCGGTGCCCAGAAAGACTGCGGTGCTTTTAGTGGCTGGCTTTGAGTCTTTGATAGTCTCTCTTGTTCTTGTCAATGGCCCACTGCGCTGACTGCTTGCAAACCTGGTAGTGTCCTCTTGCATTTGGATCTCAAACTCTAGCCATTCTGCAAAATCCATAAGTGTAGGGATTTGCACACAATGTGGATGTGCAAACCTTCGAAACCCTGATCTCAGGTCGTGTGGAAGCTTACCAAGCAGCCGAGACACATGAGACCCGCACTGTAACTCGAAGGTGCCCTTCCAGCATGCCAACCAGTGAACGGACTTTGAGAGTGAACAGTCTAAAGGCCTTCTGGTCTCCGCTTGCAATGTTTGGCCCATCCATTAACTCTGCAATCCGTTGTAGAGCTAGCTGATTTGGCTGGCCATACTGCTGGTCTAAGGCAGCCATTGTCCTTGTGTAAGGGTGTTAAGAATGGCAGTATGAGTCAGCAATTAGCAAAGCCTCCTCTAATTTCAGATGGTCCATCAGTATCTGAAATTTGAAACTTTCTGTTGCATTAGCTGGGAGGATATTTTCAGTCGTGAGAACTATCTTAGCAAAGTCAAAATGTTTCAGCGACTTAAATTGTCACCGAACAAAGACAATAAAGTGTGGATATAATGGTTTAATAAACATCTATTGGAAAGCATCTAATAGCAAACTTGCAGTCAGTTAACCACAATCTATGAGAAACATCAAAGAATCAGAATCAACTTAAAGGGGCACAACTTTGAAACACATCTAAAATACTTGTATTGGTTTTTAGATGCTGAAACAAGTCCAGATGCAATAGAATTCAGAGATTCTTGATGATTTTGCTATGAGTGCCCTGAAGCATTCGTTGGGCTTTTCTGGATGCTCCACATTGAACCCAATGAAGTTAACTTGAAGATAAAGTAGAATAGAAAGGAGTTGGGCTACGTTTACGCTGTTGCCGCAAGTTGTTTTTCATGTCTGCGGGTTGAATCGACTAAAAATAACGTGTTATTTAGCCCCTGAAATGTCAATTTTATCAGTGTAGCCCTGGCAAAAACACTGATTTTACTCATTGAAACAAGATTTTTACCGTGGTACATAACCCCCAGTGGACAAGTTCACACCCCAGTCGGTGGACAAGTTCACACCCCATTGGCTCATCAAGTTATGCTTTGTCAGAAATGTGGGCCATTAGTTAAAAAAGACATGGACATTGGCTCTTTAGCACCCCCTTTTGACTGTCCTGCAGAGCTTAATTCCGTCTCAAATCAAACAAACCTGCCTGTATGTTTTAAGCAACCAAGGGAGACTTAGGTTAGATGTGTTGAGGTATGTTTGATTACGGATTGATCTATACCAGGGGTGTTCAAACTCAGTCCTGGAGGGCCACTGTTCTGCAGAGTTTAGCTGCAACTTGCCTCAACACACCTACCTGGAAGTTTCTAATATACATAGTAAGACCTTGATTAGCTGGTTCAGGTGTGTTTGATTGGGGTTAGAGCTGAACTTTGGACAATGGCCCTCTAGGAGCACGATTGGACATTATGATCTAGACTCTGCAGGGCAGTGGCGCTCCAGGACCAGAGTTGCCCATCCCTGACCTGAAGTCACCAAACTTGGTACATATATTGTTCTCCTCATGCAGGATAACTTTCAAAAGCTCACGGATGTGGCTATTGTGGTTCAGGGTCAAATCGCCTCCAGTTGGCCTCCCTTAATTACCCACTTAAGTGCATCTGCCAACAGTGTGATGATGGCGCTGTAGTAATTGAACCTATTATCACTGTTTACACCTGATGCTTTACATGTCAAGATGTTTTAAAGGTTAACTCCCTGAGGTCTGAAAACGCGCCAGCGCATTTTGCAGGTTTTTTTCACATTGCAGCAAAACAGACTTAAAATACTCCATAATTTTTTGTCATAGAGACATAAGTAAATATATCAATTTAAACTATATAATATCTTCTTTTATTTGTATACACTGAGTAAAAATAAAATGTTGTGCTTTTTGCAAAATAAAGAAAACTAAAATGATGCATGATCTGTCCTCTCCCTCTGAACGAAGTCCAATCTGATAGTTCTCAGAAAATCAACTGTAACTTAGTGAATACTAATCACAAAAAATTACACTTATGTCAAAAGAAACGTTGAGATGTCAGGTTTTAAATCATGTAAGTCAAATCGAAAACAAACATTCTGTGTTTATGTAATCTGTATGAAAAGAGAGCTATGTCAGACGCCTGTGATTCAGCTCATTACCCACTAATGTGGCCACGCCCACGGAGCGCGCGTCTATTCACACGCAAATTCAGAGGCAACACATGCATACATCGTCTCAATCGTGTATTTATTGTCTTGAAAAGTGTTTATCTGGATGAAAAAGCATGGTTAGCGACCTCTGAAAGACACGCAGTTAGTTCCTGTTTACTTTTCTTCTATAGATGAATATTAGATGAGTTTTTGTTTATTTAGCGCCCTCCGGCTGCGAGTATGAATTGAAAACACCATTCATGGAATAGCCTCTTCTTCTTCAGAATAATTTGTGGACTAAAAATGCACAGAGAGCGCCCTCCGACTGCTCATAGTGATGACAATGAATATTAAATAAATAAAATAAATAACTCCTCTGTATAGAAAATTGACATAAGCATATGAGAATCCAATATTTATCCAAATGTGCATGCTTTTAAACTAAAAGCCTATATTCAGACTCTTTGCATCACAGAAATACATTATATTTTAAAGTATAATATAAAACCATTATTTTATATTGTAATAATATTTTTCTGTATGTTTCATAAACACCATGATAAGCTTGAGACATCACAGAAGGTTTTTTCACAGCCTACCTGACTGAAAGGCCTCATTAATATGCAAGTCATTTCAGGTCATTATTATGTGATTCTTTTGTCTTCTCAGGTGAGAATGGCCCATTTTCAGTGGTGATTCACGCCTCCTCGCATACTGTGTTCCTTGACAAAAAGTGTCTTACAAAACCTAAATCAATATATTGTTTTATATGAACAAGTAGGAAGGATAATTTTTACATAATTTTGAAGCAAAAACTCTACTCTACAACCACCAATACCCAGAAGTCTTGTAAACACAGATTTAATGTACTTTTCTTTGGCTTTATTTCAGTGACTTAAGTTTTTTGTTTTTTCAATAACCACGCATAAATGTTATTCCTTCAAAAACACAAACATGTACATACATGGTCCTCACATATTATTGTAGCCTAGTTTGTGCATTACAGTGTAATGACACTTTTTTCCATTAATATGTTTATGAACAACTGAAAAAAGCACAAATGTCAGAGCATGCCAAAACTTCTCCAGGCCCCAAATCAGCCTCAGACTCCAGAGGGTTGTATTTGTATTTGTATTTATTTTGATCTCCATTAGCTGTGAAAACACAGCTATTCTTCCTGGAGTTGATGCTTCAACACAATGCATTTACATGAATATTATGACAAAAGATAACAATAATACAAATTATAGATAACAGAAAATACATGACAACAAAAAAACACATAAATACATACTCACACCCATACACAAACACATGCACACACACACACACACACACACACACACACACACACACACACACACACACATACACACACACAGGACCTAGTTTATGTTAAAGTAGTAATAGAGAGATAATATCTGTCACGGTTCACAGATACATTGTTTCCTTCTTGTCGCATGCTCTGTGTTGTGACAGCTGTGGGTGTGTTTGTGCTTGTGTGTGTGCGAGTGTGTTTGTGGGCATGTCCAGGCCACGCGGCTCATCAGCGGATCCAGCTGCCGCTCATCATCTCATCACCTGCTACTCATTCTCTCACCCTATATATACTCATCTCATTCTCATCTCCATTGTCAGATCGTTGTTTGGTGTCCTGTGTCGTGAGTGTTTCGTCTGTTTCTGACCGGAGTTCCTGTTTATCTCGTCTTCAGTTCCAGTTGGTTGTCTACGTTGCTCGTTCTATGTCTGGACCTTGGATTTAATCTTCACGTCACTTCTCATCACCATCATTCACCAGCTACGGATCATCTCAGTCCCTGCGTCACTGGAGGCCTGCACCATTCATTGACTGTTTGTGTCTCTCTCTGTTTTCTCTCTGAATAAACCTAGTAACTTGCAATTGCTTCCTGTGATTCATCATGACAATATCACTCATTGCGATCAATAGAAATTCCAATGATACAAAAATACTATAGAAAATCCAATTTTTTTCTACTTGGATGCTACTGGAATAAGAGAAGGTGCCTTTTCAGGAGGACTTTAAATTGATGTTTACTATTTACATTAATTATTTCAGTTGGCAAGTTGTTCCAAGAATACATGGATCTATATTTTACAGTACTTTTTCCATGATTTGTTTTTACTTTAGGTAATTTGAATCTGCCCTCTATGGCATGTCTGGTTTCATAATTATGCTCCTTATAATTAAAACACAGCTCCTGATAAAGTACATTTGGTAATTTACTACACTATTTCTTGTTAAACTAAGCAATGAGGCTTCAAATCTCTCCCTTACCTTTAACCAGGATAACATAGCATGCATCCAATTTACATTTGTTCTATACAGACATCGAAGAGCACATCGAGCTGCCTTGTTTTGGACCATATGAAGCACTTTAATATGAGAAACAGCAGCACAGGACCAAATCTCAGAACAATAGTCCAACTGTGATAGTACAAGTGTTTTTATGACATCTGCCACCATATAAAAGGTAACAAATGGGAACACCGTTTAACCATCGTGAGACTTCTGCCCATCTTGCGTACTACAGTGCTAATGTGTTTGGACCAGGACAGCTTGTTATCAATTTCTACTCCAAGAAGTTTAACCCCTTGTACCTGCTCAACATTTGTATCTTTCACAGTTAGACATAATTTGGGCTCATCCAACAGCATACATCTGGTTCCAAACACAATACTTTTTGTCTTTCCAATATTTAGTGCTAACTTATTATTTATGACCCACTCATATACCAATTTTAGTTCTTCCATTAAGACATTTTGAAGTTCACCAATTGTACTTTGTGATGAATAAATTGTTGAATCATCGGCATACATACAGTAGGTGGACAACCAAAATGGGTATTACCGCCGCGCATACCGCCGCCGCAGGGCCGTTACGTTAACTGAAATTCAGTCGCATGTAAAAAACTACCGCCAGGTGGCGCAAAGGGACGGATTGGAAAGTGACTGTAATGATAAAATGTCGGTTTGTAAACGGAGATGAAAGGACGAAGTAAAACAACAACATTACAGTATAACCTTTTAACATCCTTAAAAACCATTAGAAAATTTAAAGTGAGAGTTAATTTCAAAACGTGGGATCCCAGCTAACCAAAATACGTGACTGTTACGTAACTTCAACGTAATTTGGTGACCAAACTTTCGTCGTGGCGACGTAACTAGTTACGTTGTCTCAACCGGAAAAGTGAAATTCCCGGATACGTTGCCACAACGTAACTTTGTGACGTTGCCAGTTAGTAACTGAGACGTCGTGGCAACGTTGTGTATCATTGGTTGTGTACTGGTAATCAGTTGGTAATTTTTATATTTATTTATTTTTCTATGGGCGGACATGCAGTAGTTTAACCTAATTTATGTCCTCATTTGCCCAAACTAATTTAGGCTATTCCAACAGCTGTGAACAATGAATGTAGAGCTCAAAATGAATTCAATTCATTTATTTTGAAAAACATGCAGAACATGAACAAAAATCCAAATAAAAATAATGAAATACACCCAAACTATAAATAAAAACATATCGCCTACAGCGAAACAGCGATAAAATAAAAGCATTCAAGACGTTTTGCACTCAGTATCATTAAAAACATATGCTATGCTAGCGTACCATTTTGCCAACATATATTTCAGACGTTCAATCACAGAGGTAAAATATTAACATAAAGTACTTAAGGTAGACTGTGGGTAATGTTACTTAACCAATCTGACGCAGTTGTTGAACTTTATTGCTATAAAACTGACGAGAAACACGGAGAAACGTCGACGCCATCCTCTCCAGCAGCTTGAATGTTTTCCCGGTTGCCATGGCAACTCTAACGGCCACCAGCACTAAGGTAAACATAACAATAAAAAAAGGTTTTGCGTCTTTCCAAAGTTAACTTTATACAATTTTAAAAAAGCCATTTATTCGTTGTCACCTCGGAAAAATAAATTCTTCTCTCAGAAAAATTAACTTTACTCTCTTGTCAACATTCTGTGCGCGCGGCGCGCACTCCATTTGTGGAGGCGCGCGCTGTATGTCTATGGAGGACCAAACCTGCAGATATTAAAAATGAATAAATGAATAAATAAATGAAAGAATAAATAAATATATAACTTAATAAAAAGATAAATAGGTAAATAAGTGTGATAATACGAAAATAAATAAATGTCCTGATAAAATAAATGATTCATTTTTAATAAAAAATCATTTTTCCCCCCCTTAATTTCTTTTCTGTGTTTATACATTTTTCATTTATTTTTATATTTATATATTATTTTTACATTCATTTTTAGATTTATTTATGTATATATGTATTCATTTATTTTTAGATATTTATTCCCACATGTATTTATTTTTAGATTTATTTATTTATTGATTCATTTATTTTTACTTTTCCGTGTGTAACATGGAAATGAGGAAGGCGGTCCTTCTGTAGCTTCAGTGCATCATTGGTTAAGAGCTCACGCACAGACTCATCAGGCCAGCTAAACGATAGAGATGGGAGTTTTCAAAGAAAATGGCACGAGCTGCAGAGTTGCAAGTTATTTTTCACCTAATGTTATTCGATTTGTGCCGAAATATTTAAACTATATTCCAGAAATAAAAACACGAAGCTAAAGCTACTTATGTGATCCCCAGCATCATCATCATCATCGAGTCTGGAACCGTCGACTTCAGACGCTAGAGTGATGACGCCTAGGTTAGAAGATTGTTGATACCTAGCTATAACTTTAGCAAAATGAGAAATAACATTAATGCCGTTAATGCTTTAAATTTGGAGCACGGAGAAAACTTCATACGACGATCAGATGGTCTCATATCGACATTGTTAACGTGCGTAGATATATGAAGAAGAGCCAGAGGAAACCATAGGACTGTCAGAAGTTGGAGCAGCATGTAGAGGGTGTAGTTGAAAATGACTGGAATTATTTTAAATTCAGCTTTGTAAAAAAAAGTGATAACTTTGTGATTTTAGAAAATGTATCATTTAATATAAGTTTCATAAAATCAGTTGTAAGAGTTGTTTGTTGTTATCAGGAAGCTAGAGAACTTTTACTGACCTTCATGCAATATTTGACCATTTAATTCTCATATGCAATAAACCAAGATGGAATTAATTTGCAAACTTGACATGACTTACTCTGTTTAAATCAGAAGACTTCATTCCTTTAAGTTTTAAGGGGAATCTACAGAGATTACATTATATGGTTTTATAAGAAATTACTGACTGCTAACATCTGGCCACATTGTAAAGATTAAAACAAAACTTCACAAAAGATAACATCTAATCATATTGCAAAGGTTTATAGAAATAACTTTACAGATAAGTAACATCTGGTCACATTGTAAAGGTTTATAAAAATGACTACACTATTTACACTGATTAGTTAAATCAAAACCACAGCACAGATGTGGACCGCACCTACAAATCCCTTATTCATCCTCTACATCAGAAATCATGTTGCTTAGAAGGTTACACAGGATCAATTCTCTACATTTTATCAATTTTAGAGGTGAGGATAATTGGAACTGTTGTAAGAAAGGATTTTGAAGTTGTTCAGTCGTATGACCACTTGGTGATGCGTATAGTTTCGGTGGTGTCTTCTTCAGAGAGTCTCTCTTGGTGAATGCTGGAATGACGAGTTTCATCTTCCTTTCATAGAGGAGATCGGTAATGATGAAGCCTCTGTCTGCCGTTACTTCATCGCCTGGACGAAGGGATTCCAGGATCCCTGAATTTGCAGTTATGAATTTACCACAACAACAGGTTTTGAAACACCAAACCTTTCAGCAAGATAACCTTGCAATAAATTAAGACAGCTTCATCAGTCATCAGGAGCTGATCCCAACTGTGTAGCTGGAAGCTGTTGGTGTATGTGTTGGTAAGGTGCTCGGCAGCTGAATGAAATGCATCCAATGTCAACCCTGTGTGCTGACAAAGATGGTGCAATTGATGGTGTACAATGGCGCCGGCTCAACGCATTGTGTTCTCATCTCAGATGTAGGTGGCTTCAGATTGAGATGTGATTTTGAAGTGTAGTTGTGGTCAGAGACAGATGGATCCTCCTGATGTGTTTCTGCATCACAGTTCAGGGCATGTGGATGTGATCATCTTCACAGTTGATCACTGATGCTCATCGATGCATCTGTGGAAGAATATACAACCATAAAAATGTTTACATTAGTAATAGTACATCATGAGAATATATGATGGCACTCATACTTGAACAGAAAAGTGTGAGAGACGCATTAAAAATGAGTTTATACACAATCTCTAACTCTAGTGTTAATACTTAAGTCAATATCAATATGAGAGATGTAGCTAGATTGCCTGCAATCATATGCAATCTCTGTAATTTACAGGAATCATGTAAGCTACTGTAAGACTAATGTACTATAATACTACAGTAAATAGGTACCACTGTACTATCGTAAATATTAAATATATTGGTGGCAATGGTAATAGTGCAAGATTCATTGTGTTTTGTGAATAATACTGATTTAAAATTCATAGAAGGGACTTCACAAATCTAGCATTAGGTTAACAAGCACATGGCTAGCAAACTTAGCTTACCTGAATCTGACAACCTGTTCAGCAGCCGCCGTGACTTCTTTACTGGAGCATCATAGCCGACACATTTCTCGGGTAAGGGTGTTCGTCAGTCAGCTTCCCGTCCATGAAATGCTACGAAAACACATACGGGCGCTTGGGTGGGCACTTCAAGTTTAGCGCCTTCAGCCAGTGCCTCAGGTGCTTCTCGTCTTAAGGTGGAGGGTGTAAATCATAAAGTGCAGCGCAACACTCCGACCGCTTAATCTAATATAAGTTACCGTTACAGCTATAGGATTACGGCTAGCGACTAGCATTAGTTCCCTCTCAGCCAGAAGTAAGAGAAGTCAAACGAACGCAATGGTGTCACCCTTGTTGTCGCGAACATAAACTGATACACACGCAAGAGCTGTCACTACAAAGCCAGAGTAATCGAGCGAGAGCTTCAATCAATGATGAACCAATGGTAAGCAAGCCCTATGAGCAAGACCAACCCACCTAATTATCATACAAGACAAAGAAATGTAAAAATAAATACGAAAATAAATTTAAAAAGTTGAAATAAATAAATGTTACAATAAATTAATCTGGAAAAAATATATATGGGAATAAATAAATATAAAAATAAATGAATGCATAAAATAAGTAAATATAAAATAAATGGAAAAATAAATAAAACAATAAATAAATAGAATTAGAAATAATTAAATCATAAATGCAGAAAAATAATACATTAAGGGGAAAAAATGAATTTTATTAAAAAATAATCATATTTATTGGTTTATTCTCCTATTATTATTTATTTTCCTATTATCACATTTATTTACCTATTTATCTATTTATTAATTTATCTATTTATTTATTTATTCTTTCATTTATTTATTCATTTATTCATTTTTAATATCTGCAGGTTTAGTCCTCCATATATGTCACGTCACTATATATAAAAAGCAATCATCCATATTCTGACTTGGTGAAAAGAAACATTTTTTTTCTTGGGGGACATTTCAGTCTTGTGTCTGACGTTTAATTACACATTTTAAATGGCAAATTCAGGTAATAATAACATATAAAGAACGCGTAAATGATGGTAATGAAATTACCAGCACATGACGTTGCTGTAACGTTGCCAGTAAGTCATGGAATGACCATTATATTACGAATAGAGGACGTATCTGGAACGTTCTGGGTAATCTTATAACGTTAGGGGGTCGTACTGACGACGTTGTGAGATGGTAATCTGAAGGTAATGAAATTACTGGCATGCGACGTCGTAGTTACGTTGTCAGTTAGTAAGTCATGAAATTACCAAAAAGTACGAATACATTACGTAACTGTTACGTCGTGTGTTAGCTGGGATAGTCTTAGGCTACTCTATGCATCAAAAATGAAAAGAAATACCTTTACACAAAGTCTTACTGCATGCTATTGTCATTAAACAGTCATTATATATATATATATATATATATATATATATATATATATATATATATATATATATATATATATATATAGGAGCACACACACGGATTATAAATTTAATATTTTCATTCTGTAATATTTTCATTCAGAACGGTCCAGCATTAAGACCGCATTAATAGCAATAATTCTTATTTACTGCTATTGTTCTTGATTTTTTTAACTGTTCTTGATTATATATATATATATATATATATATATATATATATATATATATATATATATATATATATACATATATATATTGGGCTATTATATATGCTATGTAATGTTTAGTGATTTTGATATATATACTAAAATACCGGCAGGAATAAATATTTAGGCAAATTTACTAATTAAAACCAAAGGTGTTCATCTGTGATTGTACATCAAGAGCAAGGACACGTTGTGTGCATTTTGTTTTGTGCTTTTACCAGACCGAAACGCTCGATTGTCTGTGGGAAATCTGCGTGTGTGCACGAGCGCCAAGAGAACTGATAACAGCAGCAACGAGCACTGGCCATGATTTCAGAAACAACACATTCCAGCGGATAGATCGCCTCTTATTTAACACAGACCTAACAGTTATATCTTATCCAATTGAGATATTTCTTTCTTTTTAGGTACAATTATTAGCGGAGTTTAAGTTAACGTAATTGTGTAGCTTATGGCATGACATTTCTTTTTGTAATGTTTGAGCATGTTAATGGATACAAACTGCACAATTGCAGTTTATCAGATTGTTACATAGCTATAGTTGAAACATTAACACATTAAAATCGTCTGATAAGCATACAGTAGTTAACATGAACCCATTGTAAGCGATGTATTAGCATTACATCATGGGCGTACGGGACACCCCCCACCCTATGATGGGCCGGCGCAGATTATACTATTTAGCCTTTGCTTTTTTTAGAACTAAACTCAATTGACTAAAGATAAAAATAAAGCATCCAACTGAAGCCCAAAAATGCAAGCAGAATACCATAGAAACTAGTACTAAATTACCACAAAAGGGGGAAAAATTCACTGTTGTTTCCATCGCCGTTTCTAAGGTAGCCAAGACAACAGCAAGCTTTGACGCGCTGTGTTTCTGTTAGCGGTCGTGTGCCGACACAAATAAATATGTTCGGTCTTTGCTGAGATATTATTATTATTATTATTATATTGCCCAAATGTAAATAGCATATAAGTCTACAGTTAGGCTATTTCTTTATTCTTTTACTGTAAATAGATGAATTTAGTTTTGAAATTTGTGTCTAACTTAGAATTTAGAGCAGCTAAAATATATTGTTAGACCAAAACATCTTATCAATTAATTAAGTAACAAAGACATGTATTTAAGACATTTAATAAAAACAGAAAGAAGTATATTGCTTCAGCCTTTTTCAAAGGCCGCGGAAACATGGTTTCGTTTCCATTCCACTCCCGACGTTCATGGTTTTCTTCCTAATTAAATATAGGCAATTGGTTGATGAAACATTGATTGAAATTAAGATACAATTTCTACAAAACGAAATTCATTTTAAAGAAAGACTTACATAAAACAAAACTTAATGAAGTGGTCAAACTTATGTCTGACCCGCTGCATTTGTCTCCCAACATTGCGCATCCGTCATGCTATTCCCTTTTCATAATCAACATTGGTGACAAAAAAAAATAAAAAATTAGGCTATAGCCCAATATTTAAATATAAATATGAAACTAAATTGGTTACATTTTTATCCCTCTGGTCGACGAAAGCGCCGGCGCGTTCTGATGGATTTTTCTCCTCATGACAGAAACAACTTAAAACAGGCCTTCCGTCATTTTTGGCGATAGCTTACAGATTAGTACAAGAATACAAATGGTCTACTTTTATTTGTGCGCTCACGACAACAACAAAACATTGTGCTTTAGTAAAATAAAATAAATAAAAACAGGGTGAGCTTTTAGCTGTCTCTCTGCGAGAAACTGAAACGTCTCAAAAGTGAACTTAAACTCAGCGAATAATTACCTAAAAAGAAAGAAATATCTCAATTCGATAATAAATTCGTAGGTCTGTGTTAAATAAGAGGTGATCTATCCGCTGGAATGTGTTGTTTCTGAATTTGATATTTGATATTTTAAGGAATAAAATAGGCTACACTCCTGCATTTAAATGCGGCTGCAGGAGTTGCAGTTTTTTTAAGTTGTTTTATTAATCCGTCCATTCTTTTTAGTTTCAATGATTTAGCTAAATCGTGCCTTAATAATGGGAGCGAAATTATTCAGTGACTCATGTTTTACTAAAATAAAGGGATATAATTCATGAAACACGCAACAATTTATTAATCAGTGTCCAAACAGATAGGCTATATTTTTCCTAAGTAGTTATCTGTCAAATAAAGGACAGGTAACGAATAACAAAGTATGTGCGAGTCAAAAATCCATGCTGT
Source organism: Chanodichthys erythropterus (assembly GCF_024489055.1). Taxonomy (NCBI): domain Eukaryota; kingdom Metazoa; phylum Chordata; class Actinopteri; order Cypriniformes; family Xenocyprididae; genus Chanodichthys; species Chanodichthys erythropterus. Next base: position 31,573,821 of record NC_090228.1, on the reverse strand, counting down.
TTTATTAAAGGAGTTTAAAATATAAATAAAACATGTATTTGTGATAAATATAGGCCTAATATGTGAGAGAACTTACAGTTTGCATAAAGATAAATGTGCTTTGATTGGATAATTCCAATCAAATTTGTTGGATAATTTGTTGGATAACATGTGGTTAAAGCGCCACTCAGCGGTCAAAAGCAGCCGGCGCGGCGGTAGAAACACCGTTTTGGATGGCCACCTACTGTAGATATTTTTGCTTTTTGTAACACTAAAGGCAAGTCATTTGTATATATAGAAAACAGGAGCAGACCTAGACAGCTTCCTTGTGGTATACCACAGTAAACATCTCTTTCGTCTGAAAAACTTCCATTAAAGAAAACAGTCTGTTTCCTATTTTCTAGGTAACTCTGAAGCCAAAGTAATGCTGCTTGATTGAAACCGTAACATTTCATTTTTCTTAATAAAAGATTATGGTCAATAAGATCAAAAGCTGAACTAAAATCTAATAACACTGCTCCTGCCCATATCTTGTTATCTAATGCTGTAAGCCAGTCATTTGTCATTTGAGCCATCGCTGTAGTGGTTGAATGACCAACTCTGTAGGCATGCTGAAAGTCAGTACTTAAGTTGTTATCTGAAAAATAGTTCTGAATTTGTTCAAAAACTATCCTCTCCATAACTTTGGTAACAGACTGATTTGTCTACAGTTAGGACCACAAAAAGGTACAGCTGTGCTTTTTGGTAATGGTACAATCTTTGCTGTTTTCCATGTTTGCGGATAGATACTCTACTATAAACTCAAGTTCAAAATATGCGTAATCGGAACTGCAATTATGTTTGCCACCTGTTTCAGTAACTTTGAGTCAATATTATCTACACCCAACGGTTTTTTACATTCTAACAATAATTTTTCTACTTGACTATCCGTTATTTCAGTAAATTCGAATTTACAAGTTTTTCCTACCATAATCTTATTTCTTATTAGCATTTCTGCTTTTGTATTATGAGTTTGTGTTTGACCCATTTCATCTCAAAACTTATCAATTTTCTCAAAGAAATAATTACTTAAATAATTTGCTATTTCCAGTGGCTTTGTAAGAAACCTATCCCCTGATTCAAGAAATGATGGAGCACTTTTAACATTTCTTCCCAGCATGTTATTTAAATATTCCATAATTTCCTGCTATCATGTATATCGTTTGATATCCAATTTCCATAATACAGCTTCCTTTTCTTTTTATTCAGTTTAGTCACATCATTTCTAAACTTTAGATACACTTGCCAATCTGATTCATAATTGGAGTTGTTTGCAACTTTTTTGGCCTCATCTCTTAGTGCCATACAGTCCTTTAATTCAGCATCTATCCAACCTGCTCTTTGTTTTCCTTGTAACGATCGGCCCTATCGGTCGATTTTACATGTATTACAATGGGGTCAGATTAAACTGTGTGAGAGGTTTGGAGTGTTTAAAAAGATGAGACAGAACAGAAATGAAGTGAATAAATAAAGTGTATTTACAATTTACACATGGAACTTAAAACAACACAATAAAACTAGAAAAACTTAGGCTGTTAAAAGTTGGGAGTCCATTTACACCATTCCCTAAAACAGTCCTTAAGAGTCCTAGTAGCAATGTGAAAGTGTCCACCGGTGTATATACAAAGTCCATGGAAGTGTTAATCCAAGTGAAAATGTGGTGAAGTGCTGGAAAGGCAAGTCCATAAAATTAAACTCCACAGTCCAGCTCACAGGTGATCACGTTTGTAATGGGGTTGATTGTTTGTCATGCCGCCTCCTTTATACTGGCTTACTTCCTTATTCCTGTCATGTGATCAGTCACATGACAGGCAGACCCAGACTCATTTAAAGACATACACACATTAAATAGTTAAGAGGAATAAAATGGACTATAAAAAACATGTAAACCAATTAAAACTCTATTATACATAAAATCATTGTAATAAATAGAGCGGTAAAACATGTATTTTATGTGACAGTGTTACATCCTTACAGTTCTCTTTATTAAAGGGGCATGTTTATTACTTACTTCTAAAAACAATGTATTAAAAACTTCTGCTGCATCATCAGGATTGTCTCTCATTAGGACCTCATCCCAACAAATATTACTAACATCCTCTCTAAAATTATTTTCATTATAATGTTTGTATGACCTTTTTACTATTACTTTAGGACCCTCTTTAGGAATTTTGGTTCCCTTTCAGTTGGTCACGTTCGACGTACGTCAGTAGTGACCGACGAATTGGGATATCGCTTAGAGAGCCCTATCATCTTCGTGTAAACTAAAACAAGCCAATGGAATTGGCGTGCGATATTTGCATAATGCGCACTGCCCCCGACAGGTGTATATAAATAGGAAGCAGATGCAATCGCACTCTGTCTTTCGCTTCGGAGCCATTCACTGGTGTCCTGTTTAGAAGACTCCTTTCTTCGTTTGTTTTATTCTAAAACATTGCCTCAGAAGAGGATCTGCAGCGAGCTTTCGGTGCTGGTGAAGAGGGCACGTGCAGCGAGGTCGCGAGTGTCCGAGGAACTGAGCTATAAGCTCTAAAACTGCTGTTTTCACAGCAACACAAAGAGTGTGTGTGAGGTAGCGATTTGGGCCGGTTCCTCGGTATGTCAGGGAGTGGTGTACCTGACACATCGCGTCGCTCCCTGGGTGCTTCAGCACGAGTGAGTTGACTTCCCCTTCTAAAAGAGCTTTACAGACGAACCCTGACAGTATGTCATTTCGTCTGTGCGTTACTGGGTGCGGTCGTTCCCTGGTCCCTGCTGATGGGCACAATCGCTGCATCTCGTGTTTGGGCGTTCAGCACGCTGAAGCAGCTTTTGTGGATGGTTCATGTTCCCATTGCGGTGCTGAGGTCGAGGCTCTCCTTCCTGAAGTCTCAGGAAGCGGGAGTCCCCTCTCCTATGCCGCGTTTGACCGTTTTTTCCGGCCCCGGGAACCGGAATGACGGTACGGCGCTGTATAGGAAGGGCGACCTGAGGATAACGGTCAGGGCTTCCCCGCCGAGCGGAAACGCTCCTCGGGCCCCTGCCGCCTCAGCAGCACCGCAGCCCATCTTGCCACCGTTGGTTTCCACTGGGCCCTCTTCGGACTGTCCAGCCGTTACCTTTGGTGCGCCGGCAGCGGATCGGATGTCGATCACAGCATCGGAAGGTGAGCCAGAGTCCTCGGGGGAAGACCCGGATGCGCTGCCGCCCTCCGGGATGGTAGCGTGGTCCGAGTCGGATCCTGAGTTGATGGCTGTGCTCTCCCGGGCCGCCTTGTGTGTCGGGCTCGAGTGGAACCCTCCACCCTGTCCCGGCCCATCTCGGTTGGATGATTGGTACTTGGGGGGGGGGTCGCGCTGGCCAAACCCAGCGTCCCGCCCCAATGCCTTTCTTCCCGGAAGTGCATGACGAGGTGACCAGGTCTTGGCAAACACCGTATAGTGTTCGTTCGAGGCCTGGCCCCGCGTCCGCCTTCACCTCCCTGGACGGCGGGGCAGCCAGGGGGTACGCGAGGATCCCGCCAGTCGAGCGGTCTGTTGCGATGCAACTGTGTCCAACGGCCGCTGGCTGGCGTGGTGAGCCGCGTCTCCCGTCCCGGGCCTGTAAATTCTCAGCCGGACTGACTGAGAAAGCTTACAGTTCCTGTGGGCAGGCTGCCTCTGCCCTGCATTCGATGGCGCTTTTGCAGGTCTACCAGGCAAAAGCGCTGTCAGAAATGCCCCAGGAAGGTCCTGACCAACAGCTGCTGGGGGAGCTGCGCGCTGCCACCGACCTCGCCCTCCGGGCGACGAAGGTGACAGCACGCGCTGTTGGTCATGCGATGTCTACCTTGGTAGTCCAGCAACGCCATCTCTGGCTGACCTTGGCGGACATGCGGGATGCCGATAAGCAAAGGTTCCTAAATTCCCCCGTGTCCCCGGTCGGCCTATTCGGCGACGCGGTGGAGAGCTTCGCCCATCAGTTCTCCGCCGCACAGAAGCAGGCTGAGGCTATCAGTCACGTCATGCCACGGCGGTCCGCTGCTGCCTCCAGCCAGCCGCCCGTGGCTCAGCCTCAGCCCGCTCGTCGCCGAGGGCGCCCGCCTGCATCGTCCTCCGCCCCTGCTAAGACGGCAAAGCAGCAGCCTACACCAGCCAGACAGCAGGGTGCCGGTCGCGGGCGTGGTGCCCAGCCCGTCTCCGCTAAGCCCGGTGGTAAACGCAAGAGCAAAACACGGCACTGAGACGGGCAACCTGGAGGGGAAGGATCTTGCTCTTCGGGAGAGTTTTCCACCATCTCTCCCACCCCCGGAGGAGGGCCGGGGGGAATTTGTGTTTGTCTGTCCTCCGCCGCTGGCTCTCCGGAGTCCAGCGGTACCCACTTTTTCACAAAAAGAGCAGTTTCCTCAAACTCCAGGTCACAACTAGGTGTGTCTGCCAGTGTGCCAGGCCCCGCCTCGCCGCTGGCAGCTCCCTCCCCATTCGCCAGCAGGCGGCAGTGTGATGGTGCAGACCGCGTCCCGTGCGCCGTCTCCCATGCACACTGCTGCCTCGCAGAGTCCGACCCCACTCCGGGCCACCCCCAAGCCGTCCGAGTCGGGTCCCTCTCTGCCTTGCTGCCCCACCCCCGGTGTGTCTGTGGTGCCTTTGGTCCCACTGGCTCAGTGTCTGGAAGCGTGGATAGCGCTCCCCAGCCTGTCCAGTTGGTTCATTCGTACTATCAGACTCGGCTATGCGATTCAGTTCGCCCGGCGTCCCCCGGTCTTCAGGGCTGTCAACTTCACTCCGGTGTCGTTGGACAGTGCACCTGTTCTCCGGGTGGAGATTGCTGTCCTCCTGGCGAAGGATACAATCAAGCCGGTCCCTCCAGCCGATATGAAGTTGGGGTTCTACAGCCCCTACTTCATTGTACCGAAAAAGGGCGGTGGGCTACGGCCAATCCTGGACTGTCCCCAGGATTGGTTTGCAGCAATAGACCTGAAGGACGCGTACTTTCATGTCTCGATTCTGCCTCGACACAGACCCTTCCTAGGTCGGTCTGCGTTCGAGGGTCGGGCATGTCAGTACAAAGTCCTACCCGACATGGTTGTAGCTCCCAGCCGGTTGGGTCTTCAGATCAACTGGGACAAGAGCAAACTCGCCCCCGGGTAGAGGATCTCTTGTCTCTGTCTCCAGCTAGACTCGGTTGCACGGACTGCGCGTCTCACCGAGGCGCGCGTCCAGTCGGTGTTGAACTGCCTGAGCTTACTCAAGTGCAGGACAGCGGCTCCACTGAAAGTTTTTCAGAGGCTCCTGGGGCATATGGCATCTGCAGCCGCGGTAACGCCGCTCGGATTGCTTCATATGAGACCGCTTCAACACTGGCTCCGCGGCCGGGTCCCGAGATGGGCGTGGCAGTGCGGCACAACCCGTGTCCCCGTGACACCGAGCTGCCGTCGCACCCTTGTCCGGTGGTTGGACCCTTCGTTCCTGTGGGCCGGAGTACCCCTCGAACGAGTGTCCAGGCACGCTGTGGTCTCCACAGATGCCTCTGCCACGGGATGGGGGGCCACGTACAACGGGCATGCAGTGACAGGTCTTTGGACGGGGCCTCAGCTGCATTGGCATGTCAATTGCCTCGAGTTGCTAGCGGTTCGTCTTGCGCTGGCCCGCTTCAAGAAGCGGTTGTCAGGCAAGCACGTTCTAGTCCGCTCACACAGCACTGCGGCCGTTGCGTACACCAACCGTCAAGGTGGTCTACGCTTCCGTCGCATGTCGCAACTCGCCCGCCATCTCTTGTTGTGGAGTCAGAAGGATCTGAGGTCCCTTCGGGCCACTCGTGTCTCAGGTGTGCTCAACCGTACAGCCGACGAGCTGTCACGGCAGCATCCACTTGCGGGCGAGTGGCGGCTCCACCCCCAGGTGGTCCAGCTGATGTGGCAGCATTTCGGCGAGGCCCAGGTAGACCTGTTTGCCTCCCCGGAAACTGCCCACTGCCAGTGGTTTTACTCCCTGACCGGCGGCACGCTCGGCACGGATACCCTGGCACACAGCTGGCCCCCGGGTCTGCGCAAATATGCGTTTTCCCCAGTGAGCCTTCTCGCACAACTCCTGTGCAAGGTCAGGGAGGACGGGGAGCAGGTTCTGTTAGTGGCTCCGTACTGGCCCACTCGGACCTGGTTCTCAGACCTCATTCTCCTCGCGACAGCCCCTCCCTGGCCGATTCCTCTGAGGAAGGACCCCCTGACTCAGAGACGGGGCACCCTGTGGCACCCGCGTCCCGATCTATGGAACCTTCACGTGTGGTCCCTGGACGGGATGCGGAGGTTCTGAGTGATCTCCCGCAAGCAGTCGTAGACACCATCACTTCCGCTAGAGCTCCTTCCACTAGGAGTCTCTATGCGTTGAAGTGGAACCTGTTCGTCGAATGGTGCGCCTCTCGCCGAGAGGACCCCCGATCATGTTCGGTCGGATCCGTGCTTTCCTTTCTGCAAGATGGGTTGGAGCGAAGGCTGTCTCCCTCCACTCTCAAGGTGTATGTTGCCGCTATTGCCGCACATCACCATGCAGTTGAGGGTAAGTCCCTGGGGAAACACGATCTGATCGTCAGATTCCTGAGGGGGGCCAGGAGACTGAATCCTCCTCGCCCTTCCTCCGTACCCTCTTGGGATCTGACCCTGGTTCTCACAGCTCTCCGGGGTCATCCCTTTGAACCTTTGCAATCAGTCGACCTGAAACTAATGTCTCTTAAGACGGTTCTTCTGGTTGCATTGGCTTCCCTGAAGAGGGTAGGGGATCTGCATGCATTTTCGGTCGACGAAACGTGCCTAGAATTCGGGCCCGGTGATTCTCACGTCATCATGAGACCCCGGCCTGGATACGTGCCCAAGGTTCCTACTCGCTGACAGATATCTGTAGAGCTGCGGGCTGGGCGACACCAAACACGTTCGCTAGGTTTTATAGCCTACGTGTAGAGCCGGTATCCTCACGTGTACTCGCATCCACTAGTCGGTAGACGTGTTGTACCCACTCTAAGTGTCGGCTTGCAATGCCATTCCTGCCACTGGCCGGATACGTGCATACTTTCACTCCAGTCGTGTTCCCCGCTTGGCGAACCCTGTCGAGTTCCTCCGCCTCCCCCTTCGGCTCTGACATTGCGGAGTGTCTGATGCCAGGCCTACATCCGTCGCTGACGCTGTCTGTTGGCTGGGGCCCATATGTTGTGACCCCTCTACATTAGCGGTCCCATATGTGTAATTTTCCACGGTTTAAAACTCCCTACGGGCTGAGTCCGTGTCTTTCCCTTAGCAGAGCCAGCTCTGCTGTCACCTGTCAGATGAGTCTCCCCCTACCAGGTGGAGCCATCCCAGGGACCCCATATGCGTACTGCCCCCTGGGCCAGTCCATATGTGTATTCCCACGTAAACTCCTCCCCTATTGGGTAGGTAGTGGTCTCCGCAGCGTCCCTCACGGGTTCGCTTCCCAGGTGTGTCTAGTTTACTTAGTGGGTAGTGGTTAGACAGCAGTAGACTCTCTCGGTGTAAGCTCGCCCCCTTCACCGCCAGCCGGTGCTATGGGCGGCTGAGCTTGCGCTGGGCACTGGAAGGGGTTTCGTAACTGTGGCGCTTTAGTTGGGATCCCAATTCGTCGGTCACTACTGACGTACGTCGAACGTGACCGACTGAAAGGGAACGTCTCGGTTACATATGTAACCCTCGTTCCCTGAAGGAGGGAACGGAGACATACGTCCCGTCGCCACAGTTTCTGTACCCTCGCTGTAGCGCGGACACCAGTTGTCTCCTCAGCGAAAAACAGAGTGCGATTGCATCTGCTTCCTATTTATATACACCTGTCGGGGGCGGTGCGCATTATGCAAATATCGCACGCCAATTCCATTGGCTTGTTTTAGTTTACACGAAGATGATAGGGCTCTCTAAGCGATATCCCAATTCGTCGGTCACTACTGACGTACGTCTCCGTTCCCTCCTTCAGGGAACGAGGGTTACATACGTAACCGAGACGTTTTCCTTACCAGTGCTACTAGGTTGTGATCACTACAACATACTGGGACAGATATAGATTTACTACAAACATCATCAAAGTTAGTAAAAATATGATCAATCAAGGTAGATGTTTTTGTGCCATCACTCCTAAGGCATATCCGAGTAGGTGTAGTCACAAGTTGTTTTAAACCACATGCTTCTGTAATAGAATGAAGCTTATTTCTCATAGGACATTGTAATGAGTTCCAATCTATATTAAAATCTCCCATAAGAAAGATTTCATTTCGACTGTCGCATACATTGTCAATCATATCACATATTATATCTAAGTAATCAGAATTTGCATTGGGTGGCCGGTAACAACAGAAAATGTGGAATATGTACCTGAAGCCATAATACTTTAATAATTAATTATTAAATAATTAATAAATACATAATAATTCAATTTTGCTGCCTTGTTTGGGTCTTGAAACAGGCATTGGTCAGATCCACGAGTCAACTTGATGATAGCAGGATAAAGCAGGAAGGCTTGAAAGCCCAATCGGTGAGCGCGGTCCATTATTGGGTAACATGGGCGCCTTCGCTGAGCAGTGACATCGCTGAGGTCCGTTGTAAAGCGGATTATTTGACCAGGTACTTCCACGTCTTTCTTCCTGGCACATCGCAAGATGCGGTCTCTGTCTGTAAAACGAAGACACTTTAGGATTATAGTCCTTGGAGAAGCAGAAGATTTCTGCGGTGGAACGATGCGATGTGCCCTCATCAGCTCCGGTGGATTATTAACCATTTCGGGAAACCATTTGGGAAAACTCCGCACAAGGTAAGCCAAGGCGTTTCCCTGTTCCTCTCCTTCTTTCAAGTTGACAATGCGGAGATTCTCTCTCCTCATCCTGTCTTCAAATGAAGTAATTTTGTCATGTAGCACCTTCAACATCCCGTTGTGTTTAGCTGTTGAATCCCCAACTGCTTTCATTTGTGCTTGGAGAGAGTTGGTTATCTTCCGTTGGGACTCTATATCCTTTGTGTGATCAGCGAGAATCTTATTGATTGAATCTAAATTACTTTCCAGGCGCTCATAGTGTTCCTCAGCTTGTTTGTCTGCTTTAGCAAAAAACTTTTGCAGTGTGGCCTCAAGTGACGCCACAGTCAGCTCACCCTCGGCGGCCTCGGTGTCTTCCAATTGTGCGTCTGCCATAATTTTTGTTGCTCTTGTTTGAGGCATAAGCACTGTCCCAAGCAAGATACACAATAAACTTGACTATTCCTGGTTTAAGATCACAAGCGTTTCAGCGTAAGGGAAGCGTTTCACATATCTTTAGTGCAAGAAGAGTTTCGCACATCAAATAGTTATGAAAGGTCATTGGGAAACATTCTGGCAAGACATTGCAGTGCTCCAAATGTAGAATGAGGTGTTTCTGTCAACGTTTACTCATGCTGTTCCAAACCTGTAAGACTTTTGCTCATCTTTGGAGCATAAATGAAGATATTTTTGATGAATCTGAGAGCTTTCTGTTCCTCCATTGACTGCTACATAACTACCATTTTGATGCTTCAAAAAGAGTTTGTGATCCATATGAATTGAGTGGTTTAGTCAGAGACTTTATTGCTTTATATGATGAACAGCTTTGATTTAGTGCAGTCTATTTCAGCTTTTCCCTTCTGTTTTGTATAAAACACTGTTCGTCGTCATCCAGTTTGAAATGTTGACTACAAAATGGTTTTTCAGATTGTCTGTCACGTCGTTCTCTTTGTATTTACGACTCATAGCAGCCTTTAGCCATTGCTACAATGCTCTGGATCCTTTAAACTGAAAGGAACTCACTTTCATTAAACATTTACTCTTTCAGTTCTTGCACCCGGGAACAATATGAGTCAACACCATTATGACTGAAAGTTCGCTAAGAAGTGTTTCCTACTAAAGCAAGGTGGTATTTTTTGAAGCGTACTATACTGAGTGCTCCTGTATGTCAAAGCCGCTAAAGGTTTTATTCAACATCTATATTCCAGTTCACAGGATACTTGATGTCAGATTCTTTGGACTTGCACACAAAACATTTTACTGATATGGGCATACTTAAATTAGGTTGCGCTTAACTTATTTGTTGTTATTTAAGAAGTGTTATTTTAGTTTTGATCCAACCCATAGATGGTGTGTGTGTAGTGCAAAAAGAACAAATATGCATTTCACTTAAAGTAAAGATCCCCTTTATTTATAACCAATGCTGGGGAGTTTGTCCTCTGCGTTTAACCTATCCAAGTTAGTGCACACGCATTAGGAGTAGCGAGGAGTGAACACAGTGCAAACTGTGGACTCACACAACCGGAACAATGGGCAGCAATTTTGCTATGGCACCCGGGAGCATCAAGTTTAAGACTTTAGGGACGAGGACTTTATAAGCTCATTTGATCAAAATATTTTTGATAACATGTTGGCTGAACAGCCTTAACCATCCAACTTCTAACCGAGACAGTGGAGAGATCAGGTTACAGTTCATACCTGTTTGAGATCTTTAACCGCCACCTGGAAGCTCACAGTAATGTTAAGTTTGAGGATTCAGCAGTTTACAGTAAAGCGGGGCATACGATCTTCTGACCATCAGAATTCGTACCATCACCAGTGAGTTTATCTAATTTGGACGCAGTGTTATACAACACGATTTTACAAACGGCTGAATTCTGAAACAATTGCATGTTCTGCGCTAAAAACATGGAAGTCAGAGGAAGAGAGAACTTGCCAAGGAATAAAAAAGAAAAGAAAAGGAATGGCCTGGCAAATAGGTTTGTTGAAGAGCAGAGAGCAGCATGGACGTACCATTCTTCAAAAACAACTTGAGGTGAGTGTATATCTGTGTATATGCTTTACATACTCACTGATGTGGTCGTGGAAGATATGGGAAAGTAAGAAACCATAGCGTGTCACGCAATTTGTAACATCGTTTTTATATGTGAATCAATTTAATTGCTGGGTAGTATAGGTATTTTTGTATACCCGCTGTATTTACCAAATGTTTGTGGAGATTGATATGAGGAATACATAAAATACATAATAAAACTGCTTCCAGGCCCTTTGCTATGCTCACATCAGTACAATGTAAATGCTATACAAATGGACTGAAATAAAATACAATATGTGTAACTAAACTTACTCTACAGATGAATATGGCTTCAGGGTGATGTCACGGGTGACATGAGTTTTATGAGTTACTGTCCGTGGTTGAGCCTTTTATTACCAAAACAAACAAAATCATGAAGGAGGAGCTTTAGTGACAAGACAAGATTGTCAGTGACATTGAGGTTTCTGGTCACAGGTAAGTCTTAACATGTACAGATTGCTGTATAAATTAATTAGCTTTGCTTTGCCCATATAAGAATAAATGTTCTTTACTCCTGTTTATTTATTGTAGGCGAGTCCTTTGGCTTTTGGATGGGAGCCACAACCATTAGAACTGCAGAAGAAAGATGAAAATCTGGTAACACTTTACATTAAGGTTCCCTTTGTAAAGGGTTTATAAAGGTGTTTGTTAATGAGTAATAAGTCATTTACAAATGCATTATAAATCATTAATAATGCAGTTATAACTGCATGAATAAAAAGGCGACTTTAATGCAATACCTGCCAAATAGTGAGCCGTTTTTAACTCACATGTTATAAATGCTTAATAAATGTATTTATTAACATATTTAACTCAAAACCAGATTTCTGGTTTATTTTATGATGCAGCAAAAATTGACTATCATAATTAGACTGAAGGTTGTTGTATTTGTGCTTTCTTATTATTATCTCATGACTGCCACTTGTCTTACTATGTTGCTTACCAGAAGTTTTTGTCTTACCCATGATACTCTCCAAAAAGGTCATGATGCCTCTCCACAGCAGTGTATAAAAACAAAATTATTGTTTTTTTAAAGACAAAATTCCAACTTTATTTTGAAAATATAACAAAAGATAATAACCATAACTTGATTAGATATTAAAGTCTGCGTGAACCGGAAGTTGCAAACGACTCTTCTCCAGTGTTGTGACGTATTTCCAAGTGAAACAGAATATTGAATAGAGAGCAGAGTTTTACTTTAGTGCTCCTCCTTTCCATCTCTCGCACTCCTCCTCTCCATATCTCACTCATAGCAGACGAACGGTTGCAGAAGAGTGGTTTACACGTTTTCAACCCAAGCCGTCAAACTGACGTTATCAGAGAAGGAACGCCATTCCAGACCAGAAGTAACTTTTCAGATTTTGATTAAAGATTACTGCGGCAAACAAGTTTTTTCTGTGTTTTAACTTGCACGGATTCATTGTTCACCACAAGACCAGTAATATGACCAGTAATAATATTAATGTAAAGTGAAAACCTGTGAACCATTTATTAATGAGTTATGAACATTAACAACCTATGAAAAGGAACCTTAATGTAAAGTGAAAACCTGTGAACCATTTATTAATGAGTTATGAACATTAACAACCTATGAAAAGGAACCTTAATGTAAAGTGAAAACCTGTGAACCATTTATTAATGAGTTATGAACATTAACAACCTATGAAAAGGAACCTTAATGTAAAGTGGAAACCCGTGAACCATTTATTAATGAGTTATGAACATTAACAACCTATGAAAAGGAACCTTAATGTAAAGTGGAAACCCGTGAACCATTTATTAATCAGTTATGAACATTAACAACCTATGAAAAGGAACCTTAATGTAAAGTGAAAACCTGTTAACCATTTATTAATGAGTTATGAACATTAACAACCTATGAAAAGGAACCTTAATGTAAAGTGAAAACCTGTTAACCATTTATTAATGAGTTATGAACATTAACAACCTATGAAAAGGAACCTTAATGTAAAGTGGAAACCTGTGAACCATTTATTAATCAGTTATGAACATTAACAACCTATGAAAAGGAACCTTAATGTAAAGTGAAAACCTGTTAACCATTTATTAATGAGTTATGAACATTAACAACCTATGAAAAGGAACCTTAATGTAAAGTGAAAACCTGCGAACCATTTATTAATGAGTTATGAACATTAACAACCTATGAAAAGGAACCTTAATGTAAAGTGGAACTCATTTAATGAGTTATAAACATTAATTACCTATTAAAGTGAACCTTAATGTAGTGTGAACACACGTTAATCATGTATTAATGAGTTATGAACATTAACAACCTATGAAAAGGAACCTTAATGTAAAGTGGAAACCTGTTAACCATTTATTAATGAGTTATGAACATTAACAACCTATGAAAAGGAACCTTAATGTAAAGTGAAAACCTGTTAACCATTTATTAATGAGTTATGAACATTAACAACCTATGAAAAGGAACCTTAATGTAAAGTGGAAACCTGTGAACCATTTATTAATCAGTTATGAACATTAACAACCTATGAAAAGGAACCTTAATGTAAAGTGAAAACCTGTTAACCATTTATTAATGAGTTATGAACATTAACAACCTATGAAAAGGAACCTTAATGTAAAGTGGAAACCTGTGAACCATTTATTAATCAGTTATGAACATTAACAACCTATGAAAAGAAACCTTAATGTAAAGTGGAACTCATTTAATGAGTTATAAACATTAATTACCTATTAAAGTGAACCTTAATGTAGTGTGAACACACGTTAATCATGTATTTATTAATTATTAATGTACACAGAAGATAATATCTTTTTCAGATGAAATATTTTATTTTTGATGAATGTCTCAGTAAACACAACTTTAAACTTGAAAAAAATAAAAAATCTTTTACAGCACAAAGTTACAGAGCATGACTTCTCATGAAAAGTGGCTTATGCAGGTAAACTTAAATTAAAACATTCAGAGAAACAATCAAGTATTCAGAAAAGATAATAAACATCACACCTATAAGCCAAACATATTTGATACAAGCTGAATAAAGGCACCTAAATATGTATTTTTTTTAATTAACAGTTGTGTAAACCATTAAATCAATGACCTAATGCACCATTACAGAACATTAGCAGCATATTAATATGCATTTAATAGATATTTCTGATATGATAAAGGCCACTGTAACTTGAGTACGTTATTTGGCTTTGGTCATCCGTACAGTACATGCGCGGGTGCGCCGGAGCGGTTATTTGTTTAAGATAACTACAAACTAACACAGCGATTACTAATATAATATAAACACCAGAAAAACAAAGTCTGCGATTTCACCTCAGTTAGCTTACCCATCAAATCAGTAAACACAAATTCCCTTCAACGCATGTTGGAACAGTACTGTGTAACTTCTTCTCAAAAGTGGCAAGGTTTTATTGAATGCTCACTAGCGCCAACTCCTGTCACACGCCAGAATCAACACGCATAGTGATGAGAACCCGAAAGAGAATAATAAAGTATATAGCCTACTACTACTGCGTATAATAATAATAATAATAATAATTATAAATAGAAGAAGAATGCATTGCTCATTATACATTATTGTCACATTTGGTGTAAAGAGCAGTCAGGGAGCAGGATTCAGATGAAGCATTTTTTTTATTATGAAGAAAGTTATAGAAAACTAGACATGACAATAATATATTAGGCTATACTAATATATACTCTTTATATATACTCTTTATATACTTATATACTCTGTATACTTATATACTCTTTCAGGGTTACATCACTAAGCATGCGTGTTCTGGCGTGTGACAGGAGTTGGCGCTAGTGAGCATCCAATAAAGCCTTGCCACTATCATGAGAAGAAGTCATGCAGTTACCAGGGCATGCTCTAAAGTAAAATTTGTGTTTAAAGTTACTGATTTGATGGGTAAGCTAACTGAAGTGACATTGCAGACTATGTTTTTCAAGTGTTTATATTATAATCGCTGTGTTAGTTTGTATATTATATGTTTATTCGCGGTGTTAGCTTTTTATATTAAATAAATAACCGCTCTGGCACTCCCAAAAAATTACAGTATCCTTTATCATGATATCAAGAATAATTATTAATTGCTTATTAATATTTCAACAATAAAATATGTCACCAGGAAAAAAACAAAAGAGATCTGCGTCTGCTTTAATAAACACGATGCACACTACATTAAGGTTCACACAGGTTATTAATATTCGTAACTCATTAATAAATGGTTCACAGGTTTTCACTTTACATTAAGGTTCCTTTTCATAGGTTGTTAATGTTCATAACTCATTAATAAATGGTTAACAGGTTTCCACTTTACATTAAGGTTCCTTTTCATAGGTTGTTAATGTTCATAACTGATTAATAAATGGTTCACGGGTTTCCACTTTACATTAAGGTTCCTTTTCATAGGTTGTTAATGTTCATAACTCATTAATAAATGGTTAACAGGTTTCCACTTTACATTAAGGTTCCTTTTCATAGGTTGTTAATGTTCATAACTCATTAATAAATGGTTCACAGGTTTCCACTTTACATTAAGGTTCCTTTTCATAGGTTGTTAATGTTCATAACTCATTAATAAATGGTTCACAGGTTTTCACTTTGCATTAAGGTTCCTTTTCATAGGTTGTTAATGTTCATAACTCATTAATAAATGGTTAACAGGTTTTCACTTTACATTAAGGTTCCTTTTCATAGGTTGTTAATGTTCATAACTCATTAATAAATGGTTAACAGGTTTTCACTTTACATTAAGGTTCCTTTTCATAGGTTGTTAATGTTCATAACTCATTAATAAATGGTTCACAGGTTTTCACTTTACATTAAGGTTCCTTTTCATAGGTTGTTAATGTTCATAACTCATTAATAAATGGTTCACAGGTTTTCACTTTGCATTAAGGTTCCTTTTCATAGGTTGTTAATGTTCATAACTCATTAATAAATGGTTAACAGGTTTTCACTTTACATTAAGGTTCCTTTTCATAGGTTGTTAATGTTCATAACTCATTAATAAATGGTTAACAGGTTTTCACTTTACATTAAGGTTCCTTTTCATAGGTTGTTAATGTTCATAACTCATTAATAAATGGTTCACAGGTTTTCACTTTACATTAATATTATTACTGGTCATATTACGGGTCTTGTGGTGAACAATGAATCCGTGCAAGTTAAAACACAGAAAAAACTTGTTTGCCGCAGTAATCTTTAATCGAAATCTGAAAAGTTACTTCTGGTCTGGAATGGCGTTCCTTCTCTGATAACGTCAGTTTGACGGCTTGGGTTGAAAACGTGTAAACCACTCTTCTGCAACCGTTCGTCTGCTATGAGTGAGATATGGAGAGGAGGAGTGCGAGAGATGGAAAGGAGGAGCACTAAAGTAAAACTCTGCTCTCTATTCAATATTCTGTTTCACTTGGAAATACGTCACAACACTGGAGAAGAGTCGTTTGCAACTTCCGGTTCACGCAGACTTTAATATCTAATCAAGTTATGGTTATTATCTTTTGTTATATTTTCAAAATAAAGTTGGAATTTTGTCTTTAAAAAAACAATAATTTTGTTTTTATACACTGCTGTGGAGAGGCATCATGACCTTTTTGGAGAGTATCATGGGTAAGACAAAAACTTCTGGTAAGCAACATAGTAAGACAAGTGGCAGTCATGAGATATTAATAAGAAAGCACAAATACAACAACCTTCAGTCTAATTATGATAGTCAATTTTTGCTGCATCATAAAATAAACCAGAAATCTGGTTTTGAGTTAAATATGTTAATAAATACATTTATTAAGCATTTATAACATGTGAGTTAAAAACGGCTCACTATTTGGCAGGTATTGCATTAAAGTCGCCTTTTTATTCATGCAGTTATAACTGCATTATTAATGATTTATAATGCATTTGTAAATGACTTATTACTCATTAACAAACACCTTTATAAACCCTTTACAAAGGGAACCTTAATGTAAAGTGTTACCGAAAATCTCTACACCACACTATGAAGAAGGATTATTTAAAGGTTTGCAATAAGATGCAAAAAAGAATATAATGTCATGTTTACAGACAACAAATTCCTAAGAAGAGCAGAGGAAAATTTCAGAAGAATTTGACATGAATTGGCAATTTCCTGATTGCCTTGGTGCAATAGATGGAAAGCATATCTTTTTTCAGCTCCCATATTCTGCCACTATATAAGTCCAAGTTTTCTATCCTGTTGATGGCTTTAGTGGATGCCAACTACAAATTTATTTACACAAATGTGGGCATTCAAGTCAATTTCAGATACAGGTTTATTTTAGGTTGGAGACGAAAGAAAACCCTGCAGTCTGTGAACACGTGAGGAGGGAAAAACCCAGAGTTTGTATTGTTCATGATTTCCTGTACTTTTGTAGTCTTGTACTTGGTCTTTGTAGTTCTTCTACTGTTTCCCCGCCCTAATTGCACCCTGGTGCTCTTTGTTTTCCCTCTAGTAGTCATGTATTTTTAGCCCTGTGTTTTCCATCGTCTTGCATTGGCTGTTGCTTGTATTCCTGGACTTCCTGCTGTTTCCTCTCATAGATTATTGAACAAATTTTAATCAGCATATAGATCCAGCTTCCTCGCTTCATTTTTAACATCATACTAGAGGTAAGTCTTGCACTACTGATTATTTGATAAATTTGTTAATGACTCTGATTGGGAAGGTGTTTATTACCTCATGAGTTTTTTGTTACAAATAAGGAAAGATTAATTTCTTTAAGCAAAATACAGAAATTCTACCCAGTTAAACATTTTGCTGCTCTTCTTATTTTATTATTCAAAGTATACATAAATGTAAGTCGTCTTGCCAAAAAAAACCTCTTCTCGGTAGTCTTACAAGAATTTAAGAATGATATTTCTATTATTCGAACTAACCATAGTAGAAAAGCTTCAAAAACTCTTTTCTATCTTCATCATCTTTGATGAAGGTCTTTTGAATAAACTGAAGAATGTAGAAACAATAAATGTTATGGCTGTGCTGATCATTGTCACATTTTTTTGTACAATGTTTACAAGCCTGTTTCCAAATCAGCATGTAGATTATATAAAATACAACAAAGACAAATTAAGTACAATTTAATCTTATTATTATGAATGGGAACATATATTACAGTAGAGTTTCAGACTTGATTTCCTGGAAACAGTGGACAGTTTTGCTGCCCCTCATAACCATCTGAGCTCCACCCACTTATCTTTCATTCTGAGAAACCGTTACATAACACAGGATGTGTTACCTCAGAGGAGTGAACTAAAAACACACAGTGTTTGAATTTTTTTCTGGTAAAACAAAATAGATCTCATCTGACTACCTTTACACAAATCACTATTTTTGCATTAAGTCTATTTTGTTGTTGTTTTTTTTTTTTACTTGTACTTGGTGTCAGGGTTCTGTTGCTTCTGTCTGACACTGTCCTGTTGTCCTGTCTTTGAGTGAGTGTGCGGTTTCAAGACTTCTCCCAACATGAAACCAGACACGCATACGACGGAGCGCACGACTCTAGTGCTCTCGTACGCTCACACAAAGACAGGACAGTAGGGGAGTGTCAGAGGTCTGTCACAAAACCAAGAAATAAACTAGTGACAGGATCCTGTTCACCCATGGAAATTGCATTTTCAGGGAGGGGAGAAATGGGAACAATGAGACCGCACAGAGCACTTTCACTTTCGTGATCATAGGGGTAGGGGCTCAAGCACCACCCCACACCCCTCCCCCTGTGATTTGCAAATGTATCATGTTAAGATTTTACTTATCGAGTTACATGCTCAATAACTAATTAAGTAATATGTAATTACTGGGTTTTGACAGATGCACATGCAGTGAGTGTAATGACAGAGAATGTGGTTGACCCATTTCAAGTCCATTTGTCCTTCATAACAGAAGTGACGTTGTGTTGTGTGTCGTGCCACATCCAGTGTAGCATCACTAACTCTGATTATAATGGTTTCTATTCTCTTTTGTCCGGTCTTGACACAGTGTTATGAAATAGCAGTGCCCGGCCACATGTTCTCAGTGTTCCACCTTTGAATCCTAGATCATTCCTGTGCCATGAACAACAAGGTTCTGGATGTGGCAGTTTATCGATGGAATCACAGTTGTTGATGGTTGGAAACTGAAATCTATGGCTTAGTGTAGATGTCAAAACTATAATGACATATTACTTAACAGATAGTTTATAGTCATGTGCCTCAACAAGTAAAGTCATAACATAATGATATATTTTCAAGTCATTAGTTAATGATTAATTAAAGCAGACAACTTGGAAGTACATGGCTTCAAACCATTGTGGTAATTAACACATTAACTTACAATATTAATACAATCTGTTATTAAGGAATTAATACATTATGGCACATTTAATTAATTCATTTTCTCAACTTAATCTATTCATCATATAGACACTTTATTAGTTGCTGATGCAGTAATCATTAATTAATGGTTTAGTTCCAAATGAGTCATACATTAAAACATGATTATCTGTGCATTCGTTAGGCATGAATTAATGTATATTAGTGCACATGTATTGTAAAGTGTTACCAAACTAGCTGGCCGAGGCAGTCATCAGTTTAGCTTTCAGTTTTTCTTTCAAAGATCACTTTTATCAGATGCCATTGATGCTTTTTCTTTTTTAGATGTAATTATTGAAATCAAAACACAAACTACATATCTACACTGGAACCTTCAGTCAAAGCAGCGTGTGTGCATCAACCAGAACTAATCTGAAAGATCAGCCTCTGAAGTGTCAAATTTCTCAGTTTCTGAATGGACGGTTGCCTTGATTGACATAAGTCCCCTCAAACTCTGAGTTCCAGGCATGATTTATATACCACTGACGCCCTCAGAAAGCACTAGCACGCTTTGAGATGGTTTGGAAATCGTGTTTTTCCGTTCTAGAGCACATTTCCTGTTCTGTATGTCTACAACAAAACAGTTGATTTTTTTTGAAGGAAAGCATACAGAAATGTGTAAATGGTCTCATTTGAAAGAAAATTGCTCTCACCCTTTCAGCCTTGAAGACCAGAGAGAGAGAAAACAAGGAGAAACAGTGAAAGAAATGTCAGGCTGAGAAGATTGATTTTTCATTTAGTAATGCGTGGATTTATAATGGCGGTAGGGCACTTTTGTTAATCTGTTTGAAATATAGCAACTGTAAATGCCTTAAATGCTGTAGATTGATCAGACTTGTTTGTTCAGCACATCCCACAGATGCTTGATTAAACTGATATCTGCAAGTCAACACCTCAAACTCGTTGTGCTCCTCAAACCATTCCTGAACCATTTTTGCTTTGTGGCAGGAGCATTATCCTGCTGAAAGACGCCACAGCCACTAGGGAATATCGCTTCAGTCAGGGCCTTTAGTAACGATCTGCTTAACACCAGCATAGTTGATCTTCAACCACAGTGCACACCACTATGCATTATAACAGCTTGTGGCATCGTGAGAGGCTGTGTCATAGAGGAAAGGTTTGTGCCATCTAAATGGTTGCAGCATGGGGACTACAAACCAAGATGGCCACCTGGTCCGGGACTACAATTACCAGGTTCCTTGGTGGTGCAAGCACAGCTGTTGCAAGTGAAGGAGAAAAGTTGTTAATGAGCAGAGAACAAAGAGAATTGGGCTGCGTTCCACTCCAGTTTTAGACACGCACTTGCGAACTTCCCTAAACACTTCCCCTCGGGGGCATCCTTGCCGGCATTTTGAAGTACGTTCCACTTCGTGAAGTGGACGAGGGCAGTTTATATGGACAGACCCTCAATCCCTCGATTTTAACACGAGGGAGTGAGTCTACTTCACATGTACACTTCAGGCAGCTCCATAACCCACAATGCGACATGATTATGATTATGACATATATACGGGAAGAAGGAGGCGGGAACCGGCGAACATTTAACAAAACTTTAATTAATTAAACAAAACGAAAGTAATGCTGGCAGATGTCCGCGAGGAACATAATAAAACATAAAATAAAGTCCTGGCCTGGTCCTCTCTCATCCTTCACTGCTGTCGCTCCTTCTTTTATGCTTCCGGAGCTCCTCCATAAGAGACTCGGTGCGCCTCCCAGGTGGAGCTCATTAACTCTCGCGCCACCGGCCTCGCGCCGTTCCCTCACAGCTCTTGCCCGCCCTGGTCACCACATACCCCGATCGCCCCTCGCAGGCCGGTGGATACTCCCACGACTGCGCTTACTCCCCCCCAGGGCCTGTCTTGGTGGCCGCAGCACCTGGGGGTAAGGACAGACGAGACGAGAGAAAGGAGACGGAAGCAAGGGGAGTGACAGGATGAGAGAGGGGAGAAAAGAAAAAGAAAGAAAAAAAAAATTCTGGGTCTAGTTCCCAGACACACTGCTGCTCGGTCCTCAGCCTGCCGAGGAGCTCTTCCTCACGGTGCCATTTAGTGTTGTCCGAAACCATGTTGGATGATTTTGAGCACACTTATTCAATCCCACAATGCACCGCAATAACAATGCATGCTGAACAGCTAGAGAATGGGTTAATGCACTGTGAGAGTCAGAATTTCCACATCTCGCCAGGAGATGGCGCCCGCAGCTGAATCAAACATTAATTCATTTTTCAAACTGCGTTGGTCCAGCATAATATCATACAGGTATAAATTCCTGTTGCTTGAAGAAACCAGTTGCTTGATTTCTGCCTGGACTTGATTTGTGAAGCAATCAATCCTTTGGTGATACCTTACCTCTCTCTTACGATGCCACATAGCTATGTAGACACATCACCACAGCATCACCATCTTACTGCTTAACAAAAACTGCTGAATAAATACCACAATAACTTTCTCTCTCCTAAACAGTAAGAAGTAACACTCATTTCTTGTAAATGAAATCCATCCTCCGATCCTTTCTGATGAAACATTCAATGACCTCCTCATGCAGTTGTGTGTCCTGCTTTAGATGAATGAGCAGATTCTTTATGGAATAGATGTTAGTGCAGGGAGTCATGTTTGTCCGGTTGTATTCCATGAATATGTTTTGATGTGCTTGAGAACTTAGAAAGATCATTCAAATGATGCAGTGGACACTGATATTGTCATGTTCAATCATGTGAGGGCATAAAGCTGTGCTCCTCAGAAATGTCAGTAGGTCACTTGGACTCTTCCCCTAAAGGTTTGTCATGCACATCACTTTGAGCTCTGAGTCTGCCCAGGTCAAACTGTGCCTCTGCCTGTGCACTATTAAGTCCTGATGCCATTACAGCGGCTCCATCATAACACTGTGCCACTAACTTTGTTTTGCAATAGCAGCTGCCCAACACACTAGTCATGAAGATGATAGATCATGAGCTAATTTTTTTTTTGTGATATTCTCAAACTCCAACGTCAGTAACATACCGGAGTACACATGGCAGCTGTGCAGTGTTGCTGAAATCGGTGGTCTCATCCACCATAACTGTGACAAACTTGGTGTTGTTAGGTTTAAGGTTAATTCAGCACCACAGCAACAGAATTTATGAGAACATTTTTGAATTTTCCCACATGTTCCTGTAAAAACGGTGGCTGTGGCAAGGTGGTAGACGTGACCTTCAAGTACAAAAATCTTTATTAATAATCAGTACTGAAATCTTTAAATAAGCAAAACATTTATAACCCTCAAAAAAAAGGAGAATCACAATTTAAAAATGTCTAGACTTTAAGTACCATATTAAAAACAGACCCCCTGATTTTTATTGTAAGGTCAACCAAGCCTGCGGGAAGAACAGAGAAATCAACCTCAAGAGCACACACCATATGTGCACAAATGTACACAACCACCAAATTTACAAAAGGGTGTAGTGAATACTGCAAATAACTTTACACACTCAATACCCATGCAGTGCTGGAAACCTCACACCACATGCAGTGGAGGAAAGACCCAGAAGACCCCAAAGATTGCACTCCCATGCAGGCTGGCTCCTAGAAGATAGAAATATGGGTTAAAAACTCCCCTTTTATGCGCACAGGTAGACCCTTTAGCGGTTGGTACATTCAGGACTTAATTAACACAGTATGGAAGAAAATAAATAATTTCAAACCCAACATTAATTGATAACAATCAACTTAAAACATATGAAAGACAAAACAGCAGGGCCTAGACATCAAAGGTCCATATACATAGAAATCCACAAAGGAAGATCTGCCAAACAGAAAAACAAAAACATAAACACTATCAATCTTTAACAAATTAAATAAACAATATAATCACAAATAAAACACCTGTCACGGCATAAATATTGCAGTGACCACTCAAAACACAATCCTCCATCATTACACAAAGACTATAACCAACCTAACCATCTAATACAAACATAGCTTTGCCGTAATCCAAGAGTGGACTAAAAACGTGGCGCAATAGAGTAGACTAAAAACACTGCATGATACCACACGTTGCTAGCACGGCAAACACGGCGTCGCTAACTTGCATACTATCGTATACCACCCACGAGCTCACCGTCTCGCATAGGGAGGGGTTCTCTACAATATAAAATAAGCCATATAAAATAAGAAACAAAACATCCTTATACAAAACTCTTACAGCACCTAAAATACCATGCTCCTACCTCGCTATGGCACTTCAGGGTCACAACAATGGAAGGAGACGGAAAGGAATCAAACATCAGGAAGTCACGCCACCTGCCGACCTTTGCACCATTTATAGAGCAAAATAAATATATGCCCCACCCTGTACACCATCCTAATTATCCACTCGGTTACACTTAGGTAGGAGGTACATGTCAAAGTAAAATCCACATGGATGGCAGGACCCAAGGTTTCACAGCAGAACATTGAAATGGTTTTACAGGTGGAGGCCACTGAAATTTTTTCCCCCTACTCATCTTTTCTGACTGTTTTTCAATACTTCACTAGTCATTTGGCTAGGGTAGGTGTGATACCTGGACCCTACAGATACCTGGACCCTGCCTTGCACAGGCAGTCTAACTCCTCCAGGATGGCACATCAATACATGCCATTGCCAGAGGTTTGCTGTGTCTCCCAGCACAGTCTCAAGAGCATGGAGGAGATTCCAGGAGACAGGCAGTTACTCTAGGAGAGCTGGACAGGGCCGTAGAAGGCCTTTAACCCATCAGCAGGACCGGTGTCTGCTCCATTGTGCAAGGAGGAAAAGGATGAGCACTGCCAGAGCCCTACAAAATGACTTCCAGCAGGCCACTGGTGTGAATGTCTCTGACCAAACAATCAGAAACTTTCATGAGGGTGGCCTGAGGGCCCAACGTCCTCTAGTGGGTCATGTGCTCACTGCCCGGCATTGTGGAGCTCGATTGGCATTTGTCATTGGACACCAGAATTGGCAGGTCCACCACTGGCACCCTGTGCTTTTCACAGATGAGAGCAGCTTCACCCTAAGCATGAAAGGGTCTGGAGAAGTAGTGGAGAATGTTATGCTGCCTGTAACATCATTCATCATGACTGGTTTGGTGGTGGGTCAGTCATAGTCTGGGAAGGCATATCCATGGAGGGATGCACAGACCTCTACAGGCTAGACAACAGAATCCTGACTGCCATTAGGTATCCGGATGAAATCCCTGGACCCACTGTCAGACCCTACGCTGGTGCCAGCAATGCCTGGCAGTTTCTGGAGGATGAAGGACTTAAAACAATTGAATGGCCCTCATGCCCGCCTGACCCAAATCCAATAGAACACCTCTGGGACATTATGTTTCGGTCTATCCAATGCCACCAGGTTGCACCTAAGACTGTCCAGGATCTCAGTGATGCCCTGGTCTAGATCTGGGAGGGAATACCCAAGGACACCATCCATTGCCTCATTGAGAACATGCCCCGACATTGTCAGGCTTGCATACAAGCAAATGGGGGCAATATAAACTACTGAGTACCATTTTGAGTTGCTGCAATGAAATTTCAGCAAATGCATCATTTTTTCAGTTTGATTTTTGAGGTGTCTAGAATTCTGTCCTCTGTAGGTTGATAATTTTAATTTCCATCAAACAATGTGGCATCCTTTCATTCCTAACATCAGATGTGTTTTTTAAACATGTTTTTTGATCAGTGTTTAATATTTTAATAAATACACTGGTATTTTATGTTCTTATTCTTCACATGTTTTTTCATGTCTTCATTAACTGTGATTTTGTACAGGTCAGTCTCATATTCAGAAACAAGAATGTCCAGTACCGTCATACCCACAAATTCTGGGACGCTGATCATCCAGTTTCAGCAACCAGAACAAATGGCACCAGCTGAAAGAGGGACAAATGCTCCAGTGACTGTTCATGTCCCACAGGCAGCTTCACTTCCTCGAGGACTTGAGGCATTTCTGAAAGGACAACCAAAAGCACTTGGGGTAATAAGAAATCATTCAATAATTAATTATCATATGTGTCTGTCAGTCTGTAGAAGAAAGTGTACGGGAACAAATCCAAAAAAGCAGGAGTACAAACATTAACTGTTGAGATGGGCAGGTTTTGTTGTGCAGATCTGGTGACCCTGCTCAGCTGACAACTGTGATTAATTATGACCCCTGCAATAAATATCTGTTTTCTGGTCTTATTCAGACTGTCCAGATAATGATCGGCCTGCTGATTCTCCTGTTTGGCATTGTGTGTACAATCTATGCAGAAACCATCTTTGTCTTCAGTGGTATTCCTTACTGGGGATCTCTCATCGTAAGCAAAATTTATACAATTAAGTACAGTTCTGTCTTTTATAAGCTTAATATTCTAACTGAAGCTTCCTTTCTCTCTTCTCTCAGTACATTATCGGAGGATCACTGAGCATTGCTGCAGAAAATGCACTCCATGTCAAAGGCCCCTGCAGTCTGTGTTTGGTATGTACACATTTTTATTTATAGAACACTTTAAGTACTTCGATACCACTGCAGCAACTATAAGTCTTATCAAAGACAAGCGAATAGACAGTAAAAATAAGACTACACATAATGGCTAATTGCCTATTTTTTCTAAACGCAAAGTCCAAACATTACAAAACTTGGTGGACCACAAGACATTCTGAGTAAACATGCAAAATGTTGTCCACAAGAGGGAGGCACGGGATAAAATCTTTATAAATGGTTAATTTGAATGACCATGCATAAAATTCATTATATTTTCATAAAGCTTTGTGAAGTCTAATCAGTTTGAAAAGAAATCAGTGATCTCCAAATGACCTTTATTTTTACGATACAGAAAACATGTCAAGGTGCCAGTCAAGAATAAATGTATTTCTATCCAATTAAAATGAAGAGACAATATTATTTGTCTGTTGTAAAATAGTTGTAAGGCCCGCCAATTGGTCCAATGGCGGTTTCCCACAGGACGGGGAAGGTTAACGCGTGTATGCCTTTTCAGTGCCTCTGTGAAGTTCACTTAATTTCACTCGTTTAATCTGACTCCAATTTCAAATGATTCTTATTCTTAGGTTGTGCTTCCAATTAGAAATTAATCATTAGTTATGCCTTAATTTAGATTTTTGATTATTCTGGATATCTCTTATTATCAATTATTCTTTCATTACAGACCCATATCACTAAGAAAAGTCACTTCGGCCGTTAAGTTCTTTTCACGATCACAAACTCGCCAGTTCTGGTCTTAGTCAGAGGGTGCAGAGTTTACTAATGCATTTGAGTCGAACGGCCACATGCTTGTTCATACAAAAACACAGTTTTCTTAGTCACGATACTTAGTCACGATACTGGCTAAGCCAGATGATAGACCAAAATCAAAAGGTCCCATGATCTGCAACATGCTCCTTTCATTGAGCCTTTAGTTTTAATTTATCCTGACGCAGATTTGTGGAAATATGGACTCCAATAATTTACCGGTCATAATGATTTCAGAAGAATCCAGAGTAAATCAAATATAACATTTTATTTGTCAAGTAAACAATGTCAATTTCATGGTTTTACAATTAGAAGCCAATTCAGAAATAATAAATGCATACCTTCAATGACTCAAAGAAATGCATATACACACAGTGGTGGACTAGTGTTTGAAGACACTTGTCCATCACTGCGTGGGGGTCTCTGACTACAGACAATCCCCCCTTACTGCTTTTGCACTTTACCTTTTATACCAGACCAGAACAAAAGGGTTGTAAATATTTACTACACCAACACCTGTTTTGGGGGAGAGAGGAATGGGCTTTCACAAAAGGCACCACCCAAAAGAGGACAGAATTTTCCTGAGTTTTCAATCTTCTTCATAATACCAGTGACCGCTGAGAAATTGAGACCGTTTTACCATTCGCACTGAGACAAATTAAATGATACCAAACATGAAAAGGGAAAAACAATAAATACACAAGTTACATTATTGAATAACTTTCAGTCTGGGGGAAGGGATAGTGTGTTTGTGTGTGTGTGTGTGTGTGGTGGGGGAGGCATTGTCCTTTTGCTACTCCTTTGAGATCTTCTTTCCAGATTAAAGTTTTATTACTTTATTGCAGGACGCTTGATCTCAGTTTCTGTCTAGCAGGAAATTCAAGCCTTAAATAGTACATAGAAGAATAGTTCCATACAGAGACACCTGTATTATGTTTGAAATTCTAAGACTTGTATTATATTTGAAGAGAGATATTGCCATTGAATAAATATATTGTGTCTTTATGAGTCATTTGTATTTGGACCCCGATTATTGCCATATATTAAAGCGTCATATTGTTTCATGATCTGCTTTAACACATTGGGTTAAGTGCTTGCTAACTTATTAACTTGTTTTTTGTTACTGTTTTCTGCCCATAGGTGAAAGGTTCACTTGGAATGAGCATCATAAGTGCTATAACTGCAGGCATTTCCATTATTATACTTTCACTGGATTTGTCTATAATACAACCATACTCTTATTGCAGTGGTTATGACTGTTATAGTTCAAGTTACAAGTATGAGGTATGTTAACAACTTTTCTATTCACTTCTATTTAGTAATTACTATAAGATCACTGTGTTGTCAGTAAAGTTAAAGTCCAGCTGTAATCTGCAATAACCTGTCCATTCTGTGTTTACTGACATTTACTGGCATTTCAAATATGTAATAGATCTACTATTACTGATCATAAGAAGGAATTAACATTACACATTAATTGTAAACTCAGTCTAGTTTGTTATATTACCAAATGAACCTCAAGGATTGTACATTCTGCACTTTCAGTCAGTGTACCAGTGTGAGTAACTATCACTTATTTGATTAATATTTGTGCTAATGATGAGTGGTTTGTTTCAGACCCTCTTCCGGGGGATCAGTGGAGTGTCTTTGGTATTCACTGTCCTTGAGTTCATCATCTCCATCTGTCTGTCAGCATTTGCCTGTAAAGCCAACGCCTGCTGTTCTTCTCAGGTGAGTCATGTGTTCAGGTCTAGAAGATGAGTGGCCACTATGGTTGCTAGGCAGTTGCTACGGTGTTCTGGGTGGTTGGTAGGACATTGCAGATTGACAGAAAGATGGGTAGTTTTTAGTTTCAATAATCTGCACAAAGACACAAGTTTCCAAACCAAAACATTTCAGCAGGATTTTTGTTTTTTCTTTGTTCTATTTCTGTTTGAAATACAGTTCTGTCTATAAACCTGTAATACTGGAACTGCCAATGTTATTGAATTTATATCACAGTAAGAAGGTATAAAACACTACATGTGCATTTCTCCAAAGGTGCTGAATGTTCACCATGTTGTAATTCCACAGCCCTTTCAGTCACATGATCTTAACCAGTCAGAGGTAAGAGAAGCTTGTAGCCCCAGTCTAATAGGACTTTGTGTAAAATCGTAAAAATATATGTATGTACATAACTGGCAAAAAGTCTGGGATTGGTAAGATTTTTAATGTTTTTAAAATAAGTTTTTTCTGCTTACCAAGGCTGCATTTATTTAATTAAAAATACAGTAATATTGTGAAATATTATTACAATTTAAAATAACTGTTTTCTCTTTGAATATATTTTACAATAAATTAGTAATTTATTCCTGTGTGTGATATATATATATATATATATATATATATATATATATATATATATATATATATATATATAAATTATTATGTTCAAGAATTAATTGAACATAAATAACCATTGAAGCTGATGGCACGCTTGTTTTTCGTGCAGGTTCCTCTGGTCAGCATCTCTTCTATGCCTCACCTTCCTGCAGAAAATCCCCCACAATACAGTGAAACAGCTCCGAAATATTAATCTTAAAAAGTGGACAGAGCTCTGGTCCTGCTGTTGATTTACCAGTGATTTACTGTCCTTTATCTCTGCTTTCCTTTCTCTAAAAAGAGGATAACTGATTTATTACTAACGTTTGTGTAAACAAACTATTCAAGAAAAGATACTGTTTCGTAATTTTGTTTATATCAACAATGCTACCTGATCATCAGTGAAACTCACTCTTTTTTACTTTATAGATAATAAATAAACTCTTTAAATACCTTAACAAATATTACTGATACAAACTGAATGTTTAAAACTTTAAAAGCAAAAGAAAACGTTCATAAAATTCATAAAATTACTCAAAGTCTCAGTCTTTTGTGTCTCCTTTAGCAACGGCATGAACTCTAGAAGCCACTCAAAACTGAATTCAAAGAATTACGGCAGGGGTGTCCAAACTCAGTCCTGGAGGAACACCCCAGCAAACAAGGGACGTCCCCCGGACGTTGTGAACGTCCGTTAAGGTCCGCGTTTGGTCCGCTTTGTAACGTTCGCTGGCGGACGTTCGGGGGACATTCAAGTCCTTGACAGTTTGCGAAAGTCCTACTGACGTCCCTCATCTGGTATTTCCATAACAACACTTGTAAAAAAAAACAGCGTTGCCTTTTATCAACAGACCTGATACCTTGAAACTCAGACAAAGGGCAAATGAAACTAAACCTACTGGATTTAAAGGAGGTTGTGTTCCTTAAAAATCCCTAAAACATGATAATGGATTTACAGAAACCATGATTGTTTTGTTGTGCAGGTTGATATTATGGTTTTACTTCAAGTAAAAATAGTTGAATTCGGGTCATTCTACAGAAAAGTCCACTTTTGGTATGACAAAATGTCTTAAAATGTATTTATTTTTCTAACGTTTAAACTTAGACCACATTATTATATTACACATTGACTTTATGAATACAAATGACAGCTTTATGATTTATTATTATTATTATTATTATTTTGTGCATTTAAAGACAGCATGTACCATTTTTTTGTCACTGGTGTTACCATACTTCTCTGGCATTTTAAACATTTTTATGAAATTATATTTCTCAATTTTTTTTCAGCACATGCAGTCAGTTACAGAAAAAAAGATAATGAAAAAAATAAGGAGATTGTGTGTGTTTTTTTTTTTGTTTTGTTTTTTTTTAATCAGGTTAGTTAAAAGTGATTGAATTATGCTAATTTATTATGCATGTATTTGCTATAACAATGGAAATATTTGAAAAACAGTTAAGTAATGCAATTCTTTACATCTTAATTCTTGAGTTTAGCAGAATTCAATGAATGTAAAAGTATTATCATGTCACATATGACACATTTTATTTAATGAGACAGACAAAAAACAGTAACAACAGTGACACAATGAATCACCAGTGACAGATACGACCAAAGATAGCCTACTATTCTTCAACTAATCAAGGAGAGGAGACTACATTTTTTACATTTTTTATACAATCAAAGACTTTTCATTGACACTTAGTGAAAGCAGTCAGTAAAAGATCATAAACAACATTTTAAAAATGTCTGTAAAATACGCTGTCCATAAAGTCGCTGCTTCTCAGCTTCTCAGTTTAGCCAAATACCCTCAATTTAGCCATATCTGACCAAAGGAGGATTAACAATAGGAAAAAAAGTTAGAATCACATTATTTAGTGCTATTTTATGCAAAATAACTAAATAAATAGCTTTGAATAAAGTTTTTTTTTTTTTTTTTCTATAAACAACACCAGTGACAGTAACACCAGTGACATTTTTCATGAAAAATGCATTTTATGGCTGCTGCAAGGTATCAATCCACGTGTTGTCAATCATGGTATATTCACTAAATTAAGTAGTTTAATCCATTTGTATTCTAGTTTTTTAAAATTCCCTAATAATAAAGTAGGTCACACCAGTGACTTCAACTAAAAGCTTCATATGAAATTATGATTTTCTAATTAAAATTTCTGATAACTGAAAAGAGATTCTTCATGGATCTTCAGGAAATAGGAAGAAGGTAGTCAATTGATGTCAACAGTGTGATTTTTATTTCAAAATAAGAGATTTTTGTTAAAGGTAACACCAGTGACACAACACCAGGCTTTATATATATATATATATTTTATAATATTTATTCAGCATTTGTTTTTGTTTTTTTATGTCATTTACATAATATATTTGACAGTTATGCATATTATTGTATTTAAACCCTGTTTCTGAGCTCAAAATAAAGCACTTTCCCACATGACTGTGGGGACGAGCACTTCTGTGCTGTTTGGAATTTATATAATTTAAAAAACAAATACTGCCACATTGATGCGCAAGAAGGTTTAATTGTTCAAATATTGTTTCATATTAAAATTAAAAAAAAAAAAAATGTTTTCAATATAAAAAAAAGTGTTTTCAAGTGTAATATTTCTGTAAAGGGACAGAAAAGTTGACTTTTCTGTAGATTGACCCATTCATTGTAAAATGAAGCAGTAACTTCAACCTACTACTAACTAATTAAGGATGTCATCAGATCATGTGTGCTTTCAGCAGTTAACATTTTAAACATTAAAATCATGATGCCCCCCAATAGTAGGTTACTGAATATAAGATGTGGGATAATATAAGAATGGGACATAAAATAATGTTAATGACTTCAACTGATGAATGCAGCCAAACAAAAGATGAAGAATGGAAAAGCACTTTGCTGGCAAAGAAATTGGAAAATAACACAGGTAAGACAATTCCTATACCCATAAATACCTGTCAAACATGTTTTTATTAAAGAGAAGTTATTTTTAA
This sequence comes from Chanodichthys erythropterus, assembly GCF_024489055.1. Lineage (NCBI taxonomy): Eukaryota > Metazoa > Chordata > Actinopteri > Cypriniformes > Xenocyprididae > Chanodichthys > Chanodichthys erythropterus. Next base: position 31,542,048 of record NC_090228.1, on the reverse strand, counting down.
AAAAATTACTTTAATTTTTACACATAAGAAAGGTATAGCATGTGGCAAAAAGTGTAATATAGCCACACTGAGATACAAGCAAGTGACGCTCGAGTGACGTCATTCTTTAGGTTACGCGCATGTATCCATGGCAACGCTCGGCTGCGTCGACAGTTAACGGTCCTGCTGGTGATTTTCTCAGATGAGGCCTTGAGTTTTCTCTTTCGTCGGTCGAAAAGGTATTTTAAATTTTAGTTTAGCAGACATTAGCTACCATAACCACTGTTTATCTTGTAAAGTTTAAATTATAATATATAATATAATATTAATATTAATTAGACCGTTACGGCCTATCTTCAAATGTACGCTAATCTTGGTCTCACGATCCAAATTGTCAGTAACAAATGTTTCTTAATAGACAAACGATACCTGAAACATTATTGAATGTGTTCATTTTGTCGTTTTAGGTTAGAAGCCATCGAAAAAACGTCTCGGGTTACAGATGTAACCCTGGTTCCCTGAGTAGGGAACGAGACGCTGCGTGACAACGCATTGGGAACCTTCTGCGTGATGTCGTCACTGAAGCACTCATGTATCTAACCAATCGCGTAGCGAGACGTCAGAGACGGGTGACGTCACGGACCAGGAAACTATAAAGCACACCTGGATGCAGAGCACGGTAGCTTCTGGATAAGTCTGAAGCAAGCACTCACAAGTGTGCAGGGGTACGGCAAGAGACGCAGCGTCTCGTTCCCTACTCAGGGAACCAGGGTTACATCTGTAACCCGAGACGTTCCCTTTCGTGGGAACTATCGACGCTGCGTGACAACGCATTGGGAACGCAATCCCAACTGAGCCGTAGCTCAAACACTTGTCAATGATATCGGCTCCACCCTAGGGTCCTCCGGGTTGTCAAGATAACTAAGTTATAATACTTAATAAATGTGTGCTGGTATGACCATCCAGCTGCATCACATATATCACCCATGGAAACTCCTGACATCAAAGCTTTTGATGCCGCCATACCCCTAGTTGAATGGGCGCGAACATTCAAAGGAGAAGGCTGTCCGGCCGCTTCATAGGCAAGTGAGATGGCCTCGACCACCCACTTGCTCATTCTCTGCTTTGATGCTGGGCCGCCTTTTTTTTTAGGGGACCAATAACAGACAAACAATTGATCTGACTTACGCCACAGGGCAGCTCTGTGGACATAAGCATCCAAAGCCCTTACTGGGCACAGCAGATTAAATTTTTCCTGATCCGCAGATTCAAATGGAGGAGGATAGAAGGCCTGAAGCACAATGGGGCCTGGGACATTGGTAGGGACCTTTGGGACATAACCCGGTCTAGGATACGGGAATGCTTTCACCATTCCCGGAGCAAATTCAAGAAAAGAAGGAGCAACAGAAAGTGCTTGTAAGTCTCCTATCCGCTTCAGAGAAGTGATAGCCAATAAAAGAATCGTTTTAAGAGTGAGGAACCTCTCAGGAACCTCCTCTAGTGGTTCAAAAGGGAGCCTCAGCTAACCCCTGTAAGACCACGGCCAAGTCCCAGGCCGGAACCCTTGTGCGCACTGGAGGCCTCAACCTCAATGTGCCACGGAGGAAGCATGTGACGAGGGGGTCTCGACCTACCGAGATATTCCCCTCAAGAGGAGCATGTTATGCTGAAATTGCTGCAATGTAAACCTTCAAGGTTGAGTGAGATAGGCCCTCCGAGAATTTTTCCTGGAGGAATTTTAGCACACAGCTAATAGAAGAAAGGACAGGGTCCGTATTATTGTTTCTACACCAGGTAGAAAACAAATTCCATTTGTAGGCATGCAACTTCCTCGTGGCGGCAGCATGGGTCCCTGGGACAGGAATCAAGGCTTTTTCCACATGACCCGAGCACGAAGGCATCGCTGCGTGACTTCGATCATGCGAAAAGGGTTTCCCCTCAGGGAAAACCCCTTGGTCCTGTGCCACCACTGTAAGGGTCTCATGTGCAGAAGGCCAATAGTAATCACGTTGGACGCAGCTGCCATCAGACCCAACAGTCTCTGAAACTGTTTTAAAGTGAGAGTGGTTCGAAGGGAGCCTCAGCTAACCCTTGTAATACCACAGCCAGGTCCCAGGCTGGCCTCAACCTCAGTGTGCCACAGAGGAAGCGAGTAACGAGGGGGACTCGACCCACCGAGAAGCCACCCTCAAAAGAAGCATGAAAGGCTGAGATAGCCGCAACGTAAACCTTCAAGGTTGAAGGCGATAGGCCCTCCGATAATTTTTCTTGGAGAAATCTTAGCACAAAGCTGATAGGAGGGTGGACAGAGTCCATATTATTCTGTCTGCACCAAGCAGAAAATAAATTCCGTTTATAGGAATAAAGCTTCCTCGTGGCGGGAGCTCTGGAGTTAAGGATGGTCTCCACAACCTCAGTTGGAAGACCAGCATCTATGAGCTTGGCCCCCTCAGAGGCTAGGCCCATAGCTTCCACAGTTCTGGGCGGGGATGTATTATCGAGCCGCCCGCTTGCGACAGGAGGTCCTGTCTAAGGGAAAGCTCCATTGGGGAGCCGTCTAGTAAGGACACTAGGTCCGAGAACCATATTCTGGTTGGCCAGAAGGGGGCTACCAGTATTAGGCTGACCCCTTCCCGGTGTACTTTCTCCAGAACTCCCGGGAGCAAGGTGATCGGGGGAAATGCATACAGACGTAGCTTCGGCCACGTCTGTACCATGGTATCCAGACCCAGAGGTGCTGGATGTGTTCGGGAGTACCAGAGTGGTCACTGGGTTGACTCTCCCAAAGCAAATAGGTCGACTTCCGCTCGACCGAAATTTTTCCATAGGAGATCCACCACTTCTGGGTGGAGTCTCCACTCCCCGGGCCTCGGCCCCTGCCTCGACAGGGCGTCTGCTCCCTTTATGCCCCAGGATGAAAGCTGGCTTCAGAGAGAGCAGCTTCCCTAGGGGCCATCGGAGGATCCGACGGGCCAAGTAGTAAAGTTGGCAAGACCGCAGACCCCCCTGATGGTTTATATATAAGACCACTGCCGTGTTGTCCGTGCGGACCAACACGTGATGGCCTCTCTGGTCTGGGAGAAAGTGTTTTAATGCTAGAAACACCCCCATCATCTCCAACCGATTTATGTGCCGGCCTGGTATGCAGAAAGGCTTTCACCATACCAGGTGCAAACTGCTGACAGCGCTTGTAAATCACCAATTCTCTTCAAAGAAGAGACGGCCAGGAGAAAGATAGTTTTAAGTGTCAAGAACTTGTCTGACACCTTCCAGGACCTCCCATAGACCCTGAGCTGAGCGACCACTCATGATCGCCCCCCAGCCCGTGAGGGAGGCATCTGTCGTAAGCATTACATGACGACCAGAAATCCCCAGCACGGGTACCTGGGACAGGAACCAGGGTTCTTTCCACATGGCCAGAGCACGAAGGCATTGCCGCGCGACTTTTGATCATGCGAAAAGGATTTCCCCTCGGAGAAAATCCCCTGGTCCTGAGTCACCACTGTAAGAGTCATATGTGCAGAAGGCCAAAAAGGTATGACGTTGGACGCAGCTGCCATAAGACCCAACAGTTTCTGGAACTGTTTTACAGTGAGTGACTGGCCTAACTTCACCCCCTTCACGGCTGCGAGAATGGAACTCACCTAGATAAGTGGTAGTCTGAGCCGGAACTAGCACACTCTTTTTTTTTTTTTTTTTTGGCATTGAGCCTCAGCCCGAGCCTTTTCATGTGGTACAGAGCAGCATCTCGATGCTGAACTGCTAGTTGCTCTGATTGAGCTAGAATCACTTTCTATGTAATTCAGTACGCGGATGCCCTGGAGTCTCAGTGGAGCCAGCACTGCATCCACGCACTTCGTGAATGTGCGTGGTGATAATAACAGGCCGAAAGGAAGAACCCTGTATTGGTAAGCTTTGCCCCCGAAAGCAAACCTGAGGAACTTCCTATGGGAAGGATGGATGGACACCTGAAAGTATGCCTCTCTCAGGTCTATCGCCACAAACCAGTCCTTGGACCTGATCTGTGGGATAATCTGTTTAAGTGTAAGCATCTTGAATTTGAGCTTTCGTATTGAGTGATTTAACACATGTAAATCTATGATAGGACACATCCTTCTTTGGAACAATGAAGTAGCGGCTGTAGAAGCCTGACAGCTTGCTGGGAGGAGGAACCCTTCTATAGCTCCATTTCGCAAGAGTGTCATAACCTCTTGTTCCATAACCAGAGACTGCTTGGGGGTCACCACTATGGGAAAGACCCCATTGAATCTGGGCGGGCGAGACCCTGTAACCCTCTGATGAGCAGCATCCATTTTGATATATTCGGTAGAAGTTTCCATTCTACCATAAAATCTACTAAGGGAACCAGTCTCTCGAGACTGACCTCTGGTGTTTTTGAGCACTCGATTCAACGTTCTGGAGCGGCGCACCGGCAGAAAACAGACGAATCAAGTCATAACCGGCTCTCCTCGGAGAGTCGGTGGAGACCGTTGTGCCCTGACGCACACTGGGTGGCAGGGTTAGCATAACGGCCCCCTGAGGGCGCCAAAGGGGGACGGGTGTCAGATATTCTAACACAGGACCCCCTCCGGAGGGGGCTGCCCTCATGGATCCTGGCCCACAGATGTCAGGACCTCTTTGAAGCCTTCTTGGTGGTAATAACAGTCCGCAGATCTGTCCTACTTCACAAGGACTTCAGCTGTGTCACCTGTCCCGGTCCCCAAGCTTCCTGCGGGGGAGCAAGGGTGGTGACACCCTTTTTTTCCTTTAAATTCCTCAGAATTTAATGTATTCAATATTTCATTTAATCATTAAATTAAATGCAGCCCAAAACAGTCAAAAATGACAGGCTGAATATATTAGAATACAAAGAGAATTATAGCTCGTAATAGTTTGCAAGGTATTATAGGGAAAGAGAGAAAGGGAAACTCCCGTCTGCTCAGTTCCCTCCAGATATATATATTATGTATAAACATTATATACAATATATACTACGTGCACGCAATCTATGCGCAGCCTTGGCAAACGCAAGATCCGAGCGAGCCGTATATTTTTTTGTTGCACACTTAATCTACGCGCTGCCTCGGCAAACGCGAGATTCGAGCTATATATTCCTTATTGCAGGCTTAATCCACGCGCTGCCTCGGCAAACGCGAGATCTAAGCCTCGTGTTAGACTTTTATTCCCTCGAGAATAAAGCCAACAGGAGTGGAGATAAAAACTCCCGCTAGTTCATTTCTTTTACACTCCGGGACATTTTTATGAATGAACCGTCAGCTGCTTTGTTTTTGAACTGACGTGCATGCTCCACTCCCTAACACGATGTGTGTGAGGTGGCGAGTCCTCAGATCGATATCACAATATCCACCTCCTCAGAGCTGGCATGTGAAATACCGGTGCCTCAACCCGGGGAAGAAACCGCAGAGCGTGCTTCCACCTGGGAGACGGCACTGAACCTGGCAGGTAAGGGCAGAGAAAAGGCAACGCCCGTCTCTAACCCCTCTGTCAGATCCATTTGTGAACCCCACGAATGGCTTCTTTTCCGCGATCCGCGGGGAACACTGGAACACAGTATTCTGAGAGCGAGTTTTTTTTTTTTATTATAGTGCACACAGACGGCTCCCTCGAGGGCTGCCCAGGCTTACTCAACTCCCATTCAACTGCTGTTTCTCGCCATAATACGTGTCTTTTTTATATATATATATATATATATATATATATATATATATATGGATTGGTGTGAGATACTCTTGTCCTCAGACAAAGATATCGTGACTTGTTTATATGAAATAAGACAAACAACACCAAATAAGACACACGATAACATAGAGTGCTTGCTGAAGACACAGAAGCTACCGTGCTCTGCATCCAGGTGTGCTTTATAGTTTCCTGGTCCGTGACGTCACCCGTCTCTGACGTCTCGCTACGCGATTGGTTAGATACATGAGTGCTTCAGTGACGACATCACGCAGAAGGTTCCCAATGCGTTGTCACGCAGCGTCGATAGTTCCCACGAAAGGGAACTGCCATCGGACTATCACAGCTGACGAGAGACGCGCGTGCACAACTGCATAACACACACACACACACACACACACACACACGGAAAGAGCACAACAATTATGAAACTGCTCATTTATTATAAATAAATAAATGTATTTTTCTCCTTACAACGTGTTTGTGTTCTTTTGTTAACCTAGAAGTAAAATAAAAAACAATAAGAGGACTTAATCGAAAGTCCCCTAAACGTCCCGAATGGCCGCTGAACGTCCTGTGAACGTCCCCATCCCCGGGACAGCCAGAGGACCCTACACATGGACGTTCGGGGGACGTTCGCAGAGGCCATTCAGGGGACGTCCTGGGGACCTTTTTTTGTTAGCTGGGACTGAAATCATTTCTTGTCAGGTAGGTGAAATATTAAGCTAAAAACTAATTTTGCTGTGTAAGACACTCATATTGACATTACGTTGATGTTTGTTAAATTCTTGGCTAAAAAATGATTCCAATCTCATTTAATAACCTACTCTGATATTACAAGACTTATTTTCTGAAGACATAATTTATAAGACATTTTCTGTAAAATGTTACTGAAATTTAGTTAATGGTGCTATATTTACTATTATTGTATTGTAGGTAAAAGGTCTGCCCTATACAAGAAGGATGATCCAGATTGGGTGCCAAGCGTCAATATGAGAGGAAAGCAAGAACCACAGCCACCTAAGGACTCCCTGACATCACGCTACACACGCCGTGTGAATCGAGCCCAGCAGAAACTCAAGGATGCTGCTGCCCATTCTTTGCTTCTCATGGACACACCAGATGATGATTCTGCTACAAGTGACTATGTCGGCGATAACCTCTGCAGTGTAGGAATTCAAACTGAAATGACTGCTGATTTGATTGATTCTATGACCAGTGAACTTCAAAATCTGAGAACAGAAAACATTCAGCTGCGTTCTTGTGTTGAAAATTTGTCCTCTTCCTATGACCAAAATGAATTTGAGGGTAAAGATGAAAAGGTTTTATTTTTCACTGGTCTACCTACATACCAGATTTTGTTAGCACTATTTACATACATTAGTCCCCACCTCCCTGTGAAGAAGACACTCAATGCATTCAAGATGCTCATGCTGACATTAATGAGACTAAGGCTTAATGTTTCTACAACATTTCTGTCTTATGCATTCAACGTGTCAATCGCCACTGCATCAAGGGTATTCACTGATGTTATTGATGTCATGTTTATTCGGATGAAACCTCTTGTTATATGGCCAGAAAGGGAACAGTTGGTGAAAACCATGCCAATGCAATTTACAAAAGAATTTGGGAAAAATATGTTGCTATTATCGACTGCTTTGAGGTCTTTATAGACCGTCCATCTAACCTTATAGCCAGAGCAGAAACATGGTCATCCTACAAGCACCATAACACAGTCAAGTTCTTAATTGGTATTACACCACAGGGCACAGTCTCTTACATATCAAATGCATGGGGAGGAAGAGTAAGTGACAAGTACATCACAGAAAACTGTGGCTTTCTGGACAACATTTTACCTGGTGATTTAGTTCTTGCTGATCGTGGCTTTGACATTCAGGACACTTTAGGTTGCATTATGGCTAAGGTAGAAATGCCAGCCTTTACCCGTGGGAAGTCACAGCTAGCTCCAGTTGATGTAGAAACCACAAGGAAAATCGCTCATGTTAGGATTCACGTTGAACGTGTGATTGGTTGTGTGCGCCAGAAATATTGTATATTGGGGGGGACATTGCCAATTGATTTCTTGATGAGAAAAGACGATAATTTTTGTACAGTAGACAAGATCGGACTTGTCTGTTGTGCTCTGGTGAACCTTTGTCCATCAGTTGTTGATTTTGACTGAAGTTGCTTGTTTTAGGCAATGTTGGTAAAAAAAAAAAATCCTTGAAATTTCATTGAAAATATTTTAAACAGTACTGTTTAGTACAAACACATAGATTACCACCCAGCCAGCAATGACATGTGGGGCCCAGATGAGGGCTTCATGGGCGGCAAATGTGGGCCCCATTATGGGCTTGCACCCGGGATCCACATTGGGGCAAGCCGTGGAAGCCCAGACGTACTAAAAGTGGGACCTGTAAGGGTACTGCATGGGTCTTAATTGGGCAATTCATGTCAGACCCATTTGGGCCCCACCTGCCCAAAGGGGTTTAAAGTGGGCTTGCACCAGGATTCAACCGTGAATGCCCATATGGGCTTAAAGTGGGCTCTGTAAGGATCTTATGTTGGTCCTAACTGGGCAATTCATGCAAGGTAAGCCCAACCATTCATTTAAGGAAACAATCTAAGAAAAATTAAAAATGAAGAATGAATGTAAGTACAAGATAAATACAAGACACTTGATGCTTTGAACTGCAAGAAATATATTAAATTGAACAACAAAAATTATCTTTAAAAAACAATGTCACAACATACGGTAAACTAAAAAATATATTTTAAAAAAATCTCTGGAAAAAAACCTAATCTTTAACAATTAAAATTTTACAACGTACCAGTAAATAAATAAAAAATATATTTTTTAAAAAAAATGTCTGAAAAAAAGAAAACAAAACATCTCTCCAAAAAATACATCCAAAACAGTCATGGCGTTTGTGTTGTCAATGTTCTTTTTTACCCATAGATATATGAGCAATATCACACTCGTAGCCGTGCGATATGGCTGTATATCAGCACGCTGTGATTCGTCCGTAGGTAATCACTGCGTGCTGATATACAGCCATATCGCACGGCTACGAGTGTGATATTGCGTTTATACAACAGTTCGACGGCACGACTTCGGTAAAGTTGGTTTTATATTTGCACATTCGGACTTATGATAAATTCAAACTTTCCAATGAATGTGCAATAAATTAACCCATACGGTAAAAAAAATTATTTTCAAATATATTTTTAAATATATTTCAAAATATACAAAAAATGGCCAAAAAATATATTCGCTATAAATATATTTTGACATATTAATATATTTTCTAAAAATATATTTTTTGGCAATTTTTTTGTATATTTTTTAAAAATATATTTTCAAAATATATTTTTTGGCCATTTTTTTGTATATTTTTTAAAAATATATTTTCAAAATATATTTTACAAAAGCATTTAAAAATATATTTTGCCCTACATATATTTCAACCCAAGAAAATACATTCACATGTCACATTTGAAAAACTTTTATTTGTTGTCTATAACACGTGAACATTTGAATAAAAATCAGCAAGGAACATACTTTACAATGTTCAAAAAATTACAATATTCAAACAAATATAACTTTTTCGCTTTCAAGAAGTCTCAGATTCCCCACGTCAAATCCTCAAAGCCTCTTTGGACACATTTGGAAATCTCTTCTTGACTGTGAGACAAAAATCAGTTATTTTTTAGAACTTAATGTTTCTAGTAAATTTTCCTTTCACTAAGTATTAACTTACCGTATATATGGCTGCCATGGTTTCCTCATCAAAGGCACTTCTTCTCTGTCTCTACCACTGTACTCATACAAAAGACAAAACACAATTACTGAACATCAGTACAGGTACAGAGGGCATGCACTTTGTCCTCTAACTAGTTTTGGATTTCCTGAAATTTTTGTTTACACTGGAACTAAAACAATTACAGGTATACTGGATTTTAAAGATATTTAATGGGCATATTTTTAGACAGTACAGTAAAGAAACTGATGATTGAGGAGAGGTCGAATTAGCCTTTCTTTACACTTCTGCATTGCATTTTCACTTTTACAAATGAAGGGATAGTGGAATATCACAAAGTCACTCAGTTAAGCTAACTTAACAAAGGGATATTTACCCTCATGCTGTTCCAGTTGATTATGACATTCTCTCAAAGTCAACATGTTGTAATTTGTGATGTGTTTTAAAGCTTGAGGAATCATTTGCATGTACAGACTTTAAAATATTAGTATTTTTCTAACACACACCTAGTGTTTCACTTCAACTAGGGTCATGTTGACTATTTCATGTTTTTTACTGTGAAGCTGTTTTGTATAAAGTGCCACAGAGATGAAGATGACTTGACTATGAACATTATCCTGTACCTGTGACTTGTGGTTCTCCAGCACAATCGTTGGGCTGGTGGGGCGGACAGCAAGTGGACAAGCGTCTTGACAGATGGGTTTTGACCCGCACCTGTTCCAGACAGAAACAGATATTAACACAAGTGCAGAGAACATATCAATTCATAAATTACACAAATAAAATAATATAATTTGCTTAACAGTGCTTAATTAAAAAAAAAATCTACTTCTTAAAGTGTCTCATCATTCTCACCTTGTTGCTGTTGCACAAACCGTCTCTGCTTCTGCTACTGAAAGTAAAAAGGCAGATTTTTTCAGTAATGAATGACACATGTAAACCTGTAAGTCGTGACAAATAAGCATCTTCTGTTACAAGCAACTTACTGAATCAACTGGATAATCGAAAACAGCTTCATTCAGCAGAAAGTGAATAAAAATTATATTATAGTAAGGCTATATTAATATACTAATGATAATAATAATAGTAGAAAAATTGAGCGTATGAAATGCCATTAATGCCAAACCAGCATATGCCTGAACTTTAATAACGAGAAAATAATGTGTGCCTAATTAACAAGTTTAGTAAAACATTACGGAAGCCCTGAACCGCATGGTGAAAAAAAAAAAAAAAAAAACTTGGTAGGGAGAAAAAAAAAATCGAAAAGTTATCTCGTTATTTCAACATAATAAGTTGTTATAACGACATAATATCTCGTTATTTCAACATAATAAGTCGTTATAACGACATAATATCTCGTTATTTCAAGATATTAAGTCGTTATAACGACATAATATCTCGTTATTTCAACATAATAAGTCGTTATAACGACATAATATCTCGTTATTTCAAGATATTAAGTCGTTATAACGACATAATGTCTCGTTATTTCAAGATATTAAGTCGTTATAACGACATAATATCTCGTTATTTCAACATAATAAGTCGTTATAACAACATAATATCTCGTTATTTCAAGATATTAAGTCGTTATAACAACATTTTATCTCGTTATTCCAACATAATAAGTCGTTATAACGACATAATATCTCGTTATTTCAAGATATTAAGTCGTTATAACGACATAATATCTCGTTATTTCAAGATATTAAGTCGTTATAACGACATAATATCTCGTTATTTCAACATAAGTCGTTATAACGACATAATATCTCGCTATTTCAAGATATTAAGTCGTTATAACGACATTTTATCTCGTTATTCCAACATAATAAGTCGTTATAACGACATAATATCTCGTTATTTCAACATAATAACTCTTCATTATCTATCAAGTATGATAAAGGAGGTGTACTTATTAATGTCCCCAGTGGCGCATCCCTAAAGTATTGGACCGCCAGTCAAGCTTTTACTGCGATCGCCGCGGTTTCGAATCCGCCTTTTGCCGAGTTCGTTCTTCTCTAGTTTCACATCACATATCAAAAAAGGCATTTATTTTCAATAAAAATTAAAAAAATGTTATAAAAGTGCAAATAACCTGCCTAACGAGTGTTTAATAACATTAAAAGTATTCATTGGGCAGGGTTAGCAGCATGTTCGATATTACCCACTAGAGGACAGAATAAGACAGGGAATCAATTAAAGAATGCAATAGTAATGTTGAATTACTGTTACAATTTGGTGCTCCAAAATCCCAGAGGTTTATCATGGGAATTTGCGTTCATCCCAGGCTAACCTTTATTGAGGTTAAATTTATTAGACCATAGTAAATAAAACAATTTACAGTGCAAATGTCAGGGGTGTCAAACTTACAGCCCGGTGTCCAATTTGATTTGAACTATAATAAAACATAGAGATGCACTAGTCCAGGTGTTACAGATCCCTTGTTTCCCTGGACTCCATTTCCCAGAATCCTCCTGTTCTCCACACCTGCACTCACTTCCCTCGTCAGTTCCTCATCATCACTCATCACCTGCACCTGGACTCTATTGTTAGCACTCCCTTTATATTGCACTCACTCCCTTCACTCCTTGTCCGTTCTCTGTTTTGTTAAGGTGTCTGTCTGTTGTTCATTGCCATTGTTTGAAGTAAAGTGTCTATTATCGTGGAAATCCGTATCTGCCTCATCTCTCTACCAGCCACCCGTAACACCAGGGGCCAAAAACGTTTTTAAGCGGGTTTTTTTTTTATTATTATTATTCTGGGCTTGCAAACAAACTGCTTTGTAATATTTTCCCAAAATTTCATCTGTGTATTTACAAAGTATGTAAGCATGTATGTAATTTAAATTAAAAACAACTGCTCATGCTCATGTGCATAACATCTTTGTCTATGATAAAAAATGCCTCTAATATCCAAATGCCAGTGTTTGCCTCAAATATCAAAGATATATTTGTTTAAGGCCAGTTTGGCCTGTGAAAAAATAAACAACAAATAAATTTGCTTTAAAAAAAATCTGCAACCAATATCAGAATCAGAAGTTTTGCTTCTTATAAAAATTGAAATTGGCCATGATAAATCAAAATAGTAAATAATCATAAAAATCGAATAGTCTTTTCACTGTAAAAAAACAAAAAAAAAAACAATGCAGTTTTCTTGCAAATTAATTTGATGTTCATATGTTTAATATTAATGCAACTATCTGCTCACTAAGGTAGTTATAAGAAGAAGGTAATTCGGCCCGCATATGGTTAATTTCTGTCCAGTCCGTCCCTCAAACTAAAATGAGTTTGACACCCCTACTGTAGATGCTATTTACACTAAGTGAAAATACCCATACATCCTATTTATACTAAATGACAATAGCAGCATTTTCACGATATGCTCTTTATACTAGGTGAAATAGCGATATATTCTATTGACACCATGTAAAAGCCTATCAGTTCTTTGCAAGAAGTGTAAGTAGTATTTAGATGCTGTAGGCTAGTATTGGCAGATACTATTTGTACCTCAGTATTTTTGTACAGGATGCAATAATATCTTATAGAGTGATTATATTTATTAAAATGATTAAATGGAAAACTTTTTTGAAAATGTATATGATGAGAAAATAGGAGTGAGCTCTATTATTGGGTGAGCTCTGCAAAATGCTGATTCGACCCCACAGCGATCGCTGTAAAAGCCAAATCTGAAACCCTACATGTTATTGTTACGCCACTGAATACATCAAATTACAACTGTCCCTTTTTAAACTTGAGTGGCCCAACCAGACATTGGAGCTATACTGTAAAGAGTGTTTGTCAACAAGGGACGCTATTTGCACTTACTGTAAATAGACACTCCGTGTCCTATTATTTCAATATATTAGCACCTATTTTGATTTTTATATCTTTAGAAAATATTACACAACAGTTTGTTTGCAAGCCCAGAATAATAATTAAAAAAAAAAAAACGCTTAAAAACGTTTTTGGCCCCTGGACTAGTGCATCTCTATGTTTTATTATAGTTCAAATCAAATTGGACACCGGGCTGTAAGTTTGACACCCCTGACATTTGCACTGTAAATTGTTTTATTTACTATGGTCTAATAAATTTAACCTCAATAAAGGTTAGCCTGGGATGAACGCAAATTCCCATGATAAACCTCTGGGATTTTGGAGCACCAAATTGTAACAGTAGTTCAACATTACTATTGCATTCTTTAATTGATTCCCTGTCTTATTCTGCCCTCTAGTGGGTAATATCGAACATGCTGCTAACCCTGCCCAATAAATACGTTTAATGTTATTAAACACTCGTTAGGCAGGTTATTTGCACTTTTATAACATTGTTTTAATTTCTATTGAAAATAAATTCTTTTTTTGATATGTGATGTGAAACTAGAGAAGAACGAACGAAGGACGTCAATAAGTACACCTCCTTTATCATACTTGATAGATAATGAAAAGTTATTATGTTGAAATAGCGACTTATTATGTTTAAATAACGAGACATTATGTCGTTATAACGACTTATTATGTTGAAATAACGAGATATTATGTCGTTTTAATGACTTAATATCTTGAAATAACGAGATATTATGTCGTTATAACAACTTATTATGTTGAAATAACGAGATATTATGTCGTTATAACGACTTATTATGTTGAAATAACGAGATAACTTTTCGATTTTTTTTTCCTCCCTACCAAGTTTTTTTTTTTTTTTTTTTTTTAAACATGCGGTTCAGGGCTTCCGTAAAACATTAAATTTAGCAAAAAAAAAAAAAAAAAAAAACTTACGTTACAGGCCACTATCAGTGACAGGAGCATCATAGATCGACAACAGCAGGCAGCACGGTCTCCCAAACAATCTACAGCTGAAATTTAAAAAGAAAATATTAAACGTTAGTTTTCACTAGTGTCCAAATTAAAAACAGCTAACTGTAAAACGGAAATCTGAAAATATCAAATGCGTCTCATGTGAGCAGATAAACAAACGGGGCATTAATTTGACAAATAAAGTGAAAAAAAAAACCCTTGACAATAAAACATTATACATTCAAAGTAGCAATGAACATTACATATGTGAAAAATGACGACTAAAAATAAAGTTATAAGGTTAGCTCTTATGTTTTACTCCGAGAACTCCCGACATCCCGACTGACGACCGTTACAGTTCAAAATGACGCGCATGCGCAGTACTCCAAAAGTCCGTGACCGCTGCTAGTGGTTTCCCATTCAAATTACATCACAGTTAACATCGTACATCTAGCGATTTTATTAATCTATTGTATTTGATGTAGATCTAAACACTATATTACACTGGCAATAAATTACAATTAAATAAATAAATGAATTCACTAATTAATAAGTAATAGACTAAAACACACATTTGTGAGGTGCCATGATTACACATATCTGTATTTTTGGGAAGATATGTGAATGTGGAAAATGTGGAAAATGTGTGTAAATTCATGTTTTTCTGTAAGTGTTTAAAATTCTTCAAACATAATGGATAGTTTTGTTCGCAAGGCTTTCTTCCACGCACATTTGCATTGTCGACTGTAAGATTGGAAATGTATTTCCTTGCGCCCTGAAATATATTTTTATATATAAATATATTTTTCCTGCCCCTGAAGTATATGAAGGTTGAAACAAAATATATTTTTAGTCACTGTTTGCAACATATATTTACCATATATTTAAAATATATTTTGGCCAGATAAAATATATTTTTTTACCGTATGGGAATGTTTGCGAATTTTAAGCAGTGACATGATATTGACAACCAACAATTGTCAACTTACAACATTTTTCACAGTCGATCAAAATAGTCAAGTATTGTTTTAATGGCATATTTACTTGTGAATGTCCACTGAATGTCCAATGTAGTGTGATTAACAAGGCTATTGAATAGGGATGTCTGAATGTGCGAATATAAAACCAACTTTACCCAAGTGACGGCATGAGTGTGTAAATAAATAAGAACAACAACGAGTGTCTTTAAAACCCTCTTTTGTGCAGCACTACTTCCTTCCGCCACGGATTCAAATCGCAAGTTGTCAGTTGGACCAAGCCTCCGTTACTAACTCTAAAACGTCACTTTAGAACTAGTGACGAAGGAACGTCGAGTCGCTTCATTGAAACACATTGAATTTTATACAGTATTAGAGAGAGGGAGAGAGAGTAGGCTATTACCTGTGTCTGATATATTGCATTACATTCATTCTTCAAGTCGATGTCCATAATATTATATCCATTATAAAAGTCCGTTTGAATGTCCTCTGAGGAAAGCGATCTTTGTATAACACCACAGCGCTAAAAACAACTTCCTTTGCAAAAGTTCCTTTCAATTTAAAAGTCTCTTGTGCTTCACTGACTCATTCTCCTGTAAAGTGTTGCTGCCATCTAATGGCGTATTAATGTAACTTTCACTCAATCCATATTACTTACTAATGGACATATTTATATAAAATAATATTTATTGAACAACAAATAAGCACAATTGTACAGTTCAGTCAAACAAAGCACTAGTTATTTACAAAAAAAAAAAAACATTTACGTTTGTATGTGGGTTTTACAAATATTTAACGAATGAAAAGGATTTAAAGAGCTTGTGACAAAACCTCTTATCTCCATTGGATCCTCAAACTGTCAATCAAACCTTATTACATTAATCCGCCTCCCCTGGTGAATGAAGTGTGCACGCAGTTTGGAAATCTCCTCTATGCAATGTCAAGGTAAATAAAGATCTGATGTTTGAAAAAAAAAAATTGTAAATCGTTTTCTTTACTCAAAAAAACCCTATGTTTATAAAGTTTAATGTTTTACGTATTTGAAGAGCGGAGAAGAGTCTTCGTCTGATATGTCCCGTCTAGTTGAAGCCAATATGCTAGCCTATATATAATGATGTAACATAACGTTGTTTATTATTATCAAATTTAACATAGCACAATTCGACTTGCTCTGGAACAAATAATAGATTAATAAAGACCAAAGATTGCCTGTTCTATGTACTCAAATTGAATAATGTCTCATGTTTAACCACTATAAGAGCCAGCGGCAAATCCACGAGTCACTGGCCGAGATTAAGCTGTTCTCGGCAGTTACAGAAGCACTGAACGGCCGCTGACGCCCTGGAGCTCACAAGTTGTAAAATAGGCGCTGTTATTAAATATGAGTCACATATTTCAGGTCTAAACAACTACATTCTCGCCTAAAAAACTATTAAAACTACAGTTTGTGGTACAACAAGTAGTATTTGTAAAAATTACGGTTGATTTGGTCGGCCGCCATGACGGTCACTTCAAGCGGAGTGATACAAACGGTGAAAAGGTAGGAGGAGTGCTGTTATCGCTGAAATATCGCATGGCTATCAGCCAATCAGATTCGAGAACCAGACAGAACTGTTGTATAAATATATATAAGACCCATATATGTGTTCCCAGTTCAAACCCATGCCCACTTGGCCCATAAAATTTTTATGCAGGACCCATATGTGCATTCCCAGTTCAAACCCATGCCCACTTGGCCCATAAATATGTCATGCAAGACCCATATATGTGTTCCCAGATCAAACCCATGCCCACTTGGCCCATAAAATTTCTATGCAGGACCCATATGTGCATTCCCAGTTCAAACCCATGTCCACTTGGCCCATAAATATGTCATGCAAGACCCATATATGTGTTCCCAGATCAAACCCATGCCCACTTGGCCCATAAAATTTCTATGCAGGACCCATATGTGTATTCCCAGTTCAAACCCATGCCCACTTGGCCCATAAATATGTCATGCAAGACCCATATATGTGTTCCCAGATCAAACCCATGCCCACTTGGCCCATAAATATGCCATTCAAGACCCATATATGTGTTCCCAGATCAAACCCATGCCCACTTGGCCCATAAAATTTCTATGCAGGACCCATATGTGCATTCCCAGTTCAAACCCATGTCCACTTGACCCATAAATATGCCATTCAAGACCCATATATGTATTCCCAGTTCAAACCCATGCCCACTTGGCCCATAAAATTTCTATGCAGGACCCATATGTGCATTCCCAGTTCAAACCCATGCCCACTTGGCCCATAAATATGTCATGCAAGACCCATATATGTGTTCCTTGTTCAAACCCATGCCCACTTGGCCCATAAATATGCCATTCAAGACCCATATATGTGTTCCCAGATCAAACCCATGCCCACTTGGCCCATAAATATGTCATGCAAGACCCATATATGTGTTCCCAGTTCAAACCCATGCCCACTTGGCCCATAAAATTTCTATGCAGGACCCATATGTGCATTCCCAGTTCAAACCCATGTCCACTTGGCCCATAAATATGCCATTCAAGACCCATATATGTGTTCCCAGATCAAACCCATGCCCACTTGGCCCATAAATATGTCATGCAAGACCCATATATGTGTTCCCAGTTCAAACCCATGCCCACTTGGCCCATGCCTGTCCCTTATGGGGCCCATGTAATCAGCTCATATGGGCTTCCTATGTGGGACTCGTACTACAAAACCTACATGGGACCCGCTGATTTCACCCAGCCAAAGCCCATGCCCACACAGTACCCATGGAACCTGTAGTTAACCTATCTGGGCCCCACGTGTCATTGCTGGCTGGGCACTGTCCTTACAACAACACAGATGTATTAAAAGAGCAACAGAACAGTTAGGTATGCAACAACTTTTTGCTTTTTTGTATGATGTACAAATGAAATGAAAATGTACTCAGTTCTAAAATAAAACTAACAAAAAAAAGGTATCAGTGTGAATTGCCTAAATTACACACATTAAATTTTCAAAAGAAAATAAAATAAATATTTGAGCATAATTTAAAAAAAGTGCTCAAGGAAAAAAATGCATTGCCTAAACTTAGGCTGTACATCACAGATGTAAATGAAAACATGTGAACCTACAGAAGGGTTTACTGCATATAACTTTTTTTTTTTTTACTTGATACCTTTCTTTAACCTTTTTGGAAGAAACTGAGGTAGCTTACGGCAGTTTGAACAGTACCATTTTCCTTTTGGAGCAATCTCAACACTAACGCATGAATAGTGAAACCACTGAATATGACATTTTGCATTGTCACACAAAATCATCTGACCAAACTCAACCTGGCCACAGTTGCACCAGTTTTTTTCTTGCCCACTGCCACTTGCACCATTGTCAGAACCATCCGAATCAGAGACAGATACACCAGGTTGTTCTGACACATTAGCCATGGTCGATGAAAGCCTAGTGTAGAACTTACCAACTAGTTCGGGCATAATGGCTGTGTCAAAAATGTGTTTGCTTTTCTTACATATCATGTCCCAGAACTCTTCATTAAACAAAATTTGTTCAACGTGCAAGTCTTTCTCTGTTCAAACAACAAAATAGGCAGACTCTAGTTTGCACACTCCAAGCTGCGTTTGGACCTGGTAGAAATACTGGTGGTTTCTGTTTAGTGTCAATTTCCCATCACCATCCTTCTCCAAGTAAAATCCTGTAACACTGTCTAACTTATCAGATTTTACACAGAATGGACATTTAATTTCAATGACACTGACACCACAACAATCACAAGAAACAAGGCCATCCGGGGAAGCACCTAAGTATGGCACACATGGATTAATGAAAAAACCTGTCTCGTGCACTTTCACATTTTCATGAGATTTCTTATGGTCATCTGTAAACATATCACGTGCAAATTTCTCATGAGAACATCCCCAGGTAGTAGCTTTTGATGTAAATTTGTATGACTGGGGATAGCATACACTTTTTATAAAGCTCTGAGCTGGTTGATTGGGATCAGTGCAACATGCAGTTTTCATTTTAGATGCTGTGATTCGACCAGCACGAAATTGAAACCACAGTTTAGAAGAAGCTTGATCCCTTGTAGCCATTTCAACTGCCTTTGCTTGCTCATCTGATACTGAAATGTTTATATCATTACAAATGGACAATACATCACTGTAGTCCATGTGAAGTGCCTCCTCATTTCGCAGTTCAGTCAACACTAGAGGAAACTTTTCACTAATTGGTTTGGGAATAAAATCATCTGAATGATGATCAATGAGGGATAAAATAGCAGACTTTGAGCCAGTTGTGCTGAGAGTGTTGAATAATGATGAAAATTCATCACTGGTAGGATGCGGTGTTCTGCTTCCTTTAACAGTAAAACTGGCACAGTCTTTCTCAAATGACTGTACATGACCAGCACAGTCACTCTTAGCAGCTATTTTACTTTATATGTCTTTGCTGCAGTAAAGTCAATCTCTCGACATTCCTTGTACTCTACCTTTGACTTTCCTGTAGGTAACATCCAATATGCCTTTTCCTGAGTCACTGTCTTTGAGTCCCTCAGTTTCACTGTAGCTTCAATCAGAAACAACAAAGCAGCAACATGTGTGCACGTCTCCCTCAGGCCAGCCATACAAGTACAGTGGGCTCCAAGAATCCTTCCAGACTTTTCAGCAATTACCCAGGGTTCCAGGGGTTTTTCTCGTATTCGCTGGGAATGAAGTACCTACATAAAATATAAGACAACTAAATATAAGCATGTAAGAATTACAAACTAGCCTCTCATTCATTTATTTCTTTAATAAACTAACTGAACAGGTAACAGGTGCAACAGAGCAGTGGATCACCTACCTTGGCTTTCACAATGCACATGTCATTGATGAGCTGATGTTGTGCCTCTCTCACCCATCCACACACCATCTGGTTATAGGCCTCCAAACCTTTGTAACATTTAAGGTCCTCAGCCGTGTATGGGCTTGGCGAAAACACCAAATAGTTTACTATGTCAGGATAAGAAATGTTAGGAAGAATTGTCGGGTCGTCAGTCCACGACAAAGGAGCCAGCTCGTACGGATCTTTACCACCTATTAACTTTAGTTTGTCAAAATATCTCGCCCTTTCCTGCTTACCAAGTCCTTCTCTATATGATTTAGCAGCTTCCACTCGTTTTTTCTGTGGTTTAGACATCAAAATTTAGCAAAACAACGTCTTATATAGTACATTAACCGTGCATTCTGTACCGTTGTTTACATCCGAGTATCTCCAATATGGCCGCGCATCCGGGCAACTTACCAAACCGTGACGTAGGTGCAAACACTCTATTACAATGCAGTGTAACACAATGTGATTCAATGGGGAAAAAATGATGCTATATGCAAGTCAAACTTTTTATTTTTTCTCAAATTTAATTTAATTTATTTATTTATACCAAAATCTGTTTTATTTTAATGGTTTCCTAAAACATGTCTAATTAATTGAATTTAAAAAATACAGCATTATTGATTTGTTTAGAATAATAGGGCCCTATGAATTATTATTATTTATTTTATTTTTTCAGAAATTTTATTGTGTTTTAATTTTCTGGAAATCAGAAAAATGGCATAAAACTTTTATTTATTTTCAATTAAATTAAATTTAAATAAACCCTTTCCTTTTTTGGAAAACTGCACAACAGGTTACCGTTAAATTGAATTGTAATACATGACACTACTTATTGTACTTATTTTACTATTTATATGGTGCTTAAAATATATATTTTGTCCAGCTGATTACAAACAGTATCTCTAATGTTTTCAACTACTTGTAAATCATGAGAAAATTCCCATTCTAAACAGTAACACGGGGCAGTGCAGTCGCCTGTCAATGACGTCACTTACCCTTGTTACCGCCTTTACTGACGTAGAAACCACATGACAATAGTGCCGTGGACAAACGCTGCTCGTGAGGCGTGTGTTGATCAATCGCTCAAAAATTGTTTTTCTTCATTTTATCTTTGTCTCTGACATTCAGAACAAGTAAAATGAACAATGGGATAAAAGAATGAGACTCACTATACTTTTATTTTAAACATGTTTTATTTTTCTTTTAGCAGACACAACACTCCGCCACATATATATTATTTCACTGCTGAGCATCACTTGGATCGTCTGTGCCATGGTGTGCTGTTGATCCATTTCACAATCTGAAACGAAGAATCCAGTGTTTATGCTCATACTTAGTTCTTTTATTATAATAATATACATTTCACAACATCAACATGCAGATTTACTACAACTGCGTCATTTTATTTGAGTTTGCATGATGTTGCGCACGCATATGGCAAGCCGTTTTGACTTTTATTCACATCTCAGGATATGAATTATTTTCAATTGAATTGTTGATATCATGAATTACATTTCCACTAGTAACAATGTTTATTCTTGATATCAACATTTGAATTTCCACTAGTAAAAGTAGAATTCTTGATATCTGTAATTGTATTTTCACTAGTGAAACGTCACCATAGGCTGCCATTCAAATTCAATTGTTATCAAGAACGTCTCGGTTACGTATGTAACCCTCGTTCCCTGAAGGAGGGAACGGAGACTTACGTCAGTAGTGACCGACGAATTGGGATATCGCTTAGAGAGCCCTATCATCTTCGTGTAAACTAAAACAAGCCAATGGAATTGGCGTGCGATATTTGCATAATGCGCACCGCCCCCGTCAGGTGTATATAAATAGGAAGCAGATGCAATCGCACTCTGTTTTTCGCTGAGGAGACAACTGGTGTCCGCGCTACAGCGAGGGTACAGAAACTGTGGCGACGGGACGTACGTCTCCGTTCCCTCCTTCAGGGAACGAGGGTTACATACGTAACCGAGACGTTCCCTTTCAGTCGGTCACGTTCGACGTACGTCAGTAGTGACCGACGAATTGGGATCCCAACTAAAGCGCCACAGTTACGAAACCCCTTCCAGTGCCCAGCGCAAGCTCAGCCGCCCATAGCACCGGCTGGCGGTGAAGGGGGCGAGCTTACACCGAGAGAGTCTACTGCTGTCTAACCACTACCCACTAAGTAAACTAGACACACTGGGGAAGCGAACCCGTGAGGGACGCTGCGGAGACCACTACCTACCCCATGGGGGAGGAGTTTACGTGGGAATACACACATGGACTGGCCCGGGGGGCAGTACGCATATGGAGTCCCTGGGATGGCTCCACCTGGTTAGGGGGAGACTCATCTGACAGGTGACAGCAGAGCTGGCTCTGCTAAGGGAAAGACACGGACTCGGCCCGTAGGGAGTTTTAAACCGTGGAAAATACACATATGGGACCGCTCACGTAGAGGGGTCACGACATATGGGCCCCAGCCAACAGACAGCGTCAGCGACGGATGTAGGCCTGGCATCAGACACTCCGCAATGTCCGAGCCGAAGGGGGAGGCGGAGGAACTCGACAGGGTTCGCCAAGCGGGGAACGCGACTGGAGTGAAAGTATGCACGTATCCGGCCAGTGGCGGGAATGGCATTGCAAGCCGACACTTAGAGTGGGTACAACACGTCTACCGACTAGTGGATGCGAGTACACGCGAGGATACCGGCTCTACACGTAGGCTATAAAACCTAGCGAACGTGTTAGGTGTCGCCCAGCCCGCAGCTCTACAGATATCTGTCAGCGAGGCGCCATGAGCCAGCGCCCAGGAAGAGGCCACCCCTCTGGTGGAGTGGGCTCTCAACCCGAGCGGGCAAGGCACGCCCTGGGATTCGTACGCCAAGGCTATGGCATCCACTATCCAGTGGGCCATCCTCTGCTTGGAGACAGCCTTTCCCTTCTGCTGGCCTCCGTAACAGATGAAGAGCTGATCTGAGGTCCTGAAGCTTTGCGTTCTGTCCACGTAAACGCGCAGAGCGCGGACGGGACAGAGCAAAGCTAGGGCTGGGTCTGCCTCCTCCGAGGGCAGCGCTTGCAGGTTC
Organism: Chanodichthys erythropterus; assembly: GCF_024489055.1. Lineage (NCBI taxonomy): Eukaryota > Metazoa > Chordata > Actinopteri > Cypriniformes > Xenocyprididae > Chanodichthys > Chanodichthys erythropterus. The sequence goes on along the minus strand of NC_090228.1, from coordinate 31,518,872 downwards.
ACTACCTGATCTCTGAAGGGAGTGGTAGGAACCTTGGGCACGTATCCAGGCCGGGGTCTCAGGATGACGTGAGAAGCACCGGGCCCGAATTCTAGGCACGTTTCGTCGACCGAAAATGCATGCAGATCCCCTACCCTCTTCAGGGAAGCCAATGCAACCAGAAGAACCGTCTTAAGAGACATTAGTTTCAGGTCGACTGATTGCAAAGGTTCGAAGGGATGACCCCGGAGAGCTGTGAGAACCAGGGTCAAATCCCAAGAGGGTACGGAGGAAGGGCGAGGAGGATTCAGTCTCCTGGCCCCCCTCAGGAATCTGACGATCAGATCGTGTTTCCCCAGGGACTTACCCTCAACTGCATGGTGATGTGCGGCAATGGCGGCAACATACACCTTGAGGGTGGAGGGAGACAGCCTTCGCTCCAACCCATCCTGCAGAAAGGAAAGCACGGATCCGACCGAACATGATCGGGGGTCCTCTCGGCGAGAGGCGCACCATTCGACGAACAGGTTCCACTTCAGCGCGTAGCGATTCCTAGTAGAAGGAGCTCTAGCGGAAGTGATGGTGTCTACGACCGCTTGCGGGAGATCACTCAGAACCTCCGCATCCCATCCAGGGACCACACGTGGAGGTTCCACAGATCGGGAGGCGGGTGCCACAGGGTGCCCCGTCTCTGAGTCAGGGTGTCCATCCTCAGAGGAATCGGCCAGGGAGGTGCTGTCACGAGGAGAATGAGGTCTGAGAATCAGGTCCGAGTGGGCCAATACGGAGCCACTAACAGAACCTGCTCCCCGTCCTCCCTGACCTTGCACATGAATAGTGCGAGAAGGCTCACTGGGGGAAGCGCATGTTTGCGCAGACCCGGGGGCCAGCTGTGTGCCAGGGCATCCGTGCCGAGCGTGCCGCCGGTCAGGGAATAAAACCACTGGCGGAGGGCAGTTTCCGGGGAGGCAAGCAGGACTACCTGGGCCTCGCCGAACCGCTGCCCAATCAGCTGGACCGCCTGGGGGTGGAGCCGCCACTCGCCCGCAAGTAGATGCTGCCGTGACAGCTCGTCGGCTGCACGGTTGAGCACACCTGAGACACGAGTGGCCCGAAGGGACCTCAGATCCTTCTGACTCCACAACAAGAGATGGCGGGCGAGTTGCAACATGCGACGGAAGCGTAGACCACCTTGACGGTAGGTGTACGCAACGGCCGCAATGCTTAGTGAGCGGACTAGAACGTGCTTGCCTGACAACAGCTCCTTGAAGCGGGCCAGCGCAAGACGAACCGCTAGCAACTCGAGGCAATTGGTATGCCAATGCAGCTGAGGCCCCGTCCAAAGACCTGTCACTGCATGCCTGTTGTACGTGGCCCCCCATCCCGTGGCAGAGACATCTGTGGAGACCACAGCGTGCCTGGACACTCGTTCGAGGGGTACTCCGGCCCACAGGAACGAAGGGTCCAACCACCGGATAAGGGTGCGACGGCAGCTCGGTGTCACGGGGACACGGAGCGTGCCGCACTGCCACGCCCATCTCGGGACCCGGCCGCGGAGCCAGTGTTGAAGCGGTCTCATATGAAGCAATCCGAGCGGCGTTACCGCGGCTGCAGATGCCATATGCCCCAGGAGCCTCTGAAAATCTTTCAGTGGAGCCGCTGTCCTGCACTTGAGCGAGCTCAGGCAGTTCAACACCGACTGGACGCGCACCTCGGTGAGACGCGCAGTCCGTGCGACCGAGTCTAGCTCGAGACCGAAACAAGAGATCCTCTACCCGGGGGCGAGTTAGCTCTTGTCCCAGTTGACCTGAAGACCCAACCGGTTGGGAGCTACAACCATGTCGGGTAGGACTTTGTACTGACATGCCCGACCCTCGAACGCACACCGACCTAGGAAGGGTCTGCGTCGAGGCAGAATCGAGACATGAAAGTATGCGTCCTTCAGGTCTATTGCTGCAAACCAATCCTGGGGACGGTCCAGGATTGGCCGTAGCCCACCGCCCTTTTACGGTACAATGAAGTAGGGGCTGTAAAACCCCGACTTCATATCGGCTGGAGGGACCGGCTTGATTGTACCCTTCGCCAGGAGGATAGCAATCTCCACCCGGAGAACAGGAGCACTGTCCAACGACACCTGAGTGAAGTGGACAGCCCTGAAGACCGGGGGACGCCGGGCGAACTGAATCGCATAGCCGAGTCTGATAGTACGAATGAGCCAACTGGACAGGCTGGGGAGCATGCTCCACGCTTCCAGACACTGAGCCAGCAGGACCAAAGGCACCACAGACGCACCGGGGGTGGGGCAGCAAGGCAGAGAGGGACCCGACCCGGACGGCTTGGGGGCGGCCCGGAGTGGGGCCGGGACGCGGTCTGCACCATCACACTGCCACCTGCTGGCGAATGGGGAGGGAGCTGACAGCAGCGAGGCGGAGCCTGGCACACTGGCAGACACCCCCTGTTGTGACCTGGAGTTTGAGGAAACTGCTCCTTTTGTGGCAAAGTGGGTACCGCTGGACTCCGGAGAGCCAGCGGCGGTAGATGGACAGCCGCCACAAAATCCCCCCCGGCCCTCCTCCGGGGGTGGGAGAGCAGATGGAATACTCTCCCAAAGGGCAGGAACCTTCCGCTCCAGGTCGCCCATCTCAGGGCCGAGTTTTCCCCGACCGCTTGCCACCTGGCTGGCAGAGACGGGCTGGGCACCACGTCCGCGCCCGGCACCCTGCTGTTTGGCTGGTGTAGGCTGCTGCTTTGCCAACTTAGCAGGGGCGGAGGAAGACGCAGGCGGGCGCCCTCGGCGACGAGCGGGCTGAGGCTGAGCCACGGGCGGCTGGGTGGAGGCAGCAGCGGACCGCCGTGGCATGACATGTCTGATAGCCTCAGCCTGCTTCTGTGCAGCGGAGGACTGTTGGGCACAGCTCTCCACCGCGTCGCCGAAAAGGCCGACCGGAGACACGGGGGAATCCAGGAACCGATGTTTGTCGGTCTCCCTCATGTCTGCCAAGGTCAGCCAGAGGTGGCGTTGCTGGGCTACCAGAGTAGACATCGCCTGGCCAACAGAACGCGCTGTCACCTTCGTTGCCCGGAGGGCAAGGTCAGTGGCAGCGCGCAGCTCCCCAAGCAGCTGTTGGTCAGGACCTTCCTGGGGCATCTGCGACAGCGCTTTTGCCTGATAGACCTGCAAAAGGGCCACCGCGTGCAGGGCAGAGGCAGCCTGCCCACAGGCACTGTAAGCTTTCTCAGTCAGACCGGCTGAGAATTCACAGGCCTGGGACGGGAGACGCGGCTCACCGCGCCAGCCAGCGGCCGTTGGACACAACTGCGTCACAACAGACCGCTCGACTGGCGGGATCTTCGCGTACCCCCTGGCTAGCCCGCCGTCCAGGGAGGTGAAGGCGGACGAGGGACCAGGCCCTGTACGAGCCCCATGCGGAGCTTGCCAAGACCTGGTCACCTCATCGTGTACTTCCGGGAAGAAAGGCATTGGGGCGGGACGCTGGATTTGACCAGCGCGACCCCCCGCCAAGTACCAATCGTCCAACCGAGATGGGCCGGGACAGGGTGGAGGGTTCCACTCAAGCCCGACGCACAAGGCAGCCCGGGAGAGCACAGCCGTAAGCTCGGGATCCGACTCGGGCAACGCTACCGTCCCGGGCGGCAGCGCGTCCGAATCCTCCCCCGAGGACTCAGGCTCACCTTCCGATGCAGCGATCGACATCTGATCCGCCGCCGGCACACCAAAGGTAACGGCTGGACAGTCCGTAGAGGGCCCAGCGGAAACCAACGGTGGCACGATGGGTTGCGGTGCTGATGAGGCGGCAGGGGCCCGAGGAGCGTTTCCGCTCGGCGGGGAAGCCCTGACCGTAATCCTCCGGTCACCCTTCCTATACAGCGCCGTACCGTCATTCCGGTTCCCGGGGCCGGAAAAAACGGTCGTACGCGGCATAGGAGAGGGGACCCCCGCTTCCTGAGACTTCAGGAAGGAGAGTCTCGACCTCAGCATCGCGATAGTCATGTTCCCGCAATGGGAACATGAACCATCCACAAAAGCTGCTTCAGCGTGCAGAATGCCCAAACACGAGATGCAACGATTGTGCCCATCAGCAGGGACCAGGGAACGACCGCACCCATTAACGCACAGACGAAATGACATACTGTCAGGGTTCGTCTGTAAAGCTCTTTTAGAAGGGGAAGTCAACTCACTCGTGCTGAAGCACCCAGGGAGCGACGCGATGTGTCAGGTACACCACTCCCTGACACACCGAGGAACCGGCCCAAATCGCTACACACGCACACACTCTTTGTGTTGCTGTGAAAACAGCAGTTTTCGAGCTTATAGCTCAGCTCCTCGGAGACTCGCGACCTCGCTGAACGTGCCCTTTCACCAGCACTGAAAGCTCGCTGTAAATCCTCTTCTGAGGCAATGTTTCAGAATAAAACAAATGAAGAAAGGAGTCTTCTAAAACAGGACACCAGTGAATGGCTCCGAAGCGAAAGACAGAGTGCGATTGCATCTGCTTCCTATTTATATACACCTGACGGGGGCGGTGCGCATTATGCAAATATCGCACGCCAATTCCATTGGCTTGTTTTAGTTTACACGAAGATGATAGGGCTCTCTAAGCGATATCCCAATTCGTCGGTCACTACTGACGTACGTCGAACGTGACCGACTGAAAGGGAACTGATTTCTTACTAGTTGAAATTCCAATTTCACATATCAGAAATACAATTCTTACTAGTAAAAATCGTAATTTTTTCAATAATTACATTGCTACTAGTGAAATGTGAATTTTTGATATCAAGAATTCAATTGTCACTAGTTGAAATGTCAGTTCTTGATATCAACAATTGAATTGCTACTAGTAAAAATGTCAATTTTTGATATCTGAAAATGTATTTCTGATATCAACATAATTTCAGATATCTAAAATGGCTTTCTTACTAGTAACAATCACATTCATGATATAAGAAACTAACATTGTCACTATTGACAATCACATTATTGATATCAAAAATGAACATTTTTACCAGTTGCAATTCAATAGTTGATATCAAGAACTTACATTTTAACTAGTGACAATTGAATTCTTTAGATCAAAAATTCACATTTTTACTAGTAAGAATTGTATTTTTGATATGAGAAATTAGAATTTCAACTAGTAAGAAATCAGTTCTTTATATCAACAATTGAATTTGAATGGCAGCCTATGGTGACATTTCACTAGTGAAAATACAATTACAGATATCAAGAATTCTAGTTTTTACTAGTGGAAATGTAATTCCTGATATCAAGAATTAGCATTTTAACTAGTGAAAATTGAATTGTTGATATCAAAAATTGCCATTGTTTCTAGTGGAAATGTAATTCTTGATATCAAAAATGAGCATTTTAACTAGTGAAAATTGAATTGTTGATATCAAGAATTCATATCCTGAGAATGAAGCGTTGATTATACAAGACACCCTTTCTACATGTTTTGTCAAATAACTGCTTATTTGCTGTGTTTTCCCATTTCTAAATAATAATTATATCAAGAAATATGTATTAGCCTTGTAAATTTAGAAATATAAGAGCTTACCAGTCAAACGCAGTCTCTTTCTCGACTATTGTTGGCTCATCTCTTTCCATTAGAGCGCTCCTGGCAAACACATCATACTTTCACTTTTAAAGTTGCCCTAAACAGCTTCATTCCGTGTCACTGGTGCTCAGTCCTCTTCATATACCATTTTAGAAACCAAAACAATACACAAACTTTATATACACATGGAAATCTTTCTTCAAAACATGCTCTCTTGTAAGCCGCGTAAGCAGCTGTGTGTGCGTCAGTTTTGACGAGAGTCCAATATCGAATATCGAAAATCTCAGACTCCAGAGGCTTAACGCTCTTGTTAAGGCAACTTGTTTGTATATTTAGGACTCAGACAAGTTTGGCAGATGGTGTGAAGATCGGATAGAGATCAGGTTTCATCATTTGAGGGGATTTTCTCATTGCAGACATACGGCGACTCAACAGTGGATTATTTAGCAACAAAAGCTCACAGAAAAGTAAAAATTAGCTAATTCGAAATAAGACATCCGAAGGTAAAAGATGATATAGACTTTGTGGCTGTTTTTAGTGTAGAGAATTAGTGATTGGCGTAGAAATGTGAGTGTTTGTTTACACGCAGTGATCATATTTCACTGCGTGATTCTTTCGAAGGTTATTGGAACTACTATGTTAAAACATTATAACAAACTATATAGCTGAATACCTGAGAATGAGAGCTTTCTTATGATATGTGACTTGTCTGTTTGGTGAAAAGCATATAAAATACATGATTCATTCTACGAAACGGGTGCCATTTCCACTTTGCACTTTTCAAAATTTATTAAACAAACCTACAACTTGAAAGATATGTTAATCCTCCAAAAAACACATTTTCCCACCTCAGGCACAAACTCTTTATTAATAGTTTCCTTTTTATTCAGGCAAGACGGCCATTCTCATGGACAATATGTATGCCACTGGAGTAGTAAAAGAAGAAATAGATTTTTAAAATATGATGTTTTCCTAATAGAAAAATGTCCCTTTTTTGGAAACCATCAATAGAAAGGATGTAATTTATTTTTTTTTTTTTATTCTTAGATTTTTAATCTTGAAATATGAATTTGACCTTTCAATGACCTGATTGTTTGTACTGAAATAATTAATTCACTGAAAAAATACAAATTAATTTAAATTTATCTGATCAGTCCACACAACAAGAACATAATTCAACATTAATTTATGTACTATTTCATTTTCTTTCCATAAACTTTTAACAAAATGACCCTGTGACGGGGTGGTAAATGTGACGGGGTGGTAACTGATGTGACGGGGTGGTATGGACGAAGTGTTTCTCTATATGATCTGGCTGGGGTTAAACTTTAAAAACTGGGGAAGGGAGACCTTCAAATTGAGTAAAAAGTGTGTGAGTGATATAGAGTGAATTAATAAACCAAACAGTGTTGCCAAGTCTGTGTTTTTTCCGCAAAATTGGGCTAGGCTACTTTTACACTGTTGCCGTGGGTTGTTTTTCATGTCCACGGGTTGAAGCGAGCCCAAAAAACATGATATTTAGCCCTTGGAATGCACATTTTACCAAGGGAACCTTGCCAAAAATAAAAAGTTTTAAAAATGTGAAAGGGTGGTAAATTTCATCACAAAATGTCCGCAAATCTCCTATGTGGTCAAGTTTCTCACCTAGCATACATGCATTCAATCTGAAATTTAATTTTCTTTGTATTAATAATGTGAAAAAATGAATAAAAAACAGTTTTCCCTATCTATTTTGTGTGACAGGGTGGTAAGTTTAAACTTGACGGACCCTGCCTGACATGAAAAAACAACAAATAAACAATGTAAAAAAATGACTATAAGGCTCAAATGATGTCATTTAAAGGAACAGTTCACTATTTATAAATAAAACAAGTGTGACGGGGTGGTAAGTCAAACTGAGGGACGTGCATAAATCATAAAATATTTACAAAAAAAAAAAAGGTTTATTGTGAATAAGTGTATCTGGTGTAAACAGGGACACACATATAATCCTGAGAATAGTATATGTTTGAAAACGATATATAACTTACTTGGTGATATTTTAAATGCAAATGTCATGTTGGTTAACACGGACATGTGAAATTGGCTATATAATAATGAAAATTAATTAAAAATAGTATGCTAATCTTCAGAAAAAAGCATGTTATCATATATCATGTTAAAAGAACACTTGAATTAATGACCTTAAGCTTTGGAAACAGACTTTGGGACATTTTTTTGTGCTTTATGCATCTGATCAAACGTTGCGGGCCCAAATGGCACCCGTTTCGTAGAATGACTCACATTTAAATATTCATATTTCTTCCCCCCCCATCACGGCAGGGGGCGATGTAGGATGACTATAAATTTAAACCATAATTTATTACTTTGTGTAACATAAAAACAAAGTCATTATATTTTATGTAAAGCTGAGAATCTAAGCTTTTAAATGGTAGGCTACCATGTATGGAGTTTTATTAATGCCAAAAGGTTAATCAGCATTTAATTTCTTAATATTCTACATTCCCCATTCAATCTACTAATCATTACTACTAATTTAGTTACCCTGTGACACATATTCAGAGTTTTCACTTAACCTCCTTCCTGAAACGGCCTCTGCTCACCAGCTCGCGTCACCACTGCTCAGCTCAGTGAATACCTGTGTCTCATCCCCTGTTTGTGAGTGACAGTACTGTTTTAGTTTGACAGTTGTTTATTCTTGTATATGTATTGTTCATGATTTCCTGTCCTTTTGTAGTCTTGTACTTGGTCTTTGTAGTTCTTCTACTGCTTCCCCACCCTAATTAAGCCTAAGTGCTCCCTGTTTTCCCTCGAGTAGTCATGTATTTTAGCCCTGTGTTGGCCACTGTCTCGCATCTGCTGTTGCTTGTATTCCTTGTTCATTTCATGTATTATGTTTCAGCTTTTGATTTATTGAACCACATTTAATCAGCATATAGATCCAGCTTCAACTCATTTTTAACATCATACTAGAGGTAAGTCTTGCACTACTGATTACTTGATAAATTTGTTATTGACTCTGATTGGGAAAGTGTTTATTACCTCAGGAGTTTTTGTTACAAATAAGGAAAGATTAACTTCTTTAAGCAAAACACAGAAATTCTACCCAGTTAAACATTTTCTCAGTAAATTTATAGGACACTGATGTTAGCTGCTCTTCTTATTGTATTATTCAAATTATACATAAATGCAAGTCTTCTTACCAGCATGAGGATTATATAAAGTACAACAAAGACAAATAAAGTAAGATTTAATTTAATCATATTATGAATGGGAATATATACTACAGTGGAGTTTCAGGCTTTATTCCTTGGAAACAGTGGACAGCTTTGCTGCCCCTCATAACCATCTGAGATCCACCCACTTATCTTTCATTCTGGGAAAATTCATAACACAAGATGTGTTACCTCAGAGGAGTGAACTAAAAACACACAGCAAAGTATTTATTTCTGGTAAAACAAAATAGAGCCTTTATACAAATGACTGTGCATTATGTTTGCATTTTGTTGTTTATTTTACTTGTTCTTGGCTTTTATACATGTTTCAGGGGTGGTGTAGCAACTGTAACAACCATCCAATGAGAAAATACATTACATCATTGTAGAACGTCAGACATTATTAGAGTAATAAGTCTGTATATGGTCAGTTTCCGGCTGAAGAGAGACAAAGAAAGATGGACCCTTTCTTCGCTGCTTTCCAAGAAACACACACACATACACAGTGTACATTAAAACAGATATGTGATGAATCAGTCATCTCCTCTCACGCATCCTTGAAGACCAGATAGAGAGAAAACGGAGAAACTAAGAAAGAAAAGTCAGGCTGATTGGATTTATCTTTCATTAGTAATGTGTGGATTTATAATGGTGGTAGAGCACTTTTGTTAATCTGTTTGGAATACAGCAACTGTTAAATGCCTTAAATGCTGTAGATCAGTTTAAACATGAGTTGTTTGTAATATGGACTGATCAGGCATAACATTATGACCACCTTCTTAATATTGTGTTGGTCCCCCTTTTGCTGCTAAAACAGCCCTGACCTGTCGAGTCATGGACTCCTCTAAACCCCTGAAGGTGAGCTGTGGTATCTGGACCAAGATGTTAGCAGCAGATCCTTTAAGTCCTGTAAGTTGCGAGGTGGAGCCTCCATGGATCGTACTTGTTTGTTCAGCACATCCCACAGATACTCGTTGGATTGAGATCTGAGGAATTTCGAGGCTTTTTCAACACATCAAACTCGTTGTTGTGCTCCTCAAACCATTCCTGGACCATTTTTGCTTTGTGGCAGGAGCATTATCCTGCTGAAAGACGCCTCAGCCACCAGGGAATAACGTTTCCATGAAAGGGTTTATATGGTCTCAACAATGCTTAGGTAGGTGGTAAGTGTCTAAGTAACATCCACATGGATGGCAGGACCCAAGGTTTCCCAGCAGAACATTGCCCAAAGCATCACACTGCCTCCGTCGGCTTGCCTTCTTCCCATATTGGATCCTGGTACCATGTGAGAGACACACACACATCCGGCCATCCACGTGATGTAAAAGAAAACGTGATTCATCAAACAAGGCCACCTTCTTCCTCCGTGGTCCAGTTCTGATGCTCACGTGCATCAATGAGCATTGGCCGTCCATGACTCTGTCACTGGTTCACCACTGTTCCTTCCTTGGATCACTTTTGATACATACTGACCACTGCAGACTGGGAACACCCCCACAAGAGCTGCAGTTTTGGAGATGCTCTGACCCAGTCATCTAGCCATCACAATTTGGCTCTTGTCAAACTTTCTCAAATCCTTATCTCCGTTGGCCATTTTCCTGCTTCTAACACATCAACTCTGAGGACAAAGGGTGCTTCTCAGAGAACTGAGATGTCCTTCAAGATGGCTGAGCTCGATCGATTTCCGGGTCATATGATGGAGGACGTAGGCGCGAGGAAATGGGATATTGAGAAGCACCCATTATGTTCACTTGCTGCCTAATATATCCACCCACTAAAAGGTGCCGTGATAAAGTGATAATCAGTGTTATTCACTTCATCTGTCAGTGCTCATAATGTCTAATATCTGTGAAAATTCTGGTTGCTTCTCAATATCCCTCCTCATTTCCTCGCTCCTCCGTCCTCTATCCTATGACCTGGAAAACGATCGAGCTCAGCCATCTTGAAGGATTCTCTAATTGCACCGTGTTTTTTTTTTTTGTGGGTAGATCCCCTGGAGTGCAGCTGATGACGCTTTGAAGTGACGCTAAAGGGAGCGAGGATACATCATTTAACTTGATTCAATTCCTCCGTCCTCGCGTCTTTTCCTTGCGTCCTTCTCTCGCATACTGAAATGGTAGAGCTAAGACGTGAGGAAAGGAAACGAGGAAAATAAGAATTGAGAAGCACCCTCTCTGTTTTCAAGGCCTCGTGGAGTTACTCTAGCTATCAATAATTCTGTGGCATGACAGCTTTCAGAAGTTTTTCCAGAATATGAAGACCACAGATTGCTCATTATAATCATGAATGTTAACATATAATATTTTAATAAATACACTGGTATTTTATATTCTTATTCTTCAAATGTTTTTACATGTTTTGATTAACTGTGATTTCATACAGGTCAATCTCATATTCAGAAACAAGAATGTCCAGTACCGTCATACCCACAAACTCTGGGACGCTGATCATCCAGTTTCAGCAACCAGAACAAACGGCACCAGCTGAAAGAGGGACAAATGCTCCAGTGACTGTTCATGTCCCACAGGCAGCTTCACTTCCTCAAGGACTTGAGGCATTTCTAAAAGGACAACCAAAAGCACTTGGGGTGAGAAATCTTCCAATAATTGATTATCATATGTGTCTGTCAGTGTGAAGGAGGAAATTTATGGGAACAAATCCAAAAAAAGCAGGAGTACAAACATTAGCAAACTGTCAAATTTGGCGGGTTTTGTTGTGCAGATCTGGCGACTCTGCTCAGCTGACAACTGTGATTAATTATGACCCCTGTAATAATTATCTGTTTTCTGGTCTTACTCAGATTGTCCAGATAATGATCGGCCTGCTGACTCTCCTGTTTGAAATTGTGTCTACTGTCCGTGCAGAATCCAACTTTGTCTTTGGTGGAATTCCTTACTGGGATTCTCTCGTTGTGAGCAAATATTATACAATTAAGTACAGTTCTGTCTTTTATAAGCGAAATATTCAAACAGAATCGTCCTTTCTCTCTCCTCTCAGTACATTATCACAGGATCATTGAGCATTGCTGCAGAAAATGTACTCCATGTCAAAGGACCCTCCAGTCTGTGTTTGGTATGTACACATTGCTTGTTATTTTCTTGTTATTGTAAGATTAAACAAAGTGTCCTAAACAGGATGAAAGTAAATGTAAGATTAACCATTTACTTTATTTTTACATGATACAGAAAATATGTCAAGTTGTCAGACATGAATAAAAAAAGTATTTCTATCCAATTAAATCGAAGAGAAAATACTATCTGTCTATGGTAAAATATTACATGCTTTTAAGACTTGCCATTGTATAAATGTATTGTCTTCTCAAGTCATTTGTACTTGGACCCCAATAATCGCCACTTGCAATTTTATTATTTATTTTTATACTGCTCCATATATATTGTTTCATGATCTGTTTTAACACACTGGATAAAGAGCTTGCTAACTTTTTATTAACTTTTTTTTTGTTTAATTTTTTTTTTCTGTCTATAGGTGAAAGCTTCACTTGGAATGAGCATCATAAGTGCTATAACTGCAGGCATTTCCATTATGTTTTTATTGCGGTCGGTTTTAAGACCAGTGAACCTTGACGAATCGCATTGCACGTATAAGGTTTGTTAACTTTTCTAGTCACTTTTATCAAGTTCAGCTGTAATCTGCAATATCCTGCAATTAATTTAATAGAAGAATCTAATAGACATCCTACTAATTACTGATCATTTACATGAATCAGAGCTTGACATTAACACCCACCGCATATGGGTGGATTTCAGCAGTGGCATGTGATGCAGTACCTCCTACTAGCCACTTCAGTTGGTTGAATTTTATATATACATTTTTCAAAAAGGCATCTGAAATAATAAAGTAAGTGCAATGTATGTTAAATATCGATTTTTTTTAAATTATTATTCATATTGATACTGACAATGCGCAGTGGATTGGCGCGATGACATGCACAGTGGTTGTCATGAGAGACATATAATACACAGTAGATGTGTAAAGGTAGAAATGTGTGTGACGTGAGCTGTGAGTTGATTTCATGCTTAAACGTTGACAAATAAAAATCTGTAAAGTTCCACATAAAATGTATGCCTGTATTATTTCGATGGACCCATTCTAAAGAGACTGCAGTTTTCTCATATGGTCTACAGCCCGTCTTACATTTCTGGTGGCAGCAGGTTTGGACGACATCATTTGTATGGGTAAAGATTTTGTGGATCACATGAAAAACCTCACAGACATTTTGACCAGGTTCAGGGAAGTAGGTCTCAAGCTTAACCCTGCGAAGTGACATTTTTGCAAGGCATCTATAATGTACATGGGTCATGTTTTCTCAAAGGATGGGCTGTGTCTTGATCCAGCTCATAGCGAGAAGGTACTAGATTGACCAACTCCAAAATCATTATAGGCTATTATAGGCGTTTCGTTCAAGACTGTGCCTTTAAGGCTCAACCCCTACACAGACTGACCCACAAAGATGTTCGTTTTGAATGGACCGATGAGTGTTAAGCAGGCTTTCATAACCTAAAAGATACTCTGACATCTCTGCTTGTCATGGCACTCCCTCATTTTGATCAACCGTTTACATTAAGTACAGATGCGTCTAATACAGTTATTGGTGCCTTCCTGTCTCAAATTCAAGATGGCAAAGAGTAATTGCCCTTTTACAATTGTCACCAATCACAAATCTATGTTGGCCTGAGAAAATTGAACTTTGTTGATCCCACAGGAAGTAGAGGTTGGTGGGCTATGGAGCTTGATCCATATGAATGGGTGATTTTTCACAAAGATGGCAAGAGACATACTAATGCAGATGCCATGTCTCGTATTCTTGTAGATTCATCTATGACTCCGACACCTCTCACACAGACCATATCTATTCAAAGAGATGACTTGCCTCTCAGTTCTCAGACTGCTGTTTTTGTTGGTGGCAATGGTATAGAATGTCGGCCTAATGTGGAATCACAAATTTGTCTGACCGAATGTGAAATTGATGAGGATTTTTCTTAGTCTACTGTGCATTGTGATTAATGTAGTGGTGGGCATAGATTAATTAAAGAAGGCATTCAGAATATGTGTGCTACCCAAATAATGACTAAAAGTAAGTCATTAATTAATTAATAAACTTGTTTTTAATTATTCAGTTTGGGTTAAAGTATGGTGTATTATAAAAAACTAAACTAGCCATAAAATTAGATATATAAACATATTTTAGTTATTACACAGACAGCAATATAGGCTCTAGCCTACCCAAATTAAACCAGAGTTTGCTGTCTTTTCTCGCCGAGTTTGCTGTGTTGTAAACATGTTCACGCGTCAGATGATGTAAAACACAAAGCTTACCTCATTTGTGTGTAGCAATGGATAACACAAGGCTTTTATTTATTTATATTGATTTTACGTTTATATGTGAGTGTTATACACCTTGCATGTTAACAAACTTTCAAGACTATCAAGTTTATAAATGACCAACTTATAAAAACAAATTTATAGCTGTCTTTGTAAAGAAATGCTCTCTTTATATTCAGTTTGGAGCCGCTGCTGTGACGCTGTACAAACACTTCCAGTGTGAATACTCGCACGTCTCTGCAGCTGCAGTGACGATGTAGTTAAGCTCACGCATTGCTCATGCTTGCAGTGTGAAAAAGGCGTTAGTCTTGTCGAGGTTTCCATTGGGAAGCTTCTTAAAAATAAGCGGTTATGAAGCAAACCCGGCGGCTTCATAGCTGCATCCATGTTAGCACGTCACAGTTGATGTTGTAATTTCACAGTAGGCAAACACACAGGTTTGAAGACTCGTTCTCGCCCCCTACAGTGCATCCGCGCTAAAATATCAAGGTGAAAGTCATCATAGCTTGCGTAGTATAGACCCAGTTCCCAACCCAACTTTGAGAATAGATTAACGGCGATTTTTTTTTATCGCCCGATAAGAGTCTTGCATTAACACAGCACGTTAACGCCGATAACGGCCCACCACTAGATTAATGTGAAGCTTGTGAATCTTGGAAAATGCCTGTTTCTCAGCAAAGGGCACCTCTCCAGTCTATTAATGCTGTGTGACCTTTTCAGTTTGTGTGTACTGATATCACAGAATTGCCTGTCACATCCAGTAGTAATAGGTATGTGTTGGTCGTGCAAGATCACTTTACTAAATATGTCAACGCATATCCTATGGTGGACAAAACAGCCAGTACAGTGGCACGGTTGTTGTGTGAACGGTACATACCTAAACATGGTGTTCCAGAGGAATTGTTCTCTGATCAGGGACGTCAGTATGATTCAGAGATTTTGCAGGACATCTGTAAGAGATTAAACATCAGTAAAATGAGAACTGCACCTTGCCATCCTCATGGTAATGGAATGGTAGAACGGTGCAACAAAACATTGAAGGATCAGTTGGCGAAGGTTCTCTTTCATAGTGGTGGCGAATGGGACCATACTTATCTGCAGTTGTACTGTACTCTAATGCTACACCCCATTCTAGCACCGGGTACTCGCCATTCTCCATCAGATGGAGCCATGGACGCTCCGCAGACTTATGGTTCAGCTCTAGTCAATCGTATGGAAACTGTGTTTCAAGAAGTCTTAAATACTAGTACAGATCAGAAACTTTAGTGTGAGTACTACTTTAATAGGTCTGAGAAGTTCAGGCCCTTTAAAGTGGGTGACCTGGTGTGGATGAATGATCCAACTACACAAAGAAAGAAACTTGAACCAAAATTGACAGGACCATATTTATACATTATATAAATATAATTTATATGTATTTTGTTGTCAGATTCAGAAAGAGCTTTATTGCCAGGTATGTTTACACATACTAGGAATTTGTCCACAGTGCAACAGAGTGACAGCAACAAGACAAGAAACATAATAAAAAGAATAAAAGAATAATATACAAATTTACAAGATACAAAGCAAAAAAAAAAAAAAAAAAAAATATATATATATATATATATATATATATATATATATATATGAGCAATATCACACGAGTAGCCGTGCGATATGGCTGTATATCAGCACGCTGTGATTACCTACGGCACTCGTATCATATCGCACGGCTACTCGTGTGATATTGCGTTTATACAACAGTTCGACGGCACGAGTGTGTAAATAAATAAGAACAACAACGGAGTGTCTTTAAAACCCTCTTTTGTGCAGCACTACTTCCTTCCGCCACGGATTCAAATCTCAATTTGACAGTTGGACCAAGCCTCCGCTACTAATTCTAAAACGTCACTTCAGAACTAGTAACAAAGGAACGTTTCAAAACTCAAGTTGTCAGTTAAACCAAGCCTCCGTTGCTAACTCTAAAATCTCACTTTAGAACTAGTAACAAAGGAACGTTGAGTCGCTTCATTGAAACACATTGAATTTTCTACAGTATTACTGTGCGTTCACACCGCCGCCGGCGAGAGCGTCAACATTCGCCTTGGCCGCCCTGCCAACAACGCTGTGCTGTTCGTTCAAACCGCCGCGACGGGAGGGTCAACCAATCGGAAGCCTCTCAATCGAGGACCTCTACATTCTAATTGGTTGCCGCCGAACCGCGTCATAGCTCATTACCATAAAGTTAACCTGATTTCAACTCTCCTCGCCGCTCTCACCGTCCAAGACGCGCCGCGCCGCTCTCGCCGGAGCTTGCCGCCGGGCTCTCATTGAAAATGAATGACTAGCGTCACTTTGAACTGTGTGAACACACAGTTAGAGAGAGAGAGAGTAGCTATTACCTGTCTGGTATATTGCATTACATTCATTCATCAAGTCGATGTCCATAATATTACTTTGGGAATTTTCCATCCATAACACCACAGCGCTAAAACAACTTAAAATAATATTTATTGAACAACATATAAGCACAATTGTACAGTTCAGTCAAACATGAAGCACTAGTTATTAAAAAAAAAAATAGGTCACCATTTATGCTGGTATGTGGGTTTTACAAATATTTAACGAATGAAAATGATTTTAAAGAGCTTGTGACAAAACCTACTAACTCCATTGGATCCTCAATCTGTCAATCAAGCGTCATTAATCCGCCACACCTCGTGAATGAAGTGCGCACGCAGTTTGGACATCTCTGTGCAATGCAAATGTAAATAAAAGATCTGATGTTTGAAAAAAAAATGTAAAGTGTTTTCTTTACTCAAAAAAACATGTTTATAAAGTTTAATGTTTTACATATTTGAAGCAGAGAAGAGTCTGATATGTCCCGTCTAGTTGTAGTCAATGTGCTATATGTAACGTAACGTTTATTATTATCAAATTTAATATAGCACAATTCGACTTGCTCTGTAACAAATAATAGATTAATAAGACCAAAGATTGCCCGTTCTATGTAAATTGAATTATGTCTCGTGTTTAACCACTATAAGAGCCAGCGGCAAATCTCCAAGTCACTGGCCGAGATGAAGCTATTCTCAGCGGTTACAGAATCACTGAACGGCCGCTGACGCACTCAAGCTCGCATCTCCGAAAACACCAAAACAAATTGTAAAATAGGCGCTGTTATTAAATATGAGTCACATATTTCAGGTATAAACAACTACATTCTCGCCTAAAAACTATTAAAACTACAGTTCGTGGTACAAGAAGTAGTATTTGAAAAAATTACGGTTGATTTGATCGGCCGCCATGACGGTCACTTCAAGCGGAGTGATACAAACGGTGAAAAGGCAGTAGGAGTGCTGTTATCACTGAAATATCGCATGGCTATCAGCCAATCAGATTCAAGAACCAGACAGAACTGTTGTATAAATATATATATACAGTGGGTATGGAAAGTATTCATACCCCCTTAAATTTTTCACTTTTTGTTATATTGCAGCCATTTGCTAAAATCATTTAAGTTAATTTTTTTCCTCATTAATGTACACACAGCACCCCATATTGACAGAAAAACACAGAATTGTTGACATTGTTGCAGATTTATTAAAAAAGAAAAACTGAAATATCACATGGTTCTAAGTATTCAGACCCTTTGTTGTGACACTCATATATTTAACTCAGGTGCTGTCCATTTCTTCTGATCATCCTCGAGATGGTTCTACACCTTCATTTGAGTCCAGCTGTGTTTGATTATACTGTTTGGACTTGATTAGGAAAGCCACACACCTGTATATATAAGACCTTACAGCTCACAGTGCATGTCAGAGAAAATGAGAATCATGAGGTCAAAAGAAACTGCCTGAATTGTGGCAAGGCACAGATCTGGCCAAGGTTACAAAAAAATTCTGCTGCACTTAAGGTTCCTAAGAGCACAGTGGCCTCCATAATCCTTAAATGGAAGACGTTGGAGTGTCACAAAAATGAGCATCACACATTTGTGACCAGTCACGGAAAGTAGGGACAGTTCTGGGGCATTTTGAGTTATTCACAGATTCTGAAAGTGTAGTCTCCAAGCTTTCCAACGATGTGTGTCACATGGGAATCTGATAATGTTTGGAGAAGTTGTGGCCATTTGAAGGTAGGCATTCAAGAAAGCTCTATAGGGAGAAAAACGCCTCTAAAGTTGCAGTTCTCACCTGTTCCCACCTGCTGGGAGTGACAATAGGGCTCATTTACATCTCATTTAGATAAACCATACCCCCTGTAAAGCTGCATGGACCGCATACTATTAATAATAAAGGTTAATGTGCATTATAAATGTCAGTAATTTATCTTTTTTGACTTTTATAAAAATGATTTAGAGGCTGAAATATATGACTTTTTTTGTCAAAACTCTATTTGAACTTGTGCATTGTAGATTGTTGTAAGACACTCCTTTAAAATCTGCCCATCATTTTTAATGTTATTATTTTAATGTTTATGTAAAGAAAAAGTACATATTGATGCTAATTTTATTTGTTATTTGCTGGTTTTCCACATGAAACTCTGTGAATTGACTTTTTGAACAGGATTCTGTGATAACCTTGATCATTTTGGTCACTATAATCATGAAATGAAATTTTCTCAGCTGAGAAGCCTGTTAAAGAAGAATAGGCAATCCAGGAACTAACTGGACTAACAGAGGCCAGAGATCGCTAACTATGGCTATTCAAAACACTTTTCAAGAAAATAAATACATGATTGAGACGATGAATGCATGTGTTGACTGAATTTGTCTGAATTTGCGTCTGAATAGCGCTGGCTCCGTGGGCGTGGCCGCATTAGCGGATAATGAGCTGAATCACAGACTTCTGACATGGCTCTCTTTTCATACAGATTACATAAACACAGAATGTTTGTTTTCGATTTGACTTACACGATTTAAAAGCTGACATTTCAATGTTTTTTCAGACACAAGTATAATTTTTTTATGATTAGTATTCTCTAAGTTACAGTTCATTTTCTGAGAACTATCAGATTGGACTTCGTTCAGAGGGAGATGAGAGATCACGCATCATGTTAGTTTTCTTTATTTTACAAAAAGCACAACATTTTGTTTTTACTTTGAGTGTACACAAATAAAAGAAGACATTCTATAGTTTCAGTTGATATATTACTTTTGTCTCTATGACAAAAAATGACGGAGTATTTTAAGTCTGTTTTGCTGCAATGCGAAAAAAATCCTGCAAAATGCGCCGGCGTGTTACCCGACTCCAGAGAGGTAATGTCTTATTATGCCGCTTTCATCGTCGCTCAGATCGTCTTCAGAATCAGTGAGCGCTTGTTCATAAGCATCCGGCTTGTCGAAGAAGTACTTCAAAACATTTTCGGTGTAACGGCCACGGTTCTTCATTGAATTTTGATATCAGCTAGAGACGGCCAGAGTGCTGCATAGTAAGTAGCCACGCTTCCCAGTATGGAAATACACACAGACATGACACGCCCCTACTGCGTGCTAGAATCTCTGAAAAACAAGCCGATTTCAACCTCAAAATATACGCTTTTAAATATACCAATACTGCTATCTCAAACACGGAAAGGCTTCTTCATGATCTCAACTAACAGATTCTGCAAAAAAACGAAAATCACCAATTTTGAAAAAAAATGCTTCTTTCTCATTTTGCTCGAAAGTTGTGCTGCCGACTTGTGTCCCTGGTTTCCGTGACGGGTCACATTTCTTTCTCTCTTTTTTTTTGTTAATCTGTTAATTATTTAAATGAAATATATGTCATGCATAGTCCTATTTATTTTATTCCTTTTAAATTCTACCTAATTTTTATTCTGGATTTCTTGGTTCACAGAAGCGCTGCAGGTGCATGATGTATCTCATGTTCTTTTGTTTATGATGCGATTTGTGCATGTAAACCTAAACCCCTGGGGAAAAAAAACAACATTATTGTATTATTTTTAATGGGTCACAAAAGTTCTTCCATTCTAATTGAATAAAATTTGAATATGACATTTCAGTTTATGATCGATTACCTTCAGTTGTTTGTCAGGAAAATAATAATGATGAAAATGTTCTCATTACATTTCTCCACCAGATTTACTTTGCTGCATGCAATTGTTCATGCTCAAAAACTTGAGTACACAAGCTGAGACCTGATCCAAGATTTGATAGTAGCCACCGTCATGTCCATAATGATGAATAGCAAGTTTTGTGTGGAAATGGCTGTATGCTCCGTTTTCGTTTGTTTGTTTGATAAATGAGACCTAGTCAGTATGTGTAAGAATAAAATGGATTCATGTGTCAGGTCTTAAAGTGACAGCAGATATTTGATCTATTGTCAAATTATGAGATGGTATTAAAAATACATATCTTAATGGCAGTTCTCTTTCAGTCAGTTGCGTTCACGTATGTCAGAAGTGAACCAACAAACTGGGATATCGCATGAGAGCTCAGTTGTTCTACTGACTGAGGGCACTCTCTGCATGGATGCACTGGCACACAGCTGGCCCCGGGACCTTCGCAAATATGAGTTTCCCCCCAGTGAGCCTACTTACAGAACTGTTGTGCAAAGTGCTAGTTGCGCCCTATTGGCCCAGACTTTGTGGTGTGTCTGTTGCCAGGTCAAGCACTCATTTTCTCGTCTGTGCTAGGCTGGGTGCCATATGTTGCGACCCCTACGGTGGTCCCATATGAGTGCTCCCAAATCTGCCTTTCTCCTAGTGAGCCTACTTGCAGAACTTTTGTGCAAAGTCGGGAAGGATGAGAAGCTGGTCCTGCTAGTTGTGCCCTATTGGCCCAGCTGGACCTGGTTTCCAGAACTGATGCTCCTTGCGACAGCACCTCCTTGGCCCATTCCTCTGAGGAAGGACCTTCTGACTCAGAGACAGGGCACCCTATTGTACCCGTTTTCGGACCTCTGAAAACTCCATGTCTGATCCCTAGATGGGATGGCGAGCTTCTATGTAATCTACCCCAGGCAGTGGTAGACACCATCACTTCTACTAGAGCTTCTACGAAGCGCCTCTATACTTTGAAGTGGAACCTGTTTATTGAGTGGTGTTCTTCTCACCAAGAGGACCCTGGATCTTGCTTGATCAGGGGTTGGAGCAAAGGCTGTGCCCTGGACATGTGCCCAAGGTTTCTACTACTCCCTTTAGAGATTGTGTAGTGATCCTGCAAGCGCTGCCCCTGGAGGAGGCAGACCCAGCCCTGGCTTTGCGAACCCTGTTGAGTTCCTGCGCCACCCTTTGCAAACTCAGACATTGTGGAGTGTCTGTCGCCAGGCCAAACACTCATTACCTCACCTGTGGTAGGCTGAGTGCGATATGTTGTGACCTTTGCAGTGGTCCCATATGAGTGTATCTCCATGGTAGCCTCCCTATGGTAAGCCTGTGTCTTTCCCTCCGCAGAGTCCGCTCTGCTGCCTTTGCCGAGTGTGTCTCCCACTGATGCCTGGAGTCATATGTGCACCGCCCATGGCCAGTGCATGTGTGTTTTCCCATGTAGGTAGGTTGTGGTCTCTGCAGTGTTCCCGGTGGGCATGCTTTCCAAGTGTTATCCAAGTCTTATGGAACAGCAGTAGACTCTCTTAGCGTAAGCCTGGTCCCATCTTCCGCCCCAAGGTGCAGGGTGCTGGAAGGGGTCAGTAATTCTGGCATTTTATTAGGAAACCCAATTTGTCGGTTTACTTCTGACATACATCTCTGTTCCCTCCTTCGGATAAAGAGGGTTACATATGTAAATGAGATGTTATTCCCCAATTGAAAAAAATAAAATAAATAAAACTTGTGGCCAGTAAAAATGCTGAGTGGCTAGTAACTTTGGAAAACTGCAGTGGCTGATGAGTTAATGTCAGGCCCTATTTACAATCAAACATTAATTGTAAACTCATTTTAGTTTGATTTATGCTACATTACCAAATGAACCTCAAGGATTGTACATTCTGCACTTGCAGCCAGTGCAAGTGCAACTATAATTTATTTTAATAATATTTGTGCTAATGATGAGTGTTTTCTCAGGCCCTCTTACAGGGGTTCAGTGGTGTCTCCATTGTATTCACTCTCCTTGAGTTCATCATCTCCATCTGTCTGTCAGTATTTGCCTGTAAAGCCAACGCCTGCTGTTCTTCTCAGGTGAGTCATGCTTTTAGGTCTAGAAGCATACAGAAATGCAATATATGAAACGTAAATCACATCCCTACTCAAATATAGGGACATATATGTACATATAAGGCAATATATTACTAGCACATATAAACATCCTCATGATATATGAATATATAGGTTTATACCATGAATGAAATGAATGATTTTTTTTTATATTAACATTATATTATAATTATTTATATGATGACTTTTTATGTGGTACTGTATGTTAACATATACCAGTCCCTCCATAAAAACGTGATTATGCGATCGCCTGATTTAATGCATAATCAGCCAAAGTCCGCATAATTATGCGGGGGTCGTATTTTTTCAAATACGCCGCACTTTCGCCGCATAAATTGCCGATTTCAGCAAGCAAAATATGCGGGGCTAGCATGATTTCTCCTCCCCCTCCACCATCTCCTCCCTCTCAAATGCTCCACTGCGGATTCGTTGGT
This sequence comes from Chanodichthys erythropterus, assembly GCF_024489055.1. Taxonomy (NCBI): domain Eukaryota; kingdom Metazoa; phylum Chordata; class Actinopteri; order Cypriniformes; family Xenocyprididae; genus Chanodichthys; species Chanodichthys erythropterus. The sequence goes on along the minus strand of NC_090228.1, from coordinate 31,496,186 downwards.
TGTGGTAAAGGAAGACTAAGGCTTTGAGGTTTTGTTTGATAGTTGATCAGCTGAGTTTGAGACAGCATCTTTGTACCGTTTGGCCAAAGAACTCAGCACAGGAAGTCTCTCCTGTAGGCCATCCCAAAACACATGCAAAAAATCCATCATGCCAGATGGCTGCAATAATGCACAAAAATACATAATCCCTGTATTTTTGTTGCAAAAAAGTCACATAGATCTTAGCAGAAAGTTGAAAAATGCTGTGTTTACTTCACACTAGTAAAGCGCTATTATTTTCCCCCTATTGCCATGGGAACCTTATGAAGTGACGTAATTACGCAACGTGAACATCATCTGCAAACCCGCAGTGGTCATTCTCATTTGCCAACAAGAATAAGTGCAAAAGACCGTGCAAAGTAGTTTCCTGGTGTGCACTCCATGCAACTGCGTGTTGAACCACAGACGGAGGTCGACACTGAAAAACCACTTTGTCACCGCCAAACATTTGAGGATGGTTAAAGCAGCAGCAGATGAAGCAGGCAAGAAGAAGCAGCTCACCTACACCGAGGCGTCAACTTCCAAAACAGTTGCTAGGGCTGAATGAATCAAGGTCAGTAGCTTAGAAGATTATAGCTTGTAAAATTATGAAAAGGTTGATAGTTAACTGTTAAATTGAAAACTGAATGAAATGAAACAGAGAGGGTGTGTGACTGTTAATGAGATTTCCAAGTATGTGGTGTGTTGATGTAAGTTAACTTTAGGGTTAGATAGCCTAACAGTAGTGTAATTTCCAATGCAAGATGATTGATTTTGCCTTGAAAGAATTATGTTTTATTTGCAGAAACACTACTGTTCTGTGAAAGGCTTTGTAGCAAATTAGCTCAAAATAAATATGAATAATTAATCATAACTAGTTATAATTAATTATTAATATTTTAATCAGTCAATAAAATTAACTTAATGTAATAAAATTAATATTACAATCAATTAACCTGTTGTTCAATGAACACACAGTGTTAATTGTTTATTAACTAAGAAATGTTCATTTCCAGGTTATGGGAAATAACAATCTTATTCTACTAAAAGCCTGTAGTCAGGACCGACATGAATAGGGACTCCCGTACATGAGCGCAAAACACGGACAACCTTACGTGTGACATGAACAAGACTTTATTAACTAGACTAAACGCTTAAACTACTCTAACATTCACACACATACATGCATACAGTTTACCAAGAGAGAGAGAGAAAGCAGAGTACAGGAAGCAAGAAGTTACAGCATTGTTGGACATTCAGCAGATCAACAGCCTTGAGCAAACCATCAGTTTAGTTTTAACAGGCCCTTCTTTAAAAGGGGTAAGGATACTCAATGTATCCGATAATGAGACTAAGTTTGATACTTGCATGTCTCTCCAAGTTGAATTAAAACTGTCCTGATGCAATTTGTGGAGGCTCCTGTTGAATCTTTGCTGATATTTTCTTGACGAAAGAGAACCGGCTGGATTCAGAGGATCTTTGGTGAATGGAAGGTCTAGGCCGAGGCCTGGCACAAGCTTGGGGTTCCTTAGAAGCTTCTAGCTTCTTAAAGCATCTTGACGTCAGCATTCATCAGCAAAAGAGAAGAAGAGGAGGAAGAGCAGGAAGAGAAGAGTTTGATCTTGTGTTCAGTGAATATAAGAGGTGAAGAGGTCACACCCTCTTAAGGTGTCTGAGCCAATAAGGAGTTGCCCCCTCGGAGGGAAGTTTTACGAGTCTTTGTTCTGTAGCAAGATATTAGCATAAGACACTGGATTGGATGAATGAGAAAAGAACCCTCTAAATTCTTATAATACTAATGTGTCACAGAGTTAGTAACATGTAACATAAATTACCAAATAGGAAATTAAAGTTGGAGTCCGTAGATACCAAACATGCTGCCAATGTGATCTCAGTCAACTATACATTTGCAACTATGGAACATTAATACCAAAATAGTTCAAAAGAGAGAATTAATACATAGAATAAAGCCTATAAAAGGAAAGTCGTGATATGGGAAAATTGGATACATGTTTATACATTTCCCAAGTGGTTATATAGAGAATACATAGGATTAAGAGAGTTTATTTGTCCCTCTCAGAAAGAATGAGTCACTGGTCTCTGCAAAATTGTTCCTGATCGTAAAAGGTCCAAGTATCTGTAACAGGACACCTAGTTCTTCCTGTAGTTTAGCTAGTTTGGGATGCTAGTTGCAGTTTTAGGGGGATGGGTTCACAGAGCTTTGATAAAGTGAGTTCATAGGTAATTCATTAACTATATTGAATCATTTTGTGTGGCTGATTAGTCCAGACGCTACATATATCCCCCCTTTTGATCGTTGTTGTTCTTTCTGTGGACAACAGCGAGCGACATTGAAGGTGCAGAAAGATCAGGCACACCACTAGCACACAAGGCTGGAAGGCTGTGATGGACTCTGGTTGTATGTGTCTCCTGGAGTGGTGATCGTTCCATGGCGGTTGATGTAGCCAGTAGGCAAGCTCAGGTCTCTGAGCTGGTGCTGCAGGAATCAAGGCAGCCAGTGCCTTGACCGTGTGTCACCTGTCAGTTAGTGTTGGTACAGTTAATGCGGGCAAGATGTTTGCTGGTGGCAAGGTTCAGGTCTCTGAGCTTGCTCAGCAGGTGTCGAAGTAGCAGGTGCCTTGACAGTGTCACCTGTCGTCTGGACGCCTGTGGAGCAGGTGGTTGTAGGAGGAGGTTACAGGAGTTGTAGTGTGAAGAGGGTTTCAGACTCACCTAGGTCTGATGGCAGAGGAGCAACCGGTGATTGTAGCCTCTGCTCTCAGTCAGAAGCAGTCTGAAGTTTGCAGTGTCACTCTGCTCTTGTGGTGTGGCTGGCTTGAGCAGGGCTGCATGGTGTTGTGTGAGTGGTCAGAATCTTGTGCTTCTGAGTACTTCTCAGGTAAGACCTGTTCAAGAAGCTCTTTTACTAGCATTAGAAGCTCCTGTGGGTCCAATGCAGGCATGTCCATTCGTCCTTGTGCAGCATCTGGATGGCTGCTGTGTGAAGGGCGTGGATGAGGAGGTGGTTGCTGCCTGCTGTTGGAGGTCCTGCGGGGTCTGCAGGATGAGGATGCTCCCATCCATGGCTTCTTCCTGTGGTAGGTCTGGTACCTGGGTCTGTCTGAATTAATCCTTCTCCTTCTGAAGCTGCAGAGGATTTCAGGAAATTGTCTGATAAGGTGTCAAGCAGAAGGCTTTGGCTTCCCCCTCTGTACCTCTGTGCTTGGCTGGGGGAGGTTCTTCTGCTGACTCCATGTGGTGAAGTGAGATGTTTCTCCTGCAGTGGTTCTGTTTGCTGCAGGTAAGAGAGTCTCAGTTCTCTTTTCTTCTGTGTCTCTATTCTGTCAGGGTCCTTGTGTCTGTCCCGAGCCTCCATCTCTAGCTGGTCTATGTGGCTTTTAGCATGCATCAGCTCCTAGTGAGTCTCTGTGATCTGGAGTTTGAGGTTGTTCACCTCCTGTTTCAAAACAGTGAGGATGTGGGCCAGGAAGAAGTTGACTTCAGTCAGATCATTGTGACCATACCTCTGGTTTGAGTCATCTGCCTTTACTTCTCTTCCATCTTTGTCCAGTTGCTTTTGGCTCTGGTGCTGTAATTGATCAGCAGCACTGGTTAGGAGGGTGTTCCTCACGACACCTAGCCAGTCCTTTTGGTCTGCCATCTGGGCAGTTAGGCTGAGCATCTGCAACATTTAGGCACGCTTGTGGTGAGAGTAAGGGCAAGAGACTACTGCAAGATCAAACAGAATTTAGGGCTAAAGGCACAGTGAGCAGCCAGGTGTATAAAATACAGCTAGGTTTAACAAATGACTTAAGATGGTTCTTGTGGTCAAATTATTTCTTAGTATTTCTTACTGATGGCTCACGACAGGCTTGACCTCTGAACAAATAGGAAAGAAAAAGGGAGAGGAAGAAGAGAGCTTTCCTATTAGATTCTGCTTATTAGTGGTGCTCAAAATTATGCCCTAGTAATTGTTCAGATTACTTTTGTAGCTGGTTCATAAAATTGAAGCAACTGTTGTAAATAAACAAAATCAAGAAGGAGAGTATGTCTAGTTGCTTGTGGTTATATTGGGAAATTAAACCACAGAAGAAAAAAAGGAAGATGTAAGTAAATCACAAAGATGAAAGAAATAATACTAGTAAAAATTAATAGCTGACTGCTATTATAATTAAAATCAATAAAAAGATTTAAAGAAGTGACTAAAACAGCAGAATGGGTTTAGATCAGTTCACACTGCATACACACAAGCTGTAGTTAAAGGCTTCACATAAATGATGCTAACCACTAACTGTAGAAGCTATTATTTAGCTTAGCCTGAGGTGCAGGGCTGCTAGGTGAGGTTAGCTTAGCCACCTAGCCTGGTTTGTTTACAATATGGCATCACAGGGTGATGAGTTAGCACTTCCTGTGACAAGTCGTTGTCATGGGAACCAATGCACATCTGAGCAATTCAAACAGTTTATTGAGACTGTCTGCTCATTTCAAACAAGTTACGTATAGAGTTAAAATGTGACGCCTATACTTTCAGATTTTCAAAAACTTGATTTTACATTCAGTAAAATGCAAATATGTTTTGCCATTTGCAAATTTTACTCATGTAAACTCTTCTCTCTACTTTAAACAACGTCTTGTACTTGTTTAAAGGGTAATTACACAGTTTGCTGTAAGTCAAAGCTTGTTTAAGCATATATAGTTAAGTCCGTCTTGTGCATGAATACTGATGTTCCTTTCAGCGAGTGAAACACAGTTTTGGTCAAAAGGTAGCTATGCTTGTAGGTGCAGGCAAAGTTTAGATGAATGACATCAATCTTAACTATAACAGTGGAGCATTACCCAAATCTACATTTATATAACACTGTACTGAGATTCATTCATCAGAAACAGGTTAAGCAATACTGCAATTGGTATTTCTCCAACCAAAGCAGAATAATCAATTCTGGTACAGTTTACATGCCGCTGAGCTGAGATTCCTTCGTCAACACAGGCTTACGCTCTAATACTGAGATTAGGATTTCTTCGCTAAAATCAGATTAACTTTACACTGATACCATTTGAACATATGCTAAAATGTGTCAAGAGTAGACTCTTTCAGTTACAGTAGAGATGTCAATTCAAGCCATCACTTTATCAGCATCTAACAAGCCAGCAATTAGTGACCAAAATGCGCATCGTCTGACATATTCTGACTGGAATTATCAAATGCACACTTTTAAATTGACAGTGGTTTAAGCTCATAACCTTTGTTTATTCATGCCCCGAATTCTCCACCATTTGTAGCAAATTAGCTCAAAATAAATATGAATAATTAATCATAACTAGTTATAATTAATTATTAATATTTTAATCAGTCAATAAAATTAACTTAATGTAATAAAATTAATATTACAATCAATTAACCTGTTGTTCAATGAACACACAGTGTTAATTGTTTATTAACTAAGAAATGTTCATTTCCAGGTTATGGGAAATAACAATCTTATTCTACTAAAAGCCTGTAGTCAGGACCGACATGAATAGGGACTCCCGTACATGAGCGCAAAACACGGACAACCTTACGTGTGACATGAACAAGACTTTATTAACTAGACTAAACGCTTAAACTACTCTAACATTCACACACATACATGCATACAGTTTACCAAGAGAGAGAGAGAAAGCAGAGTACAGGAAGCAAGAAGTTACAGCATTGTTGGACATTCAGCAGATCAACAGCCTTGAGCAAACCATCAGTTTAGTTTTAACAGGCCCTTCTTTAAAAGGGGTAAGGATACTCAATGTATCCGATAATGAGACTAAGTTTGATACTTGCATGTCTCTCCAAGTTGAATTAAAACTGTCCTGATGCAATTTGTGGAGGCTCCTGTTGAATCTTTGCTGATATTTTCTTGACGAAAGAGAACCGGCTGGATTCAGAGGATCTTTGGTGAATGGAAGGTCTAGGCCGAGGCCTGGCACAAGCTTGGGGTTCCTTAGAAGCTTCTAGCTTCTTAAAGCATCTTGACGTCAGCATTCATCAGCAAAAGAGAAGAAGAGGAGGAAGAGCAGGAAGAGAAGAGTTTGATCTTGTGTTCAGTGAATATAAGAGGTGAAGAGGTCACACCCTCTTAAGGTGTCTGAGCCAATAAGGAGTTGCCCCCTCGGAGGGAAGTTTTACGAGTCTTTGTTCTGTAGCAAGATATTAGCATAAGACACTGGATTGGATGAATGAGAAAAGAACCCTCTAAATTCTTATAATACTAATGTGTCACAGAGTTAGTAACATGTAACATAAATTACCAAATAGGAAATTAAAGTTGGAGTCCGTAGATACCAAACATTCTGCCAATGTGATCTCAGTCAACTATACATTTGCAACTATGGAACATTAATACCAAAATAGTTCAAAAGAGAGAATTAATACATAGAATAAAGCCTATAAAAGGAAAGTCGTGATATGGGAAAATTGGATACATGTTTATACATTTCCCAAGTGGTTATATAGAGAATACATAGGATTAAGAGAGTTTATTTGTCCCTCTCAGAAAGAATGAGTCACTGGTCTCTGCAAAATTGTTCCTGATCGTAAAAGGTCCAAGTATCTGTAACAGGACACCTAGTTCTTCCTGTAGTTTAGCTAGTTTGGGATGCTAGTTGCAGTTTTAGGGGGATGGGTTCACAGAGCTTTGATAAAGTGAGTTCATAGGTAATTCATTAACTATATTGAATCATTTTGTGTGGCTGATTAGTCCAGACGCTACAGCTTACTGTAAATGATTCAGTTTTATACTGCAGGTCTTTGTAGGTTACACTGGACTTTGTGTGTGTGTGTGTGTGTGTGTGTGTGTGTGTGTGTGTGTGTGTGTGTGTACACAATACAGCCAATGATACAAAAGTATTTTTCTGTTTGTAGATTTGTGAAACCTGGGTTGCCACCTGAACTGCAATCAACATCCCACTGTCTAAGAGTGACCACCCTACACTGAGGAAATTTCTGAATGAGAATGTCATCAATGGCGGCGCCATTCCAGCGTTTCGCCAGCTTCAAGATATGTACTTGGGAGCAGTATATGAGAGGGAAAAAGAGGAGCTGAAGACACTTTTTGCAGGAAAACCTCTTGCTGTGATATTCGATGAGACTCCAGATGTCGAGGGGAGATGTGTCCTGAATATCCTCCTTGCACCACTTGAGAAGGATCATTCTGGGAGGATCTTGGCCTACCTTGCAGATATAGTTTTCTTTGAGCAGTGCAATCATTCCACTGTATCCGTGGCTGTTGTAAGGTGCCTTTAAGGATACAGCATTAACAACAAGGATGTGATTGTGTTTGACACTGATAATGCAGCCTACATGAAGAAGGCATTCACAGCAGCTCTGCAATCGTTGTTCCCCAACTCACTACAAATCACATGCATGGCACACATAATGAATCTCATTGGCAATGCCTTCTGCAAACCTTTTGTTCAGTTGAACATCTCCATGCTAAGTTTCTCTCAGATGTTCTTCAATGCTGTATCAAGCAAGAGAAGGTACCTCTGCTTCATGACAAACAAGCTGCCAAGAAAAAGGGCAGTCATGTCTCCAAACCCCTGTGCAACACGCTGGAACTCCTGGTTCTCTGCAGTGCAGTACTACGCAGATCACTTTGGACTGTACAAGGAGTTCATAGAGATGGAAATCGAGGTAAAAACTTCCGTCACATAATTCCTCAATACAATCAACACTTCCTTTTCTACATCAGTTAACCCCCTTTGCATATACAATCATGAATCATTTAGTAAGATCAAAGCAAAAATGTAATTGCATTAAAAATAAATATTGTATGTTTGACCTAATTCCTTTCTTTCTATTTGTTTTTTTTTTTTGCGTGTAGCAGTAGTGCTCCACATTCTGTGGAGAGACTCCATGAGATGCTTCAAGACCCATACCTAGCTCAGTCCCTGAATGTGCAGATTAACATCATGGTTGACAAGTGCAAACACTTCCTAAGTCTACTCAGTGTCTTTCAGAGCAGGTGTCCTGTGACCACAAAGATCTTCACTTATCTGGAGGATCTGCAGGTGGTCTTTGCTGCCAACAAAGAGCTGCAGTATGAGGCGTGTGTCGAATACTTTGAATACTTACCACACACCACGAAGACACAGATGCCCTGCACAGTTGGTCAGGCATATGAAAATGCTGAAGAAAAGCTCAACAAGTACATGTCAGATGGGTAGCCGGCCATTGAGTTTCTCCAGGAGGTCAGGATGTTTGACCCTCGCAACATTGCATTCCTAGATGACTCCGTAGCAAGCTACAAGGCCATTCCAGGTTTCACTGAAGTGCCAGGTGATAAATTTGATTCTTACTTCAAGACTTTGGGATGGTCTACAGGAGAGACTTCCTGTGCTGAGTTCTACTACGGTACAAAGATGCTGTCTCAAACTCAGCTGATCAACTACCAAACAAAACCTCAAAGCCTTAGTCTTCCTTTACCACAACCAACGAGTCCGCAGTGGAGCATTTGAGAGGGAGGAGATGGTGGAGGGGGAGGAGATGGATGTTGAGGGAGAGGGGATGGAGGATGACGATGACGAATGATAGGCCAGTGTTAGAGGCTACACAGTTATAGTTTTCATTTTCACAGTGCACTGTGAAAATTTCATTTAGAAGTTGATGCAACTTTACAGTTGTAAGATTGCCCTTTTTGTTACAGAACAGTAATAATAATAATAATTATTTGTTACATTTATATAGCGCTTTTCTGGGTACTCAAAGCGTTTTACATATTGAAGGGGGAATCTCCTCAACCACCACCAATGTGCAGCATCCACTTGGATGATGCGACGGCAGCCATATTACGACAGAACGCCCACCACACACCAGCTGATTGGTGGAGAGGAGACAGAGTGATGAAGCCAATCAGTGTATGGGGATGATTAGGAGGCCATGATGGACAGAGGCCAATGGGCAAATTTGGCCAGGATGTTGGCCCTACTCTTTTAGAAGGTAACGACCACAGAGAGTCAGGACCTCGGTTTAACGTCTCATCAGAAGGACAGTGCATTTTGACAGTATAGTGTCCCCATCACTATACTGGGGCGTTAGGACCCACACAGACCACAGGGTGAGCACCCCCTGCTGGCCTCACTAACACCTCTTCCAGCAGCAACCTAGTTTTCCTAGGAGGTCTCCCATCCAGGTACTAACCAGGCTCAGCCCAGCTTAGCTTCAGTGGGCAACCAGTCTTGGGCTACAGGGTGATATGGCTGGTACCAAAACTTTACAGTTGTAAGTATATTAGTAGTATGTAAAATAATTTACATTGCAGTAAGAGATTGCAGTTTAACAGAAGATGTCTGTTTTGTATAGCTAACTCTGTAAAACAGGAAGCACACATTTTATTTTTTTATATTTGATGTATTTATTTTTACAGAAGTTGCTAAATATTCCTTTTGTAAAACTACACAACTTGTTTGACTCAATGTTTTGTAAGTTTGAGCCATGTGTTAATTAAGGTCTGAAATAAAACAGAATGAGAACTTCAATATTCTGTGATTTAGTATGCTTGCTTATCATAGGAAGTAATAAGAAATGTCTCTTTACATTAGGGTAGTAGCCTAGTGATAACAGGGTGTTGGGGGAATCACCTTTTTTCTCTTTTTCATCAAACTACAGTTTTTGCAAGTTCCCGCAATTTCATCGCATAAAATTGCAAAAATATCCTGCATATTCCATTGCATTTTTAAAAAAAAGTGTGCCGCAAATTCAAGGATTTCTGCGTTTTTCTGGAGGGACTGATATACAGAATGTGATCAATATATGTCTAATTTATATGCAAGTCTATTTAAACATAGTATGTAACAGATAGTATGTTAAAAGCACATTTTAGTTCATATTCATAGTGTTTATATAGCACAGTGGAGTACAATTAGATGCCTGTAGATTATTTTCAGAAGTATTTTAGTATATTAAGTATAAAAGTAGAGCACTTTAAATACATTATGGAAGTGTACTTTTTTCACCTGGGATATTAAGATATCTTTAATATTTCTTGAGTTTTAGAAATGCAAACTTAGAACAAAAATACACAAGATCTTTTTTCCAATTGTTTTAACTGTCATTGTTGGCATATAATGAAACAAAGATTGCTGAAGTCAATAGATTTTACTAATAGACCTACCAAACTCTGTGTAAATATAAAATAATGATGCTGCCATCTTTCTAATGTCATTTTTACCCTCTGTAATTTTGCTCCAAATCTCCCTTCTCTGCCAAATGCTATATATCCGCTCAACCAACCACAGCGCACCATTCCACGCACTGTAAACAGTAATGGCAGCACTCTGAATACTACGGAAGCCCTAAACGGCCATGGATTATAATTTTTTTCTATCTTATTTTCTCGTGATCTCGAGATAACAAAAGCTGTTTTCTCGTGATCACGACTTAATATTTTCTCGTGATCTCGAGATAACAATAGTTGTTTTGTTGTGATCACGACTTATCCTCTGCTCTAAATTACACAAATGTGCCAACAGGTGGCAGTATATTACCACATATAACTGGTGATGCGCTGTAAATATCCACTTTACTGTATTAGTTCATATTGGCTCAGATTGTACGAGTTTTGGACAGAGAGAGTTTTCTTGATCGCTTTATTTTTGCAGTATTGTGTGCCTTAAGCCTTTAACTTAACTGTTAAATGACTGATTATAATTATATTTCATTATAATTATTTTGCTTGAAAGTGTTTGTTATCATTCTGACTAGTTGCATGACTCACAGTTTCACGACCGCAATAGTTTGGTGTGATACTAAACTTATTGCTTATTAAATAATAATTTTGATGTCACTGTATAGTATTCTGTTTGAACCTTATATTGTGTATGTCATGAAAGGGAGGCTCAGGCAGGAGATCCAAGTGCAGCGTTTATTTACAGTGAGGATGGTCGTACAGGCAGAGTTAATCAGGGGCAAACAGGAACAGCAAAGGACAGGCAGGGACGACGTCAGGGTACAGGCGGTAGGTCAAAAGGCAGGCAGATATCGATCATAGAACAGGAAACAATAAACAATCCAGGGGTCCAAAGGCAAGCAGCAGAGAATCAACACGGGAAACAGACAAGGTCAGGAACAGAAAGGCAAACAGGGAAAAACGCTCAGAAATTGCAACATGAATGTTAAACAATACTTCACGGTGAGGTGGTGTGAGTGGAAGTCCTTTATAGTCCTGATAATGAGCAGCAGCTGGGTGTGGTGATCAGTGTGGTGTGCTAGGGTGGATGTGGCAACAGGTGATTGGTGTGATGTGAACATGTGACTGACAGGGAGGATTGTGGGAAGTGTAGTCCGGGAACTGACAGGAGCAGACGGTGATCGTGACATAATGCCCCCCTCCCGGAAAGCGCGTCCTCGCGACGTAAACTGAACAGCTAGGGAGGGGGGGTGGGTGCATTGGAGATCTAATGGTAGCCGGGAACGGATCTCCAATGCAGGTTCTAGGAACTTGGGCAACCACGGAGGATCAGGAGCCTCGGGTAGCCACGGCGGGTCAGGAGCCTCGGGCAGCCACGGCGGATCCGGTGGCTTGGGCTGCCACGACAGGTCATATGGTTCAGGCAGCCACGGCAGGTCAGGGGTGTCAGGAAGCCACGGCGGGTCCGGGGCCTTGGGCAGCCACGGCAGGTCAGGTGGCTCGGGCAGCCACGGCAGGACAGAGTCCATAGGTGACCCCAGCGGTTCAGAGTCCATAGATGGCCATAGTAGGTCAGGGTCCCCACCCACAAGCTCCCCACCCTCAGGTACACTGCCCCCCCCAAAAAGTTCTTGGGGATTTCAGCGAGGCCCTTCGCAGGTTCGTGGGCAAGGAGTTCGGGTGGTGCTGGCAGGGCCAGGCGTGTGGGTGAAGCCGTCGGGGCAAGACTCCTGAGTGGCGCTGGCAGCGCAAGGAGTTTGAGCGGCGCTGGCAGGGCTGGAAGCGTGGATGGCGCCGGCAGGGCAAGAAGCACTGGTGGCACCGGCAGGGCAAGAAGCACAGGTGGCTCTGGCAGGGCAAGAAGCACAGGTGGCGCCGGCAGGGCAAGAAGCACAGGTGGCGCCGGCAGAGCGAGGAGCTTGGGTGTAAGAAGGGGAAGAATAGAATGAGCCTTCCTCTTCCTCCTCCTCCTCCTCTTCCGAGGATGAGGCGATGGTTCACCAGTTGGAACGTGTTCAGGAGCAGACTTACTGGCTGAAGCGGGTTCTTGAGCGGACTCAATGGCTGGAACGCCCCTCACATCCTTGAGCACTGCAGGGGCGGCCATCTTGCCCGTGGGCACTGGCAAAGCAGCCATCTTGTCCAGCGCGTCCAGGGCGCTTGAGTCCATAGCAACCGGGGAACTTGAGTGCGTTGCAATAGGCGAATTTGAGAGCGTCGAAACAGGCGAACTTGAGAGCGTAGCGGCCGCCGGGCTTGAGAACGAAGCGGCCGGCTGACTTGAGTGCGAAGCGGCCACCGGGCTTGAGAGCGAAGCGGCCAGCTGACTTGAGTGCGAAGCGGCCACCGGGCTTGAGAGCGAAGCGGCCGGCTGGCTAGAGAGCGAAGCGGCCAGCTGACTTGAGTGCGAAGCGGCCACCGGGCTTGAGAATGAAGCGGCTGGTGGATGCTTAGGGATGCCAGCCGCTCGAGCTGAAGTCATCGGCGGATCTGCCACACTGCAACGCAGTCCTCTCCGCTCCCTGACTGATCTAGAGAGGTGACGTGACTCTGGGTGATCAGCAGAGACTTGACTTGATGTTGTTGTGGTAGTAACCGCCATTTTGTGAGTGTCTATAGGCGCGGCGGCCATTACATGACACAGCGAGGTGTCGAAATCCTCAACAACACCCACAGTAAAGGGAGACCCGCTCAGTTGCAAAGCCAGCTCGATATATTGTTCTAAAGTCCCGTTAATCTCATGTAGTGGCATGACTATACTATGACTGAGCGGGTCCGATAATCCACCGCGAAAAAATATCATTAAACAGTCCTCACTGAAACAAGTTGATGGTGCCAATTCGATAAAATCCATGACATAATCCTCAATGGGTCTGTCTCCCTGACGGAGACCCATTAACTGGGCAGATGGATTCATCTTGGCAGTGATAGAAACACTCACAGAAGCTGCTGGATCTGTGGCGGCGAAGTATTCTGTCATGAAAGGGAGGCTCAGGCAGGAGATCCAAGTGCAGCGCTTATTTACAGTGAGGATGGTCGTACAGGCAGAGTTAATCAGGGGCAAACAGGAACAGCAAAGGACAGGCAGGGACGACGTCAGGGTACAGGCGGTAGGTCAAAAGGCAGGCAGATATCGATCATAGAACAGGAAACAATAAACAATCCAGGGGTCCAAAGGCAAGCAGCAGAGAATCAACACGGGAAACAGACAAGGTCGGGAACAGAAAGGCAAACAGGGAAAAACGCTCAGAAATTGCAACATGAATGTTAAACAATACTTCGCGGTGAGGTGGTGTGAGTGGAAGTCCTTTATAGTCCTGATAATGAGCAGCAGCTGGGTGTGGTGATCAGTGTGGTGTGCTAGGGTGGATGTGGCAACAGGTGATTGGTGTGATGTGAACATGTGACTAACAGGGAGGATTGTGGGAAGTGTAGTTCGGGAACTGACAGGAGCAGACGGTGATCGTGACAGTGTATCTTTAAGACGCTATTTTAATCATCGCAGTTTCAGTGTTCGTTTACCTAAATATGTCACTTAATGTATATTGATAAGAAATGTGATTTATAGCCTGTAATTTAATTCAGTGATAGTGTGTAACCTATTTTATTTTCTACATTTCTTTGTAGAAAACACATACACATAAACATGGTTCTCAATTAGCATCCCAAGATTGTTTTAGCCTTTATCAACTGGATTAAAGTTTTTTTGTTTTGTTTTTTGGAAATCTGGAGTAGGCTATTGCATCTCTTTTTAATGGAAGATAGGAGGAAGACGCACATGAAATCACAGCCTATCCTACATGACGAATAAAAATAAAACACATTATGTAATATATAGGCTATATATATTAAAAATATATATATATATATATATATATATATATATATATATATATATATATATATATATTTAAATGAGAACGGAAAATAAAGTTGGTTTAATCTAAAAGGTTTTAGAATTATAGAATAATCTGCCATCTTTCTGAAGGCTCTGCCTGAGCTTGAGATGCTCTGTTGAATATTATGTTAATTACACAAACAATATGTTAAGCATACATTTATTGAACAGTTATTGATTAGCCTATATGTATTTATTTATTGTAAACTTTATTATTAAGTGAAGTAAATATTTAGCTGAAATATCCACAAGATATAAGAGCGCATGATTTAACCGTTGATCAGATGCGCGTCAAAGTTGTGTACGTTACTATAGCAACAGTAGAATCCGGGTGCAGTATTTCAGAATCAATCAAAAAGAACTTTTAAGTCGTGATCACAAGAAAACAACTTTTGTTATCTCGAGATCACGAGAAAATAAGTCATGATCACGAGAAAACAAGATAGAAAAAAAAATAATAATCCATGGCCGTTTAGGGCTTCCGTAGAATACAACCGGCACCCTAGTTTTCCTTATCTGCTTTGTACTTTGTGATCAACAAAAACAGAAAAATGAATCATTTTGATGACATTGCTGAACCTGTGGTGGTTTCTGTGGTGGGGAAGAAACGCAAGTCATCCAAAAGTAATCATTTACGTGAGGAGATTAAGAAGATGAAGCACTCTGTCAAGCTATATATACAGTGCTCTATGAAAGTTTGTGAACCACTTGCAGAATCTGTGAAAATATTAATAATTTTAACAATATAAGAGTGATCATACAAACTGCATGTCATCTTTTTATTTAGTACTGTCCTGAGTAAGATATTTTTACATTAGGGCTGCAGCTATCAGTTATTTTGGTAATCGAGTATTCTACCGATTATTCCATCACTTAATCAAGTAATCAGATAAGAAGTAGTTTTTCTTTATTAAAAAGCAATACTAAACATAAAATAGAAAAAAAAAAAAATCAAAATAATAGCAGGAGGAGAAAGGTGAGACCGTATTTCTAATGAAAGTTCCCAAGACTGGATAATGTACATTTATTTAATATATTTTCCTGATATTTTGCTTTCTGTGGTGTTTTTATGCATCACTGTGTTCAGAGGTGTTTGTGTGTGTGTTTGTGTCACAGAGAAAGTGAGACTATCACAATGAATGACACGTAGCTAACAGGACATCATAATATCATATTGATTGAGGCTAAATGTGAACGCTAATGTTACCTGGTATCGACTATGCAGAAAGCAAGATGAAACGGACAAATCATGTTTTCTTCTGGAGCATCAGTGAATGTTTGAACCTTTTTTAATAGTTGTGTTTGCGCAGTGTTGGGGAAAGTTACTTTTAAAAGTAATGCATTACGATATTGCGTTACTCCCTTAAAAAGTAACTAATTGCGTTACTTCGTTACTTTTTATGAAAAGTAATGCGTTACATTACTTTTGCGTTACTTTTTCTCACTGGGGCTGGGCTTGTTTGTTTTTAATAACAACAAAAAAGTTCTATTTTTTGGCAAAAAGGCCCTTTCACACCAAAAGTGAAATGAATAAACCTCAGGCTATATGAAAAGCATATTTACACCTGCACAGTAGAGGGCGCAGCTCAAACAAACCTTTCTAATCTAAAGTATTTTTTGCTTATTAGTATGGTTGAATTAGGTATATTGAAGATCAGCAGCAAAGACATTGGTTAATAACTGAGATTTAATACATAAAGCATATTTGTGTAATTTAATATAGTTAATTATTACAGGTTTGCAAAAATTCTGAGATTGCATTTCACTGTTTTTATTCATTTTGAGGAATACTGAATGTTTTCATGCAAGTGAGATAAGTAAATGCATGTTCACATTTAGTCTAAAACTACAATAACCATCATGTTCACACAGCGCACACAACACCCTCTGCACTTTATTTCTCTCAACATGGGGACATGAGATCTGTCAGTCATTAACTGTGAAAAAGTAACTTAGATATTTTGTTGTAAATTGAAAAAGTAATGCGTTACTTTACTAGTTACTTGAAAAAGTAATCTGATTACGTAACTCAAGTTACTTGTAATGCGTTACCCCCAACACTGTGTTTGCGTCCCTCAGTTGTCCTCAGTGTAAAAAGATGAATCTCAAAATCATACAGTCACTGATGGAAAGGGTTCAAATATGCAAAAGATGCTGGAAGTCTGAAGAATTTTCAAGACCTGGAGGATGTTTCTGAAGAATATTGGGCAGTTTAACTGCTCAGGACAAACAAGGGATTCATGGACAACCATCACAAAACAAAAAACAGTCATGGATCATCAGGTGACCACACACAGTATTGAGAATCAATGCTTCACAAACTTTTTTTTTTGTCTTGTGGACCATATGTAAACATCTTTTTTGTAAAATATCTTACTCAGGACAGTAATAAATAAAAAATAACATTATTTTTTAACATATTGTATGTTCCCTCTTTGTTAAAATTATTCACATTTTCACAAAATCTGCAAGGGGTTCACAAACTTTCAAGCAGCACTGTATGGGATAAATGTATGTGTCAATATATGGAATTGTTCCAATTTCTAATAGGTGTCATATATTCATATTCAGACTGCATATATGCATATACGTTTTTACTTTATATGAGCATATGTTTATATTTCATATATGTACATACATTACATTTCCATAAGGGTAAGTGGCCGCTATGGTTGCTAGGCAGTTACTAGGATGTTCTGGGTGGTTGGTAGGACATTGCAGATTGACAGAAAGACAGTTTTTCAGTTTCAATAATCTGCACAAAGACACGTTTCCACACCAAAACACTTCTGCAGGATTTGTCTTTTCCCTTTTCTATTTCTGTTTGAAATACAGTTCCGTCTATAAACCTGTAATACTGGAACTGCCAATGTTATTGAATTTATATCACAGTAAGAAGGTATAAAACACTACATGTGCATTTCTCCAAAGGTGCTGAATGTTCATCAAGTTGTAATTCCACAGCCCTTTCAGTCACATGATCTTAACCAGTCAGAGGTAAGAGAAGCTTATAGCCCCAGACTAATTGGTAATTGGTATTGCTAATTCACACACACACACACACACACACACACACACACAAAATGATCCATTATTTGGATCATATATATACAGCTAAGGAAAAAATTAAGAGACCACTCAAAGTTCAGAAATCAATGTTAAGTGGTCTCTTAATTTTTTCCTTAGCTGTAGTTGATTATATATATATATATATATATATATATATATATATATATATATATATATTTTTAAATAATTGATTAATATTAAAAAAAAAAAAACATTGATGGCACATCTGTTTTTCTTGCAGATTCCTCTGGTCAGCGACTCTTCCATGCCTCACCATCCTGCAGAAAATCCCCCACAATACAGTGAATGTTCTGCTCCTAAATATGAATCTTAAAAAGTGGACAGAGCTGTGGTCCTGTTGTTGGGTTTTACTCTTTCACAGGACACACAGGTTCTTCCAGTGATTTACTGTCCTTTATCTCTGCTTTCCTTTCTCTAAAAAGAGGACATGGATGTAATCACTGGATCATATAGTAAATTCACTTGTGTGTAAACAATTACTATTATTTACACAATAATAGTATTCATGTATTACTATATATTATACTTTTAAGACAAGATACAATTTTCTTTACATCAACAATGCTGTCTGATCATCAGCGAAACTCACTCTTTTTTAAAATAAATAAATAATAGTCAGTAAACCCTTTAAATACCTTAACAAATATTACTCATACAAACTGAATGTTTAAAACTTGCAAAGATAAAGCAAATATTAAATTATTATTCCTCAAAGTCTCAGTCCTCTGTGTCTCCTTCAGCACACTTCATGTTTTGGGATAGAAAAACAAAATCAAAGAGTGTCCCAAACACCAGTCTGATTTCTTTTCTTTCTGGATCTCAGGATTGGATCTGTTATTTTCCAGTGATAAATGGTCGATGTTTATTGAGTGTGGTCAAACATAGAAACAAGCAGATCCTGTGCAAGACAACGGCATGATCTCTAGAAGTTACCAAAACTTCAAATTCAAAGAATTATTATTTTTTTTAAACTAGGGGTGTCCAAACTTTGTCCTGGAGGGCCACTGTCCTTACAAATCAGGTGCTGTATTCACAAAACATCTTAAAGCAGAACTAAGTAACTTTTTTTACCTTCATAAATAGTTTTCTAAGTCCTTACGATGGTTAATTGACTTGTAGTGGTGTGTTTGAGGTGTGCACTAACCCCCTCTGGCACGTCTACGCTAGAAAACAGCACTTGCAAGTTGAGCAAATAATAGGCTAGTTTTATGTTGAGTTCACGAATATGAGCCCATTCACGATCTCAAACGTATTCTCAAAACGTTATAATTTTCAACATCTTCAAAATCAATATTTCGATCACTAACAGCTTCACCAGATCTATCCAGTAACAGTTACAGTCATATTTAATGCGTTCAGTTCTTATTCTGCAGTAAATCGCTGAGCCATTTCATGTTTTTCTTATTCTTTCGTTTTCTGTCTGAATGAGTCGTCACTTCAGCATTGTGTATCAGACACTGCCATCTAGTGGAATAAAGGTGAATTGCACTTATTCCGTCATCTAAGATTCAGTTATTGTTGTGCCGAGAAAATATACGTACATTCATACACACCTCGGGTCGTTTGCGACCCTATACAATTTTTACAAAAAATGAATACAAAAATAAGCATTCTTTTATAATTTTATGATTTTTTTCTTGTTATATTCTTTATAATAAATTGATTGAGGAATACCAAGAAAGTTGATGTCTAACTTTAAAAAATGAATGAGGAGGAGGGTAGTGAATGACGTCCCGGGTCACTAAAGACCCGAGGTATGCATTTAAGGGTTAATCTAACATGAATTAAAAAGGTTTGTCACACTACACTCTTACACATCCTAAATCCACTAACCTGTCCATTAGTCTTTTCACCCCTGAAAAAAAACACTGTTCTTATTAGTTTCACTTTCACTTCCCTCATCAAATCTTATATATTTTTTTGTCAAAACAAAAGTCCTGTTTGTTTGAATGCAACTTTAAATGTTGATATTAAATAATAATTTTGTTATATTTCTTTATTTCACTTGTATTTACACTTTATTTCTCCTTTATCACATTTTCAATTTGTATTTATTCAATGAAATCACACATTTTACTATTTTCATTACATGTAAAAACACTAAAACACAAATCATACATCCTAACTGCAAAAAATAAACAATAACCTGTATATTTTCAATAGTTTTCAGCCTTAAAAAGCTGCTCTGTTTACTTTCACTTTCCTTTTACTTCCTTTTCCATTTAAAATAAATAAATAAATAAAAGTCCAGGGGGCGCATTCACAAAACATCTTAAAGGTCCCATGGCATGAAAATTTCACTTTATGAGGTTTTTTAACATTAATATGAGGACGTTCAAGGCGATATTTTGTTTATAAAGCATATACAGTTGTATTTTCTTAGAAAATGACAGATGGTTTCTCTAGATAAGACTTATTCCTCGTCTGTTATCGTGTAGAACGCTTTGAAGCTGCACTGAAACTGTAATTTTGACCTTCAATCATTTTTAATTTGTATAATTAAATAAACTTACATTTAATCACTCACATTAACACCTGAAGAAATGGTCAAGCAAACGGCTGGTGAAAGTGAAAGTAAGACTAAACAGCGGAAACTAGCGCCACCCAGCGGAATACACTATAAGACGTTTCATAATAAAAGTCCTTCCCGTGTACTCAATCAGGGAATTTAAAACAGTGATAAAATGTTTTGCGAATACGGTAATATCAAAACTCATGAAACATATCTACTCTCATTTCTCCCAATAAACTGATATTATCATTATTATACCCATACGGAAATGTAATAATATACATATATAAAATATATCCACATATAAAGTGAAAAAACATATATGAAACCTATTCGAAAATGGAACAATTTCATATATTGACATATAAAACTAGCGATATAAATATGTCACATATATAAATATCAATATACATGACATATTTCTTTGTATAAATGTTCAATATACAAATTACACATATATGTATAGCATATTGCTTACATACATGTGACATATATATGTCCCTAATATATGTTTTTATATAGTCTTATTATATATTTTACATTTAAAATGAAATATATATATAAAAATAATTTTTTGATAAATGTATATGGAATATATATTGTGTGCATATATATTTTGAATAAACGTTATGTTCTTATAGTAGGTATATGAATATTTTGTATTAAAGTAAAATAAACAAATGTAATAAACATGCTTTCATTAATTTCTTAAAACATTTTTAAATATAGGTCATGAATGTGTACTTACACACTTGCAAATGCACATGGCAAATGTTAAACGTGCAGTTAGGAAAAATAGAATACAGTTAAAACATTAAATTATATTAAAAAAAATAAAGTTGTGCAAAATTAGAAAACTAATGAATACACAACAAAACAAGCCCAGAACAGGAAAATCCACCAAACAGGGGCCTGTACCATGAAGCTGGATTCACTGGCTAGCCAGGTATGTTTCAGATTAGTTTGCCTAGGGTGACCAGATTTCTCATGGTATATATATATATATATATATATATATATATATATATATATATATATATATATATATATATATATATACACTGCCCTCCAAGAGTTTGAAAACACCCCTGGAAAAGTCTGGTTTTGGACGATATCAGCATAAATCCTTATAATTTTTTGGTGCAAATACATTACAGTAACTTGACATTATCCAGCAATAATAATTTTCATGTGTTCATTTCATTTCATTACATAATAATGGCAGTATATACATGTCAAAGTCAGACATGCCCCTTTGCCAGCTGTGATGCCTGGTTACTGGTTTAAACTTGGCCCAGGTTTGTAAAAGATTTTTGGGTCAGCACACCTTAATAGCTTCAACAATTGATTGCCAATTAAGTTTAGAATACAATGAAATAATTAGAACCCAGTTTAGGTCAGATAGCTGCTAATGCTGGATATTTTGATGAATCAAAAATTTATTTTTTTTTCTATGTATAAACTGTTTATGTAATAAAATGTGTTTTTATAATTTTTGTTGTCCCTTACATGTGCAAAATTATCACAAATTAAAAAGGATTCATGCCAATATTGTCCAAAACCCCACTTTTCTAGGGCGTTTCTAAACTTTTGGAGGGCAGTGTAGATATAAATATTTGTTATATATTGTTATATAAAAAGAAATTTACAAACAAGTTACAAACAATACAACAAATACGACAGAGATTAAACTTGTTTTTTCACATTTGAATATACTGACAAATATTTAATTAGGCTACTGTCCCTTTAAGACCGAATTCATGGATGTAATATAGGCTACTGACACATTTCCTGTTTTTACCCACCTGTTTACGTCCACTTAACCGACTGTATTTACGTGAGATACTCCACACGATGGACATATTGAAAAACTATGTGTGCATTTGACCATTCGGGCGCGAGGAGAACTGATCGCGCGAAAGAGAGAGAGAGAGTGCGTGAGAGAGAGGCTTCTGGTCTGTGTTATTCAGCGTGATTCCGCCTATCCCGCCTTCACTAATCGATAACGAATTGTGATTGAATGGTAACTTTGTTCTATGACGAATTGATTAGGCTGTTCTTGTGTGACAGAACTCCATCACCCAGTTGAAAGATGAAATACGGGACAAAACATTATTTTTTTCTTAATAAGTCGGGACACTAAAAATAGAGCTGAAATACGGGACTGTCCCGGGAAAAACGGGACGTCTGGTCACCCTAAGTTTGCCCCAATTCTGGGTTTTAGGTACCATGAAAGTGACTTGGCTTTTAGCGATGTTCAGCACCATAATAACTTGCACCCCACGCCTAACCTCTCAAATCGAAATTGGGCCAATCAGATGTGAGCAAACAGACACTGACACATCCAACACAATAAAATAAAAAATTACAGTAATAAAATTGTCTGGTTTTAATAATAATTACTTAGAATTATTATATGATTTATATTATTATATGATATTATTATTAATTTATTAAACAAGCGATTTTAGTTTAGCAGTTATTATTAAGCATTTAGTTTCAATGAATATTAATATATACAGATCATATGTAATATAAATAAGCTGTAAATAAACTTTAAATATGATAACCTTACATGTTTGAGTCTCTATCACTATTATCAACTATACAAACTAACTTCACAAGTTACTAATCCTATATCACTGAGTTTGTTAAACTTCCTTCATGGTACAGGCCCCAGGTATATGATGCATACTGTTCATTTTTTAAGTTTTAGAGTCTTTTTGGATGTCCGCAGCTCAGTGACCTTTTGATTAATAGCGACCCTTAGTTGGCCCCTAGTGGTTCCAGGAGATCTCTGGATCACTGCATCTGTAAAAAAGACAAAGAATTGTCTTTTAGTTTTACATTTATCTAAGGACATCCAAATTATAATCCCCTAAAACATATTAAGTGAACATGGGCATACTTCGTTAGGTAGATAAACTAAATGTTACTGAAATTTAGGCATTTTTCAGAACCAGGTGTAATTCCAATTTTATTTTATACCCCTCCGCCCTTCCCCTTGAAACAGAGTGGCAAGGTGTAGGGGTGAAAATATAATCCGCTAAGAAATGGGAAACCACTACTACACGTCATCATAGATTATTTTATTAGTGTCCTGTAACATTTAGCCAGTACGAACAGCAAAGTGCACATATCAACAGAAATCAGGCGCGAGCACGTTTAACAGATTACTGACTCCCGACATTGTTTTGCGCTGTATTTTGGACAGCGTTTGGTTTCCCAAGACTAGTTAAGCCGCTTTTCCATGAGGCCGAGCCGTGGTAATGTCAGAGACACGCCAGGCTCCACAGTCACCCAATCACAGCGCACTCCCTCACCAGAGTACTAACCATCCACACCTGCAACCCATCAGCACAGCAATCACCAGCACCATAAAAGACACAAGAGGAGACACAGTCACTATCCGGTCTCGTTAATGCATCCAGTGGAGGGAGATGTGAAACTTTTACTGTTTTCAGTGATGAGCAGCCTGTACATATCTGTTCACATTTACAAAAATGTGTTTTGGGGTTTCATGACCCTTTAAATAAACACTGCCCAATAATGAAGTGGTCAATCGAGTGATGATTGAACATTAGTGATGAACACCTGCTGTTAACAAGCAGAATCACTGAAGAGAAGAGGAATAACAAGAACAGAAAAAAGAGAAGAGACAAGCATGTTATGCACATGATTCACAAAATCCCAAAATCCAATCCCAATACGGATTCAGTTCCTCATTCTACTTTATGGGTTAAGGACTTACTATATAGGAAGGAGCTATCTGACTCAATATTGATAAAAAAAATATTAATTATTATATTTAAGACCATGAATAACTACATTTGTGGTGCCCTCATATGAGGTTAGTCCAAAATCACTAGAAGCCTTACACACTACTGCCAACGCCACTGTAAATAGACCTTTGCATTAAGATTATTTGTATTACCTCACTGGCAGGTAAATATACTAAAGGTAAATGCACTTAATTTAGATTTAAAGCTCCAAGTTTCCCTCATTTCAGGGTTAACATACTCAGAGTTTTCACTTAACCTCCTTTTCTGAAACGGCCTCTGCTCACCAGCTCGCGTTACCACTGCCGTTATGTCAATAAACAGCAGCTCAGTGAATACCTGTGTCTCATCCCCTGTTTGTGATGACAGTACTGTTTTAGTTTGACAGTTGTTTATTCTTGTATTTTGTGGTGTTCATGATTTCCTGTTCTTTTGTAGTCTTGTACTTGGTCTTTGTAGTTCTTCTACTGCTTCCCCACCCTAATTAAGCCTAAGTGCTCCCTGTTTTCCCTCGAGTAGTCATGTATTTTAGCCCTGTGTTGGCCATTGTCTCGCATCTGCTGTTGCTTGTATTCCTTGTTCATTTCATGGATTATGTTTCAGCTTTTGATTTATTGAACCACATTTAATCAGCATATAGATCCAGCTTCAACTCATTTTTAACATCATACTAGAGGTAAGTATTACACTACTGATTACTTGATAAATTTGTTAATGACTCTGATTGGGAAAGTGTTTATTACCTCATGATATTTTTGTTACAAATAAGGAAAGATTAACTTCTTTAAGCAAAATACAGAAATTCTGTGCATGTCTTCTTACCAGAAAAAAAAAAAAAAACTTTTCTTGGTAGTCTTTAAACAATTTAAGGATTATATTTCTACCATTTGAACTAACCATAATAATAGTAAAATTTAAAAACTGTTTTCTGTCTTCATCATCTTTGAATAAAGTTGTTTGAGTGAATTGAAGCATGAAGAAACAATAAATGTTATGACTGTGATGATCATTGTCACATTTTTTACAATATTTACAAGCCTGTTTCCAAACCATGCAGATTATATGAAATACAACAAAGCCAAATTAAGTACAATTAATTTAATCTTAATAATATGAATGGGAACATATATTACAGTAGAGTTTCAGGCTTGATTTCCTGGAAACAGTGGACAGCTTTGCTGCCCCTCATAACCATCTGAGCTCCAAACACTTATCTTTCATTCTGGGAAAATTCATAACACAAGATGTGTTACCTCAGAGGAGTGAACTAAAAACACACAGCAAAGTATTTATTTCTGGTAAAACAAAATAGAGCCTTTATACAAATGACTGTGCATTATGTCTGCATTTTGTTGTTTATTTTACTTGTACTTGGCTTTTATACATGTTTCAGGGGTGGTGTAGCAACTGTAACAACCATCCAATGAGAAAATACATTACATCATTGTAGAACGTCAGACATAGAGTAATAAGTCTGTATATGGTCAGTTTCCGGCTGAAGAGAGACAAAGAAAGATGGACCCTTTCTTCGCTGCTTTCCAAGAAACACACACACATACACAGTGTACATTAAAACAGATATGTGATGAATCAGTCATCTCCTCTCACGCATCCTTGAAGACCAGATAGAGAGAAAACAGGGAGAAACTGAGAAAGAAAAGTCAGGCTGATTGGATTTATCTTTCATTTAGTAATGTGTGGATTTATGATGGTGGTAGAGCACTTTTGTTAATGCTAACTTTTGTTTGGAATACAGCAACTGTTAAATACCTTAAATGCTGTAGATCAGTTTAAACATGAGTTGTTTGTAATATGGACTGATCAGGCATAACATTATAACCACCTTCTTAATATTGTGTTGGTCCCCTTTTGCTGTTAAAACAGCCCTGACCCATCGAGGCATGGACTCTAGCAGAGGTCTACAAAGAGTACCCGAGGACCCAAGACCTGGGACCCGAACCGAAACCCATCCGGGTTCGGGTCTATATTTTAAATGGTCAGCCGGGTCCGGGTCAGGTCCCAATCTATTTCTTCGGTTCCCAGGTCTGTTTAACATTGTGTGTATACCCGAGCCGATCTGATTCAGAGATCACCCTGCCGTGTTGAGAGTCAGTTAGCAGCAGCGCTGTGCATGTGTTTTGTAACTTGCAAAGTATGAGCCAGGAAATAAAGTGAAAAAACACAAGCAACCACAGCCACCAGAAGCAGAGCGGGCAGAGTTAATGCAAGCAAACAGTTTTCCTATTCCTATTGTGTGCAACAGTAATGCAAACAAACTTCAAATCTCAAAAACTGCTTGAAGCCTTGTATACTCACATTTAAATAGTCCTGAGATCAACATGAATGTTTTCTATGACGTTTATGATGTTTAAAAGCTTATGTTTCAGGTTGCTCCAGCTAACACGCATGTGCAGTTTCATGCGAGCACACTTTCTTTCTCCTATTTTTATAATAATATTATGAATGAACCGTCTTGTTATATCTGAAGTCTTGGTCAGACTCAGCTCAGAAAGCACAGAAATGATCGCAAATAGGCAATGCTGATGTCAGCGGCCATGTCACTGAACAAGCAATCATTATTCAAAAGGGCAAATTAACAGTCAAAGTTATTTTAATATATGAGTAGACTCAAGATACAGCAAAACTGCAAAGTCGCATTTGTCATCGTGGCAGCATGTGGACTTTTAAAGCTGTAATAATGAGTGGATTAAGCATTTAAATCAGCAAGAGATGGATGAACTTTCTTGGCAAGCAGGATTGTGCATCAGCCAGGTACAAGGGAGAAGTAGGTAAGACAAAACTTTTTATTTTTTTTGCAACGTGTTTCTTGACTTATTAACGGTGGACAGGGGTTGAAACCAGCATAACCAGCACTTCTTGAGCAATTTGAGCTACAGTAGTTTGTCTGTTGGATCAGATCCTACGAGCCAGCTTCGCTCCCCACGTGCATCAACGTGCCTTGGCCGTCCACGACCCTGTCGCCAGTTCACCACTGTTCCATCCATGGACCACTTTTGATAGATACTGACCACTGCAAACCAGGAACACCCCACAAGAGTTGCAGTTTTGGAGATGCTCTGTCGTCTAGCCATCCCAATTTGGCCAATGTTAAACTCACTCAAATCCTTATGTTTGCTCATTTGTCCTGCTTCAACACATCAACTTTGAGGACAAAAAGTTCACTTGCTGCCTAATATATCCATCCACTAACAGGTGCCATGATGAAGAAATTATCTTTGTTATTCATTTCACCTGCCAGTGCTCATAATGCTATGCCTGATCGGTCTAATAACTTTGAAGATTGTTTTTTAGGCCTCATGGAATTATTGTAGTTATTGATAATTCTGGGACATGACTGCTTTTTCCAGAATATGAAGACCACAGATCCCAAAACAGGAATGGTTTTACAGCAGAAGGCCACTGACATTGTTTCCCCCTACTCATCTTTTCTGACTGTTTTTCACTACTTCACTAGTCATTTGTCTAGGATAGGTGTGATACCTGGACCCTACAGAGGTTACACAGGCAGTCTAACTCCTCCAGGATTGCACATCAATACATGCCATTGCCAGAGGTTTGCTGTGTCTCCCAGCACAATCTCAAGAGCATGGAGGAGATTCCAGGAGACAGGCAGTTACTCTAGGAGAGCTGTAAAGGGCCGTAGAAGGCCTTTAACCCATCAGCAGGACCGGTGTCTGCTCCGTTGTGCAAAGAGGAACAGGATGAGCACTGCCAGAGCCCTACAAAATGACTTCCAGCAGGCAACTGGTGTGAATGTCTCTGACCAAACAATCAGAAACTTTCATGAGGGTGGCCTGAGGGTCTCACGTCCTCTAGTGGGTCATGTGCTCACTGCCCGGGACCGTGGAGCTTGGTTGGTATTTGCCACTGAACACCAGAATTGGCAGGTCCACCACTGGCACCATGTGCTTTTCACAGATGAGAGCTGCTTCACCCTAAGCATGAAAGGGTCTGGAGAAGTAGTGGAGAATGTTATGCTGCCTGTAACATCATTCATCATGACCGGTTTGGTGGTGGGTCAGTCATAGTCTGGGAAGGCATATCCATGGAGGGATGCACAGACCTCTACAGGCTAGACAACGGCACCCTGACTGCCATTAGGTATCAGGATGAAATCCTTGGACCCACTGTCAGATCCTACGCTGGTGCCAGCAATGCCTGGCAGTTTCTGGAGGATGAAGGAATTAATACAATTGAATGGCCCTCATGCTCGCCTGACCTAAATCCAATACAACACCTCTGGGACATTATGTTTCGGTCTATCCAATGCTGCCAGGTTGCACCTCAGACTCTCCAGGATCTCAGTGATGCCCTGGTCTAGATCTGGGAGGGAATACCCAAGGACACCATCCGTTGCCTCATTGAGAACATGCCCCGACATTTTCAGGCTTGCATACAAGCAAATGGGGGCAATACAAAGTACTGAGTACCATTTTGAGTTGCTGCAATAAAATTTCAGCAAAATGGACTAGCCTGCTGCATCATTTTTTCACTTTGATTTTTGGGGTGTCTAGTATTCTGTCCTCTGTAGGTTGATAATTTTAATTTCCATCAAACAATGTGGCATCCTTTCATTCCTAACATCAGATGTGTTTTAAAAGTGTTGATTTTTTTTTTTTTTTTTGTGACCAGTGTATAATATTTTAATAAATACACTGGTATTTTATGTTCCTCAAGGACTTAAGGCATTTCTGAAAGGACAACCAAAAGCACTTGGGGTGAGAAATCTTTCAATAATTGATTATCATGTGTCTGTTAGTGTGAAGGAGGAAATGTACGGGAACAAATCCAAAAAAGCAGTAGTAGAAACATTAACTGTTGAGATGGGCAGGTTTTGTTGTGCAGATCTGGTGACCCTGCTCAGCTGACAACTGTGATTAATTATGACCCCTGCAATAAATATCTGTTTTCTGGTCTTATTCAGACTGTCCAGATAATGGTCGGACTGCTGATTCTCCTGTTTGGCATTGTGTCTACAGTCTATGCAGTATCCTTCTTTGTCTTCAGTGTTATTCCTTACTGGGGATCTCTGATCGTAAGCAAAATTTATACAATTAAGTACAGTTCTGTCTTTTATAAGCTTAATATTCTAACTGAAGCTTCCTTTCTCTCTTCTCTCAGTACATTATCGGAGGATCACTGAGCATTGCTGCAGAAAATGCACTCCATGTCAAAGGCCCCTGCAGTCTGTGTTTGGTATGTACACATTTTTATTTATAGAACACTTTAAGTACTTCGATACCACTGCAACAACTGTAAGCCTAACTAAAACATCATCAAAGACAACCGAATAGACAGTAAAAATAAGACTACACACATTAAAACATTAATAAATACTATAGTACAGTTACAAATAAAGTTAGATCTAACTGTAGTATCAGGTACAGAAATGTAATAATTAGATATAATTTCACAGCATACATAGTGTTCGATGCATAAATTAAACAGATTAATCAGTTTTAAAGCTGCAAGGTAGGCTGCAGGGAACCAATCCACTAATGACCGGGAAACCAATATGATGAAACGCATTTGATTTCTTTCTCTTTTCACGTTCACATAACCACATGTATATGGGAATACTTCTCAAGATGGTTATTTTGAGATCAGTTTGTGTTTGTGTGTGCATTTATTCACAAGGATATTATATGTTTGCACGTAAAGTATCCAATCTTTAGTGACGATGCTTCATCCCCAGACCCTAATGTTAAAAAGTGCTCAAAGGAATTTTAATTAGTTTTATTGTTGGGGAGATACTGGCTGATATGTTTCTGAGTGTGGCGCATAATGGCTAATTCCCTATTTTTTCTGAACGCAAATCCCAAACATCACAAAACTTGGTACACATGGACAACAAGACATTCTGGGTAAACGTGCAAAATGTCATTAATTTCTGATACTCAGGGGTGCTAACAGCAAGTTTTAAAT
The DNA here is from genome assembly GCF_024489055.1 of Chanodichthys erythropterus. Taxonomy (NCBI): domain Eukaryota; kingdom Metazoa; phylum Chordata; class Actinopteri; order Cypriniformes; family Xenocyprididae; genus Chanodichthys; species Chanodichthys erythropterus. Next base: position 31,466,786 of record NC_090228.1, on the reverse strand, counting down.
TTTAGCCATTTATATAAATGGGAATCAGAGGCCGTAATGCTAATGTTGTCCACAAGAGGGAGGCACAAGATCAAATCTGTATAAATGGTTCATTTGATTGACTATGCATAAAATTCATTATATTTCCATAAAGCTTTGTGAAGTCTAATCAGTTTGCAAAGAAATCAGTGATCTCCAAATGACCTTTTTTACATGATACAGAAAACATGTCAAGGTGCCAGTCAAGAATAAATTTATTTCTATTTAATTAAAATGAAGAGACAATATTATTTGTCTGTTATAAAGTAATACATAAAAGAATAGTTCCATACAGAGACACCTGTATTATGTTTGAAATTCTAAAGCTTTTATTATATTTGAAGAGAGATATTGCCATTGTATAAATATATTGTGTCTTTATGAGTCATTTGTATTTGGACCCCGATTATTGCCACTCGTGACTTCATTTATTTTCATAATGCTCCATATATATTGTTTCATGATCTGCTTTAACACACTGGGTAAAGTGCTTGCAAACTTATTAACTTGTTTTTTGTTATTGTTTTCTGCCCATAGGTGAAAGGTTCACTTGGAATGAGCATCATAAGTGCTATAACTGCAGGCATTTCCATTATTATACTTTCATTGGATTTAATAATTGGACCATTGAAATCTTACTGCAGTGGTTATCAATGTAATTATTATTCAAATAACGAATATTGGGTATGTTAACTTTTCTATTCACTTTTATTTAGTAATTACTATATGATTGTCACAGACACGTCAGGTTCCACCTCACTTCAGTACCCGCGCACCCAATCACCAGCGTACTAATCACCGCCACCTGAAGCTCATCACATCAGTCATCAACACCAGCACTTAAACCCCACATTCACATACACTCACTGTCCGGTCTCGTTTGTGTTACACCAGTTGTAAACTTACCTCAAGGACTCCCAAGGCGATACTTACCCAGCCTCATCATCTCCTTCGTCTCCATTGTCTCCAGTCTCCTCGTGTGCCTACCTACCAGTGTGTGTGAGTGTTTCCATCTGCCTTCTCCAGCGTCTCCCTCTTCATTCATCTGCAACAACATCAAGGACAGTATTATCTATCATTCCACCTCTGAGATCTTCCACCACTTCATTCACCACCCGTTTTGCTCTGCTGTTTGCTCAATAAACATCTTAACTGCTTTTATTCCTGCCTCCGGTGTCTCTGTTATAACAGAAGACCGGACCATAACAGCTAAGCATCAGCATGAGCCATCAGGACCCCTTTCAGGAGCTCGTGGACGTTTTACGTCGAGCACTCACCTCACAACCACCATCACCATCACCAGCACCCACCGCTGCTGCCGCTTCCGCTTCCACCGTCACGGCTGCTTCTCCAGTCTTCACCGCCAGTCCCATGGCCAAACCGGCGCCCTACTCTGGATCGGCGGAGGAATGCAGCGGATTCCTTCTGCAGTGTGAGTTGGTTCTGGAGATGCAACCGCACCTCTACCCCACCGACACGGCTAAAATAGCGTTTGTAATATCACAACTGCAAGGTAAGGCCCTTCTATGGGCGGATTCCCTCTGGACTCAAGGAAGCTCTGTCGTTAAATCATACCCTGCATTCGTCTCTCACTTCAGAGAAGTTTTCGGAAAACCCCTGACCGACTCGTCTACTGGTGAGAAATTGTACAATCTGAAACAAGGAAATAAGAGTGTTAATGATTATGCCTTGCAGTTTCGAACGCTAGCCGCAACCAGTGGTTGGAACGAACAAGCCCTCATCACCACCTTTCGACAAGGGCTGGAGCCCAACGTGCGGTTGCATCTCGCTGCATACGAGGACTCCCTAGGACTCGAACGCTTCATCCAACTCGCCATCCGCGTGGGTTCTCGTATGCAGTCGTGCCTCCTAGAGCACCAGAGCCAGCTACCAACCACCACACTCCTCCGTCGGTTCGAACCCGTCAGCTCCCCAGAACCAGCAAGTGAACCAATGCAAGTGGATAACTCCCGCTTATCTTCTACAGAAAGACAGAGACGGCTGACCCTGAATCTATGTCTATATTGTGGTTCCCCTGGGCATGTAATCTCCACATGCCCAATTCGTCCTCCTCGACCCGTGGTGAGTGCCATCATTCCCTCAATCCAAAAAATGAAACCACTCACTACTGTAGTAAACCTTACTGCTGCTAATGCTTCTATTTCAGTGGTGGCGCTCCTCGATTCAGGGTCAGCAGGAAATTTCATCTCCGGCGCCCTCTGTCGACACCTCGGGCTCAAGACCTCGCCTTCTCCGAATGTTTACAAGGTCCACTCCATCACGGGCAAACCCCTGAGCCGAAGAATGATCCGACGGATGACTGGACCACTTCAGCTGCAAGTGGGTATCTTCCACACTGAGAACATCCATCTGCTGGTTCTGGAGGAATCCACCGCTGACGTGGTTCTAGGGCGTCCATGGTTGGAACAACACAACCCCACCATCTCCTGGCGCACGGGCGAAGTCCTGAAGTGGGGCGACCACTGCTTCTACAGCTGCTTCCCAGACCTTCCTACTCCAAGATCTCCTCTCTCCAAAGACATCTCCATTAACGCAACCTCCATCGAAAGTCCTGTGGATAAGCGCTCCGTCGACATTCCACCCGATTATGCCCACTTCAGTGACGTCTTCTGCCCGCAACGCGCCTCCAAGCTTCCTCCACACCGGCCATGGGACTGCGCCATCGATCTGTTGCCGGGTGAACCAGTGCCTAGGGGACGCATATACCCCCTGTCAGTACCGGAGGAGAAGGCCATGGAGGAATATATCAAAGAGGCCCTAAACCAAGGATACATCCGCCCGTCTACTTCCCCTGCTGCTTCAAGCTTCTTCTTTGTGGCCAAGAAGGACGGAGGCTTGCGGCCCTGCATCGATTACCGCTCCCTAAACAAGATAACCGTCAAGTTCAGGTACCCACTTCCCCTCGTCCCAGCGGCCCTGGAACACCTCCGTGGTGCCACTGTGTTCACGAAGCTGGACCTCCGCAGCGCGTATAACCTCATCCGGATACGCGAGGGGGACGAGTGGAAGACCGCCTTCGTCACGCCCACCGGCCACTACGAGTACCTCGTTATGCCGTATGGCCTGGTCAACGCCCTCCGTATTCCAGGACTTCATCCATGAGGTGCTCCGGGAGTTTCTCCACAAGTCCGTCCTAGTGTATATAGATGACATCCTTATTTACTCCCGGAGCCTGGCCGAACATCGCCACCACGTTGCGGAGGTCCTCCAACGCTTACGGCAGTTCCATCTATTCCTGAAAGCAGAGAAGTGCTCATTCCATCAGCCCTCTGTCCACTTCCTGGGATACGTGATAGATCACAGTGGCATCCGGATGGACGAGGGGAAGGTGTCCGCCATCCAGAACTGGCCAACCCCAAGTACCATAAAAGAACTCCAACGCTTCCTAGGTTTCTCCAACTTTTACCGACGTTTCATCAAGAACTACAGCACCATCGTCAGTCCACTCACCAACCTACTCCGTCATCAGCCCAAGTCTCTGTCCTGGTCCCAATCTGCCAACGAAGCTTTTGAACACCTCAAGAAAGCCTTCACCACCGCTCCCCTCCTCGTCCACCCCAATCCAGACCTGCCATTCGTCGTTGAGGTGGACGCCTCCACCACCGGAGTGGGAGCGGTCCTATCACAGCAGCAGGGGAATCCAAGTAGGCTCCATCCATGTGCCTTCTTCTCCCGCATGCTCAACCCGGCGGAGGTTAATTACGACATCGGGGACCGGGAACTCCTGGCTGTCAAGCTCGCCCTTGAAGAGTGGAGGCATTGGTTGGAGGGAGCTAACCATCCGTTCCAGGTACTCACTGACCACAAAAACCTCGAGTACCTAAAGGCTGCCAAACGACTCAACCCTCGCCAAGCCAGATGGACGATGTTCTTTTCAAGATTCAACTTTACAATATCCTACCGTCCAGGCTCCAAAAATCTCAAAGCTGACGCTCTCTCACGTCTCCATGCACCCGAGGAAAAGAATGAAAACCCCGACACCATCCTGCCCGAATCCATATTTATGAGCCCCATCGAGTGGTCAGAAGAGACACTCCCCTCCTCCAATGCCTCCTCACGAACTCCGCCGGGTTGCCCCCAGGGCTTGCGTTACATCACCCGGACACGACGCACTCCACTCCTGCACTCCGTTCACTCTTCACTTGGCACTGGTCACCCGGGGGTCAATGAGACCCTCTCGCTGCTCAAACAGCGCTTCTGGTGGCCAAACATGGCCAACGACGTCAGAAGGTACGTGCAGGGCTGCAGGGAGTGCGCCATCTCCAAGAGCCCACGCCATCTTCCCACCGGCAAGCTCCATCCTCTGCCCGTTCCTGAGAGGCCCTGGTCACACCTGGGGGTCGACTTCGTCACCGACCTCCCAGAGTCTGAGGGTAACACATGCATTCTAGTCGTCGTAGACCGTTTCTCCAAGGCCTGCCGCCTCATTCCCCTGGAGGGTCTACCCACAGCCATGACCACAGCCGAGTTAATGTTCAACCATGTCTTCCGTCATTATGGAATCCCCGAGGACATTGTCTCTGATAGAGGACCTCAATTTATCTCCCGAGTCTGGAAGGCTTTCTTCTCGCTCCTGGGTGTGACCGTCAGCCTATCGTCTGGATACCACCCTCAGTCGAACGGGCAGACGGAACGGAAGATCCAGGAGATCGGCCGCTTCCTGCGTACCTTCTGTCACGGCCACCAGAACTCCTGGAACCAGTACCTGGGTTGGGCTGAGTACGCCCAGAACTCCCTCCGTCAAGCCACCACTGGATTAACACCTTTCCAATGCGTACTCGGTTTCCAACCCCCACTGTTCCCCTGGAACGGGGAACCCTCCAACGTTCCTGCCGTCGACTACTGGTTTCGGGAGAGCGAGAGGGTATGGGACTCAGCTCACCACCAGTTGCAGAGAGCCCTGCGCAGGCGCAAGATGACAGCCGACCTTCGGCGCTCCCACGCTCCAACCTACCAACCGGGGCAGAAGGTCTGGCTGTCCACCAGGGACATCAGGATGCGCCTGCCCTGCAAGAAGCTGAGTCCCCGCTTCATTGGCCCATTCACCATCCTGCGACAGATCAACCCCGTCACCTACCGGTTACAACTCCCTGCACAGTACAAAAGAATTCATCCCACCTTCCACGTGTCACTATTAAAACCTCACCACCCTTCTGTTCTTCCCTCCACAGAACCTGACGTGGCAGCCGTCGAGCCCCCCCTTCCACTCATCCTGGACGATGGAACTGCTTACGTGGTACGAGAGATCCTGGACTCCCGGCGCCGTGGTGGTCTCTTGGAATACCTGGTGGACTGGGAAGGCTACGGCCCCGAAGAACGCTCATGGGTCCCCAAGAATGATATCCTTGATCCTGCTCTGTTACAGGCTTTCCACACCAACCACCCAGACAGGCCTGCCCCACGACCTCGAGGACGACCACCACGACGTCGGGGTCCTCGGCCCTCAGGAGCGGGCCGTGGGAGGGGGGGTACTGTCACAGACACGTCAGGTTCCACCTCACTTCAGTACCCGCGCACCCAATCACCAGCGTACTAATCACCGCCACCTGAAGCTCATCACATCAGTCATCAACACCAGCACTTAAACCCCACACTCACACACACTCACTGTCCGGTCTCGTTTGTGTTACACCAGTTGTAAACTTACCTCAAGGACTCCCAAGGCGATACTTACCCAGCCTCATCATCTCCTTCGTCTCCATTGTCTCCAGTCTCCTCGTGTGCCTACCTACCAGTGTGTGTGAGTGTTTCCATCTGCCTTCTCCAGCGTCTCCCTCTTCATTCATCTGCAACAACATCAAGGACAGTATTATCTATCATTCCACCTCTGAGATCTTCCACCACTTCATTCACCACCCGTTTTGCTCTGCTGTTTGCTCAATAAACATCTTAACTGCTTTTATTCCTGCCTCCGGTGTCTCTGTTATAACAATGATCACTGTGTTGTCAGTAAAGTTAAAGTCCATCTGTAATCTGCAATAACCTGTCCATTCTGTGTTTACTGACATTTACTGGCATTTCAAATATGTAATAGATCTACTATTACTGATCATAAGAAGGAATTAACATTACACATTAATTGTAAACTCAGTCTAGTTTATGTTATATTACCAAATGAACCTCAAGGATTGTACATTCTGCACTTTCAGCCAGCGTACCAGTGTGAGTAACTATCACTTATTTTATTAATATTTGTGCTAATGATGAGTGGTTTGTTTGGGTTTGTTTCAGACCCTCTTCCGGGGGATCAGTGGAGTGTCTTTGGTATTCACTGTCCTTGAGTTCATCATCTCCATCTGTCTGTCAGCATTTGCCTGTAAAGCCAGCGCCTGCTGTTCTCCTCAGGTGAGTCATGTGTTCAGGTCAAGAAGATGAGTAGCCGCTATGGTTGCTAGGCAGTTGCTAGGGTGTTCTGGGTGGTTGGTAGGACATTGCAGAGGAAATGTTTTGATGTTTCCACATTAAAACATTTCAGCAGGGTTTTTTTTTTCCTTTTTACTATTTTCGTTTGAAATACAGTGCTATTGTTACGTCCAAGGACGTATGTTTTTGTTTTGTTTTTTTATTTTTCTTCCTGTTCTCTCTCTTTCTCTCTATCTCTCCTTCCATAAGCAGGAAGTAATGGCTGTCACCTGGCTCCACTGATCAATAATTGGTTATCCGATGTGATTGGAGGAGGAGAGGGAGCTGTGGGGATTTAAGCAGTACCAGTGCACAGAGCTGGGTGTGTGTGTGTGTGGAGGCTGCATCGTGAGGCTTCTTTTTCCAACCCAGAAAGCCTTGTTAGTTGTTTTTGATTTATATCTCGTTTATTGAATTGTTTTTCTTTCCCTAAGTTGTCATTGTGTTGACACTTTTTGTTGTACTTTGGTGCTACTAGAAAACCCTTATGTTTTGTAAGTTCTTTTCTTTTGTATATACTTTTGTTATTGTTTTCCTTTACCTAAGTTTATCTTGTCAATTATTTGGGGAGGGGTTAGTAGAGAGGTGGGTGCCATTTTCTTTATATCTTGTTTTCTCTTGTTTAAGCTAGTTAGGGAGTTAGCGTATTATTGTATTTTGGTTTCTTTTCTTTTGTAGATTAGTTAGTTTCTTCCTAAATAGTTAGAGGGTTTATGTTTGTTATTTTGGCCTTGCCCCCTCTTGAAGCTTTAACCCTCCCACACTTGTATAATAAATGAACTTGTTTTTGATATTGAGTTGCCTTTGGTCTTTGTTAAAGCCCTTGGGTTGGGAATTGCACCTTGCTGCCTCCACACATCACACCATATTTATTCTGTTACTTGTCCCCTAACACTAGAAGTCCCAGAGAGCAGCCATTTCGCTTTTCTACCTATAAAACCCGCAGGACAGCCGATGGGCTGGAAGCCTTTAGGCTAATATCCTTAATCAGCTGTGAACAGTTGCTTTTGTTATGTAAACAATGTGGGGCCATGCTGAGCCACTTCAAGGAAACTTGTGTTTCACTTTGCCATCTTAGGGAGAAATCAACACACATGTTTTTTTTTTCCTTTGTTGCTGAGATCTATTGATAAAAATAGTACAAAATAAAATAAAGAAACCAACCATTTGTACACATATTTACAAATAATATTAAAAAGTGAGTGAGTACATTTCAGCAATCACTCACAATCCTGGCACTGCCTGGCAATATATTATAAATACATTTTGTATATATTCATTATATATTAATCTTATATTTGAAATACATCATAAGTCCATTTTTAAAAGTGTTTGAAAGATGGGTTCAAGTGTACCACAAGTGGTAACTAAATACATTTTTCTATACAGAGATAGTATGTTAAAAGCACATTTTAGTTCAAATTCATGGTGTCTCAAAATAGCACAGTTGAGTACACTTAGATGTTCTTAAGATTATCTTAAGAAGTACTAAAGAAGAGCTTTTAGTATATTAAGTACAAAATAAGTGCACGGAAATAGAGCACTGGACATTATGGAAGTGTATAAGTGTACCAAAATAAAGTGTATTTTACTGCACTTTTTTTCACCTGGGTAGACACTCCAACACTTTCCGTTTGCATTAAGATTATTTTTATTACCACACTGGCAGATATTGATAATTTTCCTTAAGTAAAATGCACTTAATTTAGATCCCCCCAGGAAACAAGACTAAATATCATATATAATTTTCTCATATAGAAAATCCATCTTGATTTAAGATTATTATTTTTTTTATTTACTTGAAATAGGATAAAAAAAAAACTTAGTATGAAAAGCATTTTTGCAGTATGAATGAGTGAGTTAACTTTTTAAACATCACTTCATTTCAGGGTTAACATAGTCAGAGTTTTCACTTAACCTCCTTTCTGAAACCGGCCCATGGTCAATCAAGTTCTCTGCTTTTAGCAGCCCTCCCTCCCCCACACATACAAACAAGCCACCAGCAACCATTCACACACACACCCCCAACCCCCCTGCAGATTGCTCAGGTAATGACCATATTTACACATGAATTGATGCTAATGATAGCCAAAAGACTAGCCAGTTAGCATCCACTTGGCTAAAGGAGAGTTACAAATCTCTGGGACTTCTAGTGCTAAACCCTAGACTAGCTGGGGACGTAACCTGTAAGACAATATAATATAATCCTGTAATACTTGAACTGTCTGCCATTGTTATCAAACATTACCGGCAAAACTACCGGCAAAACGTTTGGGATTGGTAAGATTTTTAATGTTTTTAAAATATTTTTTTTCTGATTACCAAGGCTGCATTTATTTAATTAAAAATGCAGTAATATTGTGAAATATTATTACAATTTAAAATACTGTTTTCTATTTAAATATATTTTACAAAGTAATTTATTCCTGTGTGTGTATATATATATATATATATATATATATATATATATATATATATATATATATATATAATATATATATACATTTATATATATAAATGATTATGTTCAAGAATTAATTGAGCATAAATAACCATTGAAGCTGATGGCACATCTGTTTTTCTTGCAGGTTCCTCTGGGCAGCGACTCTTCTATGCCTCACCATCCTGCAGTAAATCCCCCACAATACAGTGAATGTTCTGCTCCTAAATATTAATCTTAAAAAGTGGACAGAGCTGTGGTCCTGTTGTTGGGTTTTACTCTTTCACAGGACACACAGGTTCTTCCAGTGATTTACTGTCTTTTATCTCTGCTTTCCTTTCTCTAAAAAGAGGACATGGATGTAATCACTGGATCATATAGTAACAGATTTATTAGTCACTCGTGTAAACAATTACTATTCAAGACAAGATACTGTTTCACAATTTTCTTTATATCAACAATGCTGCCTGATCATCAGTGAAACTCACTCTTTTTTACTTTAAAGATAATAAACTCTTTAAATACCTTATCAAATATTACTGATACAAAACTGAGTGTTTAAAACTTGCAAAGCAAAAGAAAATATTTAAATGATACATAAAATTACTCAAAGTCTCAGTCCTTTGTGTCTCTTTTAGCAGGCTTCCTGGTCTGATAAAGTCTGATTTCTTTTCTTTCTGGATCTCAGGATTGGATCTGTTATTTTGAAAGTGAAAGTAAGTGAAGTGAAGTGTGCAGTCGTGGGCAGTCGTGGCCTAATGGATAGAGAGTCGGACTTGTAACTCAAAGGTCATGGGTTCGAGTCTCAGGTCCGGCAGGGATTGTCGGTGAGGGGAGTGAATGTCCAGCGCTCTCCTCACCTTCAATACCACGACTGAGGTGAGACCCTTGAGCAAGGCACCGTACCCCCAACTGCTCCCCGGGCGCCGCAGCAATGGCTGCCCACTGCTCCGGGTGTGTGTTCACGGTGTGTGTGTTCACTGCTGTGTGTGTGCACTTGGATGGGTTAAATGCAGAGCACAAATTCCTAGTATGGGTCACCATACTTGGCCACATGTCACTTCACTTTCACTTTCTTTAAACTGGGTTACACATGAACGCAGTAGTGATCAGCCTGTAGTGATCATAAGGGCAGACATGAGGGAAGACTCCCCTCATCACCTCATCTGCCATGATGAAAAGCACAGGACTCCAAAACTCAAACCTGCAAGAGAAGGAAACAAGGAAATAGCTGTATATACAGGAAGTATATACTTAATGAGTGTTATTTGTGTACATGCAAAATATGCAAACTTGCCATTAAGGTATAAATGAATGCATAGGTAGCTCAACATAACCTGATGAAGTCTGGTCTTTATGTTTTCAGCACAATGGTTAATCTGAAATTGGTTTAGAAAGTGAATTATGCATAAGAAAAACCTTAAAGTCATTGTTCTAAACATGAACATTAAGCTATGCAAATGAACCTCATGCAAGAAAGGGGCCATCCAGTGGCCACATCTGACAGCATTATCCAATCAAAACACTGGATGTGAAAGGTGCCAATTGGCATTTCCCTCCTTCTTGGGACAGATTAAAAGGCTTGTCTCTGAGACAAAGAATTGTCCCAGTTTCCGGGTTGCTGCAGTTTTCCCTTCTGGTTCCAGGCTCCAGTTCCTGTTCCAATCCCGGTTCAAGGTTCCAGTCCCAAGATGTGCTCTATAGTCTAACTCTATATAACTCTGAAGTCTCTGAATCTCTAAAGAGAGAGACGAGGTAGTTCTGCAAGAAGTGAATTTGGGATTTTGAAAACTGCAACGGAGACAATGATGACAAGCTTAGCCCCCATATTCAAAATACCTTCTGCACCATCTTCAAGGTCCTTTCATTAGAGATCCTCCTGATCTGCTTGTTCCAGACTGCCCAGTTCTGCACTGACTTCAGAATCTAAAGATCCTTCTGTCTGCGTGTTCCAGAGAATAAGGATCATGTGCACAGACATTAGAACCTTCAAGGCTTCTGCATGTTCCAGGGAAATCAGTGAGTGATGGGCGCTCACCAATCTTTATCGCCAACACCTCAATGACACCAGACAAATATCTAGCATGCTAAATATCTGGAGCTGTCTGCTGCCATCCTGTGCTGTCACGTGTTGTGATGCAAAAGCCAATGAAATACACACTGATGTCTATAGAAGCAGCAACAATCCATTCAAATATAATTTGCCGATGTTTATTCATATCAGACACACTGTCTAACTATAAAGCTCACTCACTATATTGTAAACTTGTCTTAAAGCTTCAAAACTTTTTTTGGTTAAAACTTATCCAAAATCAATTTTTGAGCAAGTACATATCCAGCCAGTGTCTCCGTATCTCCTTATCTTACCTCGATTCACAACGGTAAGCTTGTAATAATGTTTTATAGTAAGTGTGACCTGGTGGCTTTCCGTGGGAAATTCGAGCATCATTGCATCATTACACCATCGTCTTCAAACAAAGGAAGGAATCCAGGCAAGTCGGCTTCATTATGTGAGGATGCTGCTTTTAGAGGATCATTTATAGCCTGTTCTCACAGTAAAAATAATTTGCACGGTTTGATATGATATGAGCTAAGCGATCGTTAGTTTTAATCACTGTTGGTAGCGTGATTTATTGTAGGCCTGATGCTTTTTCTTACTTGCTCAGATGACATTTTCTGGTGAAAATTCTTATTTTGGTCATACTTCAAGACTACAATCTGTGTTTCTGAAGTACAGTTTCCACACTGACAGCCAACTTTGGATTCATCCGTGTTGAGCAGTCATGAGGATGCACAACCCACGTAAAGATGAAAATTATGCAAATAACTGCAATTACAGGATCTGTAAAAAAGACTTTTACAACATTTATCTAAAGGACATCCAAATTATAATCCCCTAAAACACATTAAATGAACACAGGCATACTTTAGATAAACTAAATGTTACTGAAATTTAGGCATTTTTCAGAACCAGGTGTAATTCCAATTCTATTTTATACCCCTTCGCCCTTCCCCTTGAAACAGAGTGGCAAGGTGTAGGGGTGAAAATATAATCCCCTTAAGAAATGGGACACCACTACTACACCATTACACACATCATCATAATTTATTTTATTAGTGTCCTGTAACATTTAGCCAGTACGAACAGCAAAGTGCACATATCAACAGAAATCAGGCGCGAGCACGTTTAACAGATTACTGACTCCCGACATTGTTTTGTGCTGTATTTTGGACAGTGTTTGGTTTCCCAAGACTGGCTAAGCTGCTTTTCCATAAGACCAAGCCGTTTGTTTAACCGTTGCATTTCGTGCCGAGTCGGTCCGGTACGGATATGGTTTCATTTTCTACTGTGGCGCTACGATAACGGAGCTCTTTGCTAAGTAATACAAACGAGTTAGTTGTTGCTTTACGCAAGAGTCTATAGACGATACGAGATGTGTTCACATCATTCAAATAGCATGTTTAGCAAGCTACGGAGAATCTGGCAGCCAGATTACACATAAGTGATCAATCCTGAGTGGAAATCACTACCGTACGTAGTATTAGTACGTTAAAGATCACTTCATCTGGAAAGCATCTGCTGTTTACAAATATCTCATAGACGTCATTAAGATGTCAGTTTTACATACATTCTAAATCACAAACATCTTAAAGACATCTTCTAAATGTCTATTTGACATCTGACAGGAAACGTCAGATGAGCAAACAGTCTAAAAAATAAGTCTTCCAGACATAAACATCAAACAGACGTCTCCTATGTGTGCTATATATCTGGAAGTCATTCTTCAAGCTCCTAGGTGTGACCATAAGCCTCTCCTCCGGCTACCATCCCCAAACGAACAGGTAGACGGAGAAGAAGATACAGGAGATCGCCCGTTTCCTACGTACCTTCTGTCATGGTCACCAGGACTCCTGGAACCAGTTTCTGGGTTGGGCAGAGTACGCCCAGAACTGCCTCCGTCAGCCTACCACTGGACTAACTCCCTTCCAGCGCGTACTCGGCTATCAACCCCCACTGTTCCCCTGGAGCGGGGAACCAACAGATGTGCCAGCAGGGGATTACTGGTTCCAGGAGAGCGAGAGGGTCTGGGACTCAGCTCATCTCTAACTCCAACGAGCCCTACGCAGGCGCAGAATGGCAGATGACCTTCGGCGTTCTGAAGCACCCAACTACCAGCCAGGACAGAAGGTCAGAGACAGGCCAGGCTCCACAGTCACCCAATCACAGCGCACTCCCTCACCAGAGTACTAACCATCCACACCTGCAACCCATCAGCACAGCAATCACCAGCACCATAAAAGACACAAGAGGAGACACAGTCACTATCCGGTCTCGTTAATGCATCCAGTGGAGGGAGATGTGAAACTTTTACTGTTTTCAGTGATGAGCAGCCTGTACATATCTGTTCACATTTACAAAAATGTGTTTTAGGGTTTCATGACCCTTTAAATAAACACTGCCCAATAATGAAGTGGTCAATCGAGTGATGATTGAACATTAGTGATGAACACCTGCTGTTAGCAAGCAGAATCACTGAAGAGAAGAGGAATAACAAGAACAGAAAAAAGAGAAGAGACAAGCATGTTATGCACATGATTCACAAAATCCCAAAATTCTATTCCAATATGGATTCAGTTCCTCATTCTACCAGGCCATGGCAGAACATAAGAGTCAAGAATTTGTTGACCTCTGGGAGCGGAACCTCTGTTTTATCTAACTCCTTGTTGTGACTTTATGGGTTAAGGACTTACTATATAGGAAGGAGCTATCTGACTCAATTTTATTAAAAAATTTTAATTATTATATTTAAGACCATGAATAACTACATTTGTGGTGCCCTCATGTGAGGTTAGTCCAAAATCACTAGTAGCCTTACACACTACTGCCAACGCCACTGTAAATAGACCTTTGCATTAAGATTATTTGTATTACCTCACTGGCAGGTAAATATACTAAAGTAAAATGCACTTAATTTAGATTTAAAGCTCCAAGTTTCCCTCATTTCAGGGTTAACATACTCAGAGTTTTCACTTAACCTCCTTCCTGAAACGGCCTCTGCTCACCAGCTCGCGTTACCACTGCCGTTATGTCAATAAACAGCAGCTCAGTGAATACCTGTGTCTCTTCCCCTGTTTGTGATGACAGTACTGTTTTAGTTTGACAGTTGTTTATTCTTGTATTTTGTGGTGTTCATGATTTCCTGTTCTTTTGTAGTCTTGTACTTGGTCTTTGTAGTTCTTCTACTGCTTCCCCACCCTAATTAAGCCTAAGTGCTCCCTGTTTTCCCTCGAGTAGTCATGTATTTTAGCCCTGTGTTGGCCATTGTCTCGCATCTGCTGTTGCTTGTATTCCTTGTTCATTTCATGTATTATGTTTCAGCTTTTGATTTATTGAACCACATTTAATCAGCATATAGATCCAGCTTCCTCGCTTCATTTTTAACAGCATACTAGAGGTAAGTATTACACTACTGATTATTTGATAAATTTGTTAATGACTCTGATTGGGAAAGTGTTTATTACCTCATGATATTTTTGTTACAAATAAGGAAAGATTAACTTTAAGCAAAACACTGAAATTCTGTGTAAGTCTTCTTACCAGAAAAAAAACTTTTCTTGGTAGTCTTTAAACAATTTAAGGATTATATTTCTACCATTTGAACTAACCATAATAGTAAAATTTAAAACTGTTTTCTGTCTTCATCATCTTTGAATAAAGTTGTTTGAATGAATTGAAACATGAAGAAACAATAAATGTTATGACTGTGATGATCATTATGTCACATTTTTTGTACAATATTTACAAGCCTGTTTCCAAACCAGCATGAAGATTATATAAAATACAACTAAGCCAAATTAAGAAAGATTTAATTTAATCATATTATGAATGGGAATATATACTACAGTGGAGTGTCAGGCTTTATTCCTTGGAAACAGTGGACAACTTTGCCACCCGTCCTAACCATCTGAGCTCCAAACACTTATCTTTCATTCTGGGAAACAGTATTGTAACACAGGATGCATTATCTATGAGGAGTGAACTATAAAAACGCACAGCAAAGTATTTATTTCTGGTAAAACAAAATTAATCGTGTTGGTAATGGGCTGTTCATGCTCATACAGTAATGAAATGACCAAATATTAATTTAGCGTATTCCCAGTGTCCATAGCTGTATCCCTTCTTGACCTTACCCTAAAATCTGTGTCTTCTGAGTTAGAAAAAAAGTGCTTCAGAGAATTATTTTAAGCATGCAGTTAAGACAATTTGATGCATTCCACATAGGCCTACACAAAAAGTAATTGGCCTAAGATTAATTCTATTTGCCCTATATAAAAATATCATTATTTTTTTAATATTTTAAGCCTGTTCTCTTCTTAGATGAGTACAGTTTAAATACAGAATCCGTGGGAACAGACTGCGAAGCGTGGGCATGGTTTACAAATTTGTGGGTATAGGCGGATCGAAAAACCAATATGGTTTACAAATCTAAGCGCACAGATTGGATATTCCAAGGTACGTTTAATTTTGCACTAAGTGAAATAGCAATAGAATCTATTTGCACTAAGTGATAGAATATAATAGCAATAGAATTACACTAAGTGAAAACAGCACCATTTCTTATATGCTACTTACACTAAGTGAAAAAAGCTAAATATTCTATTTGCCCTATAAAAAAGTACTCTCTTTGCAATAAGTGCACATAGTAGTTAGATGCTACTTATAAATGGTGTCAGATAATATTTGTACATTAGTGTTGTTGTACATTAAACTACATGCAATAATAACAGACAGGGACATGCAGAGAGTTCCTCAGGGGCAGGGGCTCAAATGTAAAAAAGGGGCAATATATATATATATATATATATATATATATAGGTTATGGCTATATAGGTTAGGCTGCATTTATTTGATCAAAAATACAGAAAAAACTGTAATATTGTGAAATATTTTTACTGTTAAAATAATGGTCTTCTGTTTTAATATATTTCAAAATATATTGATTTATGTGAAGCAAAACTGAATTTTTTAGCATCATTACTCCAGTTTTCAGTGTCACATGGTCCTTCAGAAATCATTCTAATATGATGATTTATTATCAATGTTAGAAATAGTTGTGCTGCTTTATATTTTTTATAACCTGTGATACCTTTTTTCCAAGATTCTTTGATGAATAAAATTTTAGAAAAGGACAGCATAAATTATAGGAATAAATTATATTTAAAAGTATATTAAAAAAGAAAACCATCACTGTAAATTGTAATCATCTTTCACTATGTTGCTGTTTTTGATCAAATAAATGCAGGAGGAGTTTATTAAGAGACTTTTTTCATAATGCTGCATAATTATCAAAAATGGTAACATAATAAAGTCCTTTCTTTTCATGTCACCATTTCACCAGCCTACACTAATAGGCCTGTAGGTGGCACTTGGGCTTCATTAACTATGATAGTTTCATAAAAGAGTAAACGGTGTATCAATATACATAAATACACTAAATTAATTGAGCGGTATACTTCCATTATTGCGAATTTTGGTGCTGCATGGTGCGGTGCGTTGTAGTCAGTTTACATCCATTTTGTCAACGATACAGTTTGACTTATAAAATGCACAAACCGCAGAAATAGGAAGTCTTTTTAATTTCTTAAGTTCGTAAGTTCGACACTTTTCGAATATCTTATTTTTATATCTTAATTTTTATTGAAGATAAATGCCTTTCCAATCTGATGGATGGGAAAAGGAAGTAGAGCGAGTTCGGCAAAAGGCGGATTCGAACCTCTGTCAGTTTGCGTCAAAACTATTTTTAACGCGCCTTACCTACACTTCGACAAGCCGTTTTGACTTTTATTCATTCCCAGGATATCAGTTGTTGATATCAAGAACTTAATTGTTGATATCAGGAATTACATTTCCACTAGTAAAAACGTCTCGGTTACGTATGTAACCCTCGTTCCCTGAAGGAGGGAACGGAGACGTACGTCAGTAGTGACCGACGAATTGGGATATCGCTTAGAGAGCCCTATCATCTTCGTGTAAACTAAAACAAGCCAATGGAATTGGCGTGCGATATTTGCATAATGCGCACCGCCCCCGACAGGTGTATATAAATAGGAAGCAGATGCAATCGCACTCTGTTTTTCGCTGAGGAGACAACTGGTGTCCGCACTACAGCGAGGGTACAGAAACTGTGGCGACGGGACGTACGTCTCCGTTCCCTCCTTCAGGGAACGAGGGTTACATACGTAACCGAGACGTTCCCTTTCAGTCGGTCACGTTCGACGTACGTCAGTAGTGACCGACGAATTGGGATCCCAACTAAAGCGCCACAGTTACGAAACCCCTTCCAGTGCCCAGCGCAAGCTCAGCCGCCCATAGCACCGGCTGGCGGTGAAGGGGGCGAGCTTACACCGAGAGAGTCTACTGCTGTCTACCACTACCCACTAAGTAAACTAGACACACTGGGAAAGCGAACCCGAAGGGACGCTGCGGAGACCACTACCTACCCAACGGGGGAGGAGTTTACGTGGGAAGTCCCTGGGATGGCTCCACCTGGTTAGGGGGAGACTCATCTGACAGGTGACAGCAGAGCTGGCTCTGCTAAGGGAAAGACACGGACTCGGCCCGTAGGGAGTTTTAAACCGTGGAAAATACACATATGGGACCGCTCACGTAGAGGGGTCACGACATATGGGCCCCAGCCAACAGACAGCGTCAGCGACGGATGTAGGCCTGGCATCAGACACTCCGCAATGTCCGAGCCGAAGGGGGAGGCGGAGGAACTCGACAGGGTTCGCCAAGCGGGGAACGCGACTGGAGTGAAAGTATGCACGTATCCGGCCAGAGGCGGGAATGGCATTGCAAGCCGACACTTAGAGTGGGTACAACACGTCTACCGACTAGTGGATGCGAGTACACGCGAGGATACCAGCTCTACACGTAGGCTATAAAACCTAGCGAACGTGTTAGGTGTCGCCCAGCCCGCAGCTCTACAGATATCTGTCAGCGAGGCGCCATGAGCCAGCGCCCAGGAAGAGGCCACCCCTCTGGTGGAGTGGGCTCTCAACCCGAGCGGGCAAGGCACGCCCTGGGATTCGTACGCCAAGGCGATGGCATCCACTATCCAGTGGGCCATCCTCTGCTTGGAGACAGCCTTTCCCTTCTGCTGGCCTCCGTAACAGATGAAGAGCTGATCTGAGGTCCTAAAGCTTCGCGTTCTGTCCACGTAAACGCGCAAAGCGCGGACGGGACAGAGCAAAGCTAGGGCTGGGTCTGCCTCCTCCGAGGGCAGCGCTTGCAGGTTCACTACCTGATCTCTGAAGGGAGTGGTAGGAACCTTGGGCACGTATCCAGGCCGGGGTCTCAGGATGACGTGAGAAGCACCGGGCCCGAATTCTAGGCACGTTTCGTCGACCGAAAATGCATGCAGATCCCCTACCCTCTTCAGGGAAGCCAATGCAACCAGAAGAACCGTCTTAAGAGACATTAGTTTCAGGTCGACTGATTGCAAAGGTTCGAAGGGATGACCCCGGAGAGCTGTGAGAACCAGGGTCAAATCCCAAGAGGGTACGGAGGAAGGGCGAGGAGGATTCAGTCTCCTGGCCCCCCTCAGGAATCTGACGATCAGATCGTGTTTCCCCAGGGACTTACCCTCAACTGCATGGTGATGTGCGGCAATGGCGGCAACATACACCTTGAGGGTGGAGGGAGACAGCCTTCGTTCCAACCCATCTTGCAGAAAGGAAAGCACGGATCCGACCGAACATGATCGGGGGTCCTCTCGGCGAGAGGCGCACCATTCGACGAACAGGTTCCACTTCAGCGCGTAGAGATTCCTAGTAGAAGGAGCTCTAGCGGAAGTGATGGTGTCTACGACCGCTTGCGGGAGATCACTCAGAACCTCCGCATCCCGTCCAGGGACCACACGTGGAGGTTCCACAGATCGGGAGGCGGGTGCCACAGGGTGCCCCGTCTCTGAGTCAGGGTGTCCTTCCTCAGAGGAATCGGCCAGGGAGGTGCTGTCACGAGGAGAATGAGGTCTGAGAATCAGGTCCGAGTGGGCCAGTACGGAGCCACTAACAGAACCTGCTCCCCGTCCTCCCTGACCTTGCACATGAATAGTGCGAGAAGGCTCACTGGGGGAAGCGCATGTTTGCGCAGACCCGGGGGCCAGCTGTGTGCCAGGGCATCCGTGCCGAGCGTGCCGCCGGTCAGGGAATAAAACCACTGGCGGAGGGCAGTTTCCGGGGAGGCAAACAGGACTACCTGGGCCTCGCCGAACCGCTGCCAAATCAGCTGGACCGCCTGGGGGTGGAGCCGCCACTCGCCCGCAAGTAGATGCTGCCGTGACAGCTCGTCGGCTGCACGGTTGAGCACACCTGAGACACGAGTGGCCCGAAGGGACCTCAGATCCTTCTGACTCCACAACAAGAGATGGCGGGCGAGTTGCAACATGCGACGGAAGCGTAGACCACCTTGACGGTAGGTGTACGCAACGGCCGCAATGCTTAGTGAGCGGACTAGAACGTGCTTGCCTGACAACAGCTCCTTGAAGCGGGCCAGCGCAAGACGAACCGCTAGCAACTCGAGGCAATTGGTATGCCAATGCAGCTGAGGCCCCGTCCAAAGACCTGTCACTGCATGCCCGTTGTACGTGGCCCCCCATCCCGTGGCAGAGACATCTGTGGAGACCACAGCGTGCCTGGACACTCGTTCGAGGGGTACTCCGGCCCACAGAAACGAAGGGTCCAACCACCGGATAAGGGTGCGACGGCAGCTCGGTGTCACGGGGACACGGAGCGTGCCGCACTGCCACGCCCATCTCGGGACCCGGCCGCGGAGCCAGTGTTGAAGCGGTCTCATATGAAGCAATCCGAGCGGCGTTACCGCGGCTGCAGATGCCATATGCCCCAGGAGCCTCTGAAAATCTTTCAGTGGAGCCGCTGTCCTGCACTTGAGCGAGCTCAGGCAGTTCAACACCGACTGGACGCGCGCCTCAGTGAGACGCGCAGTCCGTGCGACCGAGTCTAGCTCGAGACCGAGACAAGAGATCTTCTGCCCGGGGGCGAGTTTGCTCTTGTCCCAGTTGACCTGAAGACCCAACCGGCTGGGAGCTACAACCATGTCGGGTAGGACTTTGTACTGACATGCCCGACCCTCGAACGCAGACCGGAGGAAGGGTCTGCGTCGAGGCAGAATCGAGACATGAAAGCACGCGTCCTTCAGGTCTATTGCTGCAAACCAATCCTGGGGACGGTCCAGGATTGGCCGTAGCCCACCGCCCTTTTTCGGTACAATGAAGTAGGGGCTGTAGAACCCCGACTTCATATCGGCTGGAGGGACCGGCTTGATTGTATCCTTCGCCAGGAGGACAGCAATCTCCACCCGGAGAACAGGTGCACTGTCCAACGACACCGGAGTGAAGTGGACAGCCCTGAAGACCAGGGGACGCCGGGCAAACTGAATCGCATAGCCGAGTCTGATAGTACGAATGAGCCAACTGGACAGGCTGGGGAGCACTATCCACGCTTCCAGACACTGAGCCAGCGGGACCAAAGGCACCACAGACGCACCGGGGGTGGGGCAGCAAGGCAGAGAGGGACCCAACTCGGACGGCTTGGGAGCGGCCCGGAGTGGGGTCGGACTCTGCGAGGCAGCAGTGTGTATGGGAGACGGCGCACGGGACGCGGTCTGCGCCATCACACTGCCGCCTGCTGGCGAATGGGGAGGGAGCTGCCAGCGGCGAGGCGGGGCCTGGCACACTGGCAGACACACCTAGTTGTGACCTGGAGTTTGAGGAAACTGCTCTTTTTGTGGCAAAGTGGGTACCGCTGGACTCCGGAGAGCCAGCGGTGGTAGATGGACAGCCGCCACAAAATCCCCCCGGCCCTCCTCCGGGGGTGGGAGAGCAGATGAAATACTTTCCCAAAGGGCAGGAACCTTCCGTCCGCGACCGGCACCCTGCTGTTTGGCTGGTGTAGGCTGCTGCTTTGCCAACTTAGCAGGGGCGGAGGAAGACGCAGGCGGGCGCCATCGTCGACGAGCGGGCTGAGGCTGAGCCACGGGCGGCTGGGTGGAGGCAGCAGCGGACCGCCGTGGCATGACATGTCTGATAGCCTCAGCCTGCTTCTGTGCAGCGGAGAACTGTTGGGCACAGCTCTCCACCGCGTCGCCGAAAAGGCCGACCGGAGACACGGGGGAATCCAGGAACCGATGTTTGTCGGTCTCCCTCATGTCTGCCAAGGTCAGCCAGAGGTGGCGTTGCTGGACTACCAGAGTAGACATCGCCTGGCCAACAGAACGCGCTGTCACCTTCGTTGCCCGGAGGGCAAGGTCAGTGGCAGCACGCAGCTCCCCAAGCAGCTGTTGGTCAGGACCTTCCTGGGGCATCTGCGACAGCGCTTTTGCCTGATAGACCTGCAAAAGGGCCATCGCGTGCAGGGCAGAGGCAGCCTGCCCACAGGCACTGTAAGCTTTCTCAGTCAGACCGGCTGAGAATTCACAGGCCTGGGACAGGAGACGCGGCTCACCGCGCCAGCCAGCGGCCGTTGGACACAACTGCATCGCAACAGACCGCTCGACTGGCGGGATCCTCGCGTATCCCCTGGCTTCCCCGCCGTCCAGGGAGGTGAAGGCGGACGAGGGACCAGGCCCTGTACGAGCCCCATACGGAGCTTGCCAAGACCTGGTCACCTCATCGTGTACTTCCGGGAAGAAAGGCATTGGGGCGGGACGCTGGATTTGACCAGCGCGACAGTCCGTAGAGGGCCCAGCGGAAACCAACGGTGGCATGATGGGTTGCGGTGCTGATGAGGCGGCAGGGGCCCGAGGAGCGTTTCCGCTCGGCGGGGGAGCCCTGACCGTTATCCTCAGGTCGCCCTCCCTATACAGCGCCGTACCGTCATTCCGGTTCCTGGGGCCGGAAAAAACGGTCGTACGCGGCATAGGAGAGGGGACTCCCGCTTCCTGAGACTTCAGGAAGGAGAGCCTCGACCTCAGCACCGCGATGGTCATGCTCCCGCAATGGGAACATGAACCATCCACAAAAGCTGCTTCAGTGTGCAGAATGCCCAAACACGAGATGCAGCGATTGTGCCCATCAGCAGGGACCAGGGAACGACCGCACCCAGTAACGCACAGACGAAATGACATACTGTCAGGGTTCGTCTGTAAAGCTCTTTTAGAAGGGGAAGTCAACTCACTCGTGCTGAAGCACCCAGGGGGCGACGCGATGTGTCAGGTACACCACTCCCTGACACACCGAGGAACCGGCCCAAATCGCTACACACACACACTCTTTGTGTTGCTGTGAAAACAGCAGTTTTAGAGCTTATAGCTCAGCTCCTCGGAGACTCGCAACTTCGCTGAACGTGCCCTCTTCACCAGCACTAAAAGCTCGCTGTAAATCCTCTTCTGAGGCAATGTTTTAGAATAAAACAAACGAAGAAAGGAGTCTTCTGAACAGGACACCAGTGAATGGCTCCGAAGCGAAAGACAGAGTGCGATTGCATCTGCTTCCTATTTATATACACCTGTCGGGGGCGGTGCGCATTATGCAAATATCGCACGCCAATTCCATTGGCTTGTTTTAGTTTACACAAAGATGATAGGGCTCTCTAAGCGATATCCCAATTCGTCGGTCACTACTGACGTACGTCGAACGTGACCGACTGAAAGGGAACAAATTACATTCAAACAGTTCAATGTACAAATTTTAAACAGTAAAGATTTTATTGTGCAAAAAAAAAGGGCAAACGAATTATAGGCTACTAGATGTTTTACATGAACTGAACCACTTGTAACGATTGGATCGATCAAAGACACAATTGTAACCCATGCAGACTCTGCAATGTCTGAGTTCCCCACTGAGAACCATTTGCTCCCATCATACAGTTCAAAAAGACTTGGGAGATAGTGCCTGATCAGAAAAGTACAGGCCACAAGAATCAGACAACTGACCTGAACCGTACAGTTTGGTGGAAATGAGCCAAAAGAAAGAAAAACAACTCTGCCTGAGTCAGGATGCTTATGTGAAACTGTATATTTCCACAAAAAAGTCTTCTCTCTGGTGTGAGTTATTACATGATTCCTAAGGTGATTCCTGTCTGTGAAACTCCTTCCACACTGGTGAAATATAAAACTGTTCTCTCATACATGAATTCTCATGTGGTAATTAAGGGATTCTTTACATTTGAAAGTCTTTTCACAGTGACGACACTCAATATCTCCAATGTGAGTTTTCAGGTGTCGGTTAAGGATTCCTTTACGGTGGAAACTTTTTGCACATTTTTTGCAAGTGTAAGGCTTCTCTCCAGTGTGAATTCTCACATGGACTTCAAACTGTCCTTTTTTAGTCAATCCTTTCCCACAGTGCTGGCAGGTGAAAGGGTATGTACAAGGCTTCTCTCCAGTGTGAATCCTCATGTGGACTTCAAACTGTCCTTTTCGAATAAATCCTTTTTCACAGTGTTGGCAGATGAAAGGCTTCTCTCCAGTGTGAATTCTCAGGTGGAGTTCAAACTGTCCTTTTTGAGTGAATCCTTTTCCACATTGTTGGCAGGTGAAAGGTTTCTCTCCAGTGTGAATTCTTGTGTGGACTTCTAACTGTCCTTTTCGAGTAAATCCTTTTCCACAGTGCTGGCAGACAAAAGGCTTCTCTCCAGTTGTCTTATAAACTTTAAGGTTCCTGTTTTGAATGACAGTCTTTCCACGGGGAGGGTATGTACAAGGCTTTTCTCTTGTGTGAGTTCTCATGTGCCTCTTAAAGTTTCCTTTTTGATTGAAACTTTTCCCACATTGTTTGCAGGTGTAAGGCTTCTCTCCAGTGTGAATTCTCATATGGTCTTCAAAGCGTCCAATTTGACTGAAACCCTTTCCACACTGAGGGCATGTGTAAGGTTGATCTCCAGAGTGAATTCTCAGGTGGGCTTTAAGGTGTCCTTTTTGACTGAAACTCTTTCCACACTGAGGGCATGTGAAAGGCTTCTCTCCACTGTGAACTCTCATGTGAACTTCAAGGTTTCCTTTTCTACTGAAACTCTTTCCACACTGTTGGCAGATAAAGTGATTGTTTGTCCCTTCATTTTGAGCTTTTTTTTGTGAGGAAGTGTTTTCAGTCTGTGAGCAACTGAAAGCTTTTTCTCCAGTTAAATTATGATTATTCTGATATTGATCTTTCTCTTCAATTTCAGCGAGTTCTTCAGTCTCCTCTTTCAGTGCCATCAGGTCTAAAAAAGACAATACAAGTTAACCCCATTTTAACAGCATAAAGCAAATGACATTAAAACATGTAAAAACCAACATACAATACATATTTAATACCACTTATTTTTTTCCGATATGATACCGATACTTTGAAGGCCAATATCGCTGATATCAATACCGATACGATATCACTAATCTGAACTTATACATTAGAAAATGTCTTAAATTGAATTACTAAAAGTAAAATGGGTAATGATACCCACTCAACATATTTGAAAGGCATTTTAACATTCAATATGCCTTAATTGCAATTTATTAGATTATATTTTTGTTTACACATTATTAAAATGTTTACTTTTAGTGGTAACCATGGATATCTACAAATAAGATTACTATACCTAGCTGAACTATTGTCAATGTAGTGAAAACATGGGCAGTGAGCGAACGCTTTCTGTGATTGATTAGTTCTGATTTGCAGCATTTGCGTGTGTTCAGATGAGCAGGAAAATACTTCTACTATGAATTATTCGCTAACATCGGTAATTTGTCCAATTAAATGCATATTGTATGCATTAACTTTATTATTAAATAAACAAAATCACTGGTAAAAAAAAAAAACAAAAACATACGTTGGTTTCAATTTTTTTTTTTGAGTATTGATACTTTTAATACTAAACATCAGTATCAAGAAAATTTCAGTTCATGACCGCTTTGAATAAACTACATCACTGGATATGCAAATTTTAATATTTCAAATTGATGCAGGCACTGACATTTCCCAACTATTTAAAAAGACAAAAACAATATTACCACTATACAGTAATATCTAATTGTTATTATTTCATGTTTTACTATATAATTTAAAACATTTAAAATGTATACTGTAAAATCATATTATAGTGGAATCTATGTAACACATTTATGTATATTTAGCAAAGAGGAATAAAGAATATTTCTGTTTTGTGTTTTTTAAATTTGTGATATATTGCAAGAATATATGGATGCAGTATTGCAACAAAATTGACATTTAGACTTAAAGCTTAGCTCAATAAACAGCATTTGTAGCAATATTGTTTTAAAAGATATAATATTATAATAAATCTTATTTTAAAAGGTTACAGCTTGGAACATAAACTTTAAGTGAATGGGATCAAATTGTGTGTATATAATCTTTAGCTGCCAAAATTTAATACAGATCTTTGAGAATGAAACCAACCTGTTTGTTCCTCAGTTTCTTCTTGTTTCACTGTGAATGTTTCTTCAATTATTATGTTTTCACTCTCTTCTTTAATAAACGCCATCTTTATTTGTTCCTCAGTTTCTTCTTGTTTCAAACTGAAAACTTCTTCAATCTTCATGTCTTCACTCTCCACTTTAATAAATGCCATCTTTATAATAGTACTTCACCAGGAGTTTTTCTGTGTTTGTCCTGTTTAAGATGAGAATACTTAATAGAAAGAAAAATAAACCCAAGCTACAACTCCATAGTTCAGCGCACTGGTAAAATTAAAGGAGAACTAATGGTCTTCCACAACCTGGTTATTAAAAAAAAGAAGAAAAAAAAAAGAAAAGAAACACTAATTAGCAATACACATTAATAACAGAATACAAATACTTTTTTATTATTGACATTTTTTATTTATTTAAAGCTTATATATTTTCATGAAAAAAATATGCAGTTGTTTTGTGAAAGCTGTCATTACACATTGTGTTTGTTGTTCTCATTAATTTACACTGTTTTGAGTAGCTTGTGACGTCAGCATGCGATGATTAGAATCAGTGAATCATTTTGTGAAAGAATTGATTCAACTGACTCTGAGTTTGCAAAAAGTTCAGTTTCTTCATCACTGCTTATGATAAACTGACTCACAATACAGAGCATAATGAGATGTACTTTTCTTATCAAAAAAGAATGTATGTTAGATAAAGTAGTACAATGTTAAATTCAATAATAACAAAGCAAACTTACGTTGCTTGTAAAACTATAAACATACCTGCATGGTTTTTATTGATTTAAACACAGTAAAACGCTTAAAACACAAACCTTTCTTCAGCCAAATCATAACAGATGCAGGAGCATGGCACAGCCTTATGACATCATATCTCCAGACCAAAATAAAAGTCCTTTATATTCAAAAATGGGGTATGCGGGAGGGGGCGCCATTGTGCCAAAATAATTCTTTAAAATATCCTTTGCAATTTTCTCGCCATTTTCAAATGTAATTGGATTAATGTGGATACATCCAATTACAGGAAAGAAAAATCAAAAGTGAAATCTCTTCTAACATCTCAAATGTTTCTTCTTGACACAAGTGAGGCTACTTAAACATCAAATGGAGACTTTTAGCTTTAGTTTAAACTGCTATGTGTTTCAAATGCCTTGTTACTACTTGCTTTCAGATTCTGTAGAGACACTCTTTACCTCACAATAAATTTTTATCAATACATTCAGTGAATAAATAATTCTTGTGAAAAAATATAATTCTCTCAGTGTTTTAAGTAAAAAAGAGAGAGATAAATCCTGTTAGAGAAAAATGACAAAATTGCAAGCACAATAAACCTAATAAGAATCAAAAATGAGCTTTTAAATAGTTTAACTTCAAACAGCATTCACCTCAAAAAATTTCTATGACTCCGAGCAGACAGCAATAACAGAGCTCTATTAGCCAGGTTAGTTTTGTAACGAAAGTGTATTTTCTCAGTTTCCAGTAAGGATCAGATTACAGGAAGGTCATTGTGAGGACATCATGTTTCAGAATTATGCAGGATACAAAGGATAGCTGGGACCTAAAACTTTAATTTATAGTTTACATTTTATATATTATTTAGGGATCAAATACTCAAAGGTTGATCAATACTGTACTTGATACTGTACTTAAACTGAATCAAAATGACACGTAATATTTAAGAAATAAATGTCATTAACTGTTTACTATGGTACTGGCTTACACAGTCTAATTAAATTGATAGTTCAGTTCTTTAGACTGTATTGAGCCACTTTAGTTTGGCAACCTGTCATATTGAGGTCTTTGTTTATTACATTTTTCAGATTTGTTCCAAATACATTGGCAGTACAAATGAAAGGTTAACATATTCAATATGTGCTGTTATCCTGTTTAAAAACCTTAAAAAAACTAAAACAATATAAAAAATATCCGGTATCCCTGGATTTGGCATGACCCAAGGAATCCACAGACTCCAAGATCATGATTTTCTGACAAACCTTTCAAAAGTTATTGGCCAAAAGAGCTATTTTTTCAGATCTCATGACCTATAGATGGCGCTGTTCCCAAATTTTGCATGGACTGTCAGATCATGGTTCTGATGAATTGTACCAACTTTTGGTTCGATTGCTCAAAGTTTCAGAACACTCAAGATCCAGGGGGCAGAGTCAAGTAGGTTAAGGTACATGTAAAGTGGGAGGAGTTGGATCTAGATCCAGGGGGCAGAGTCCAGTAGGTTAAGGTATATGTAAAGTAGGAGGAGTTGGATCTAGATCCAGGGGGCGGAGTCGGGTAGGTTTAGGGATATGTAAAGTGGGAGGAGTTGGATCTAGATCCAGGGGGCGGAGTCGGGTAGGTTTAGGGATATGTAAAGTGGGAGGAGTTGGATCTAGATCCAGGGGGGGGAGTCGGGTAGGTTTAGGGATATGTAAAGTGGGAGGAGTTGGACCTAGATCCAGGGGGCAGAGTCAGGTAGGTTTAGGGATATGTAAAGTGGGAGGAGTTGGATCTAGATCCAGGGGGCAGAGTCAGGTAGGTTTAGGGATATGTAAAGTGGGAGGAGTTGGATCTAGATCCAGGGGGCGGAGTCGGGTAGGTTTAGGGATATGTAAAGTGGGAGGAGATGGATCTAGAATCAGGGGGCAGAGTCGGGTAGGTTAAGGTATATGTAAAGTGGGAGGAGTTGGATCTAAATCCAGGGGGTGGAGTCGGGTAGGTTTAGGGATATGTAAAGTGGGAGGAGTTGGATCTAGATCCAGGGGGCAGAGTCGGGTAGGTTAAAGTATATGTAAATGGGGAGATCCCCTGGGATCTAGAGATGATCATGTGTATTAAATTAAATTTTTCTAGGACAAAGACAAAAAAATATAAAACAACACCGTCTCTTTTTGTTAAATGTCAGTTTTAATGATCAATAACAGCCTTTATAAAAGTAAAAGGTATAACAAGATATACAGTAAGAAATAAAGCAAACAATTCAGTCAAACGTATAAAGTCAGTGTTCTAATAGGCTACAACGGTAAAGTTAAATAGCCTAAAAATATAATGTTATAAAACTTCACTTTTCTCAGCTGGGAACATGAGCACTGAGTACCCGGTGATCATATGGATCTCACAACTCTGAAAACGTCAGATCAAATTTTCAAATTTTCTCTCTTTATTAATAAACCACAAATTTGAGCTTTAAATCAGTACATTCTCGCCTAAAAACTCCATATGACAAAATAACAGTAGACTGTTTAAATTACAGTTTTTTTCCTTTACTATTGCCCCTTGCTGGTTAGTGCGAGATGCATTCTGGGATACCTGGCTGTCTCAAGTCCACACAAGTCACCTCTAGATGCATCCTCAATAAAAGGGGTGGATTAAGAACACATCTGGGGATTTGAACTGTACTTGGCTTGGGCAGCAACTGATGACGTTTCACAAATGTACAAGTACAGATAAGGATGCATATTGAAAAACGGCTCATGTCTACAAGGGCTTACTCCGTTCAAGCATAACATTATGAGCACTGACAGGTGAAGTGAGTAAGACTGATTATCTCTTTATCAGGTGACCTGTTAGTGGGTGGGATATATTAAGCAGCAAGTACACATTTTGTCCTCAAAGTTGATGTGTTAGAAGCATAAGGATTTGAGTGAGTTTGACAAGGGCTAAATTATGATGGCTAGACGGCTGGGTCAGAGCATCTCCAAAATTGCAGCTCTTGTGGGGTGTTCCCAGTCTGCAGTGGTCTTTCAAAAGTGATCCAACAGTGGTGAAACGGCAACAGGGTCATGGGCCAAGGCTGAATGATGCACATGGGAAGCGAAGGCTGACCTGTGTTGTCCAATCCAACAGACAAGCTACTGTAGCTCAAATTGCTCCAGAAGTTAATGCTGGTTCTGATAGAAAGGTGACAGAATACACAGTGCATCACCGTTTGTTGCGTATGGAGCTGCAGACCAGTCAGGGTGCCCATG
Organism: Chanodichthys erythropterus; assembly: GCF_024489055.1. NCBI lineage: Eukaryota > Metazoa > Chordata > Actinopteri > Cypriniformes > Xenocyprididae > Chanodichthys > Chanodichthys erythropterus. Next base: position 31,437,518 of record NC_090228.1, on the reverse strand, counting down.
CTGATCCCTGTCCACCGCCGGAAGAGCCAACAGTGGACCCGTGAGCAGCAGAACTGGACCACAGAGCAATGGAAGAAGGTGGCCTGGTCTGATGAATCACGTTTTCTTTTACATCACGTGGATGGCCGGGTGCGTGTGCGTCTCTTACCTGGGGAACACATGGCACCAGGATGCACTATGGGAAGAAGGCAAGCCTGTGGAGGCAGTGTGATGCTTTGGGCAATGTTCTGCTGGGAAACCTTGAGTCCTGCCATCCACGTGGATGTTACTTTGACATGTACCACCTACCTAAGCATTGTTGCAGACCATGTACACCCTTTCAAGGAAACGGTATTCCCAGGTGGCTGTGGCTCTTTCAGCAGGATAATGCTCCTGCCACAAAGCAGAAATGGTTCAGGAATGGTTTGAGGAGCACAACAACAAGTTTGAGGTGTTGACTTGACCTCCAAATTCCCCAGATCTCAATCCAATCGAGCATCTGTGGGATGTGCTGAACAAACAAGTCTTATCCATGGAGTCCCCACCTTGCAACTTAAAAGATCTGCTTATGTTCAAAATTTTGGAAACCATTGGTTCTTAATACTGTGTGTGTTTACCTGGTTGTTCATGAGTCCCTTGTTTGTTCTGACAACTGGCCAATGTTCTTCAGAAAAATCCTCCAGGTCCTGCAGATTCTTCAGTTTTCAATTATTTTTTTTTCTCCCATATTTGAACCCTTTTGAGCAGTGACTGTATGATTTTGAGATCCATCTTTTTTCACTGAGGATGATTGAGAAACTAAAACACAACTATTCAAAAGGGTTCAAACATTTACTGATTCTCCAGAAGGAAACATGTTGCATTAAGAGCAGGGGATGTAAACTTTTTGAATTTGAAGATCAAGGTAAATTGTACTTAATTTGTCATCCGGGAAACATGCAAGCATCTTCTGTTGCTTCTGAAGGGCAGTACTAAATATATATAAAAATGTTTTCACTCCTGGCTCTTAACCCTTTAAAACCAGATGTGTCAACATGGGCTTTTCGGCTGGTAGACAATTTTGTGCCTTACATCAGCAAATAGTAAGTTGATCTCCAGTGTGAATTCTCAAGTGGAGTTTAAATTGTCCTTTATAATTGAAACCTTTTCCACAGTGCTGACAGGTGAACGGCTTCTCTCCAGTGTGAATTCTCAGGTGTTGTTTAAGGACTCCTTTTCGGTTGAAACTTTTTCCGCAATGTTGGCAGGTGAAAGGTTTCTCTCCAGTGTGAATTCTTGTGTGGTCTTCAAAGTGTCCTTTTTGAGTGAATCCTTTTCCACAGTGCTGGCAGGTGAAAGGGTATTTATAAGGCTTCTCTCCAGTGTGAATTCTCATGTGGACATTAAACTGTCCTTTTTGGGTGAATCCTTTTCCACAGTGCTGACAGGTGTGAAGCTTCTCTCCAGTGTGAATTCGCAGGTGTTGTTTAAGGACTCCTTTTCGGTTGAAACTTTTTCCACACTGTTGGCAGGTGAAAGGTTTCTCTCCAGTGTGAATTCTCATGTGATCTTCAAAGTGTCCTTTTTGAGTGAATCCTTTTCCACACTGCTGGCAGGTGTAAAGCTTCTCTCCAGTGTGAATTCTCAGGTGTTGTTTAAGGACTCCTTTTCGGTTGAAACTTTTTCCACACTGTTGGCAGGTGAAAGGTTTCTCTCCAGTGTGAATTCTCATGTGGAATTCCAACTGTCCTTTTTGAGTCAATCCTTTTCCACACTGCTGGCAGGTAAAAGGGTATTTACAAGGCTTCTCTCCAGAGTTGATTTTCAAGTGGTGTTTAAGGTGTCCTTTATGATTGAAGCTCTTTCCACACTGAAGGCATGTGTAAAGCTTCTCTCCAGTGTGAATTCTCAGGTGTTGTTTAAGGACTCCTTTTCGGTTGAAACTTTTTCCACACTGTTGACAGGTGAAAGGTTTCTCTCCAGTGTGAATTCTTGTGTGGTCTTCAAAGTGTCCTTTTCGAGCAAATCCTTTTCCACAGTGCTGGCAAATGTAAGGCCTCTCTCCAGTGTGAATTCTCATGTGAACTTCAAAGTGTCCTTTTTGAGTGAATCCTTTTCCACACTGCTGGCAAATGTAAGGCCTCTCTCCAGTGTGAATTCTCATGTGAACTTCAAAGTGTCCTTTTTGAGTGAATCCTTTTCCACACTGCTGGCAGGTGAAAGGGTATGTACCAGTCTCCTTTTTCAGTGCCATCAGGTCTAAAAAAGACAAATACAAGTTAACCCCACTTTAATGGCATAAAGCAACTGACATCAAACATTTATACATGTAAAAACCAACATAAAGGTAGATCTTAAACTAAATGAATATTAGGGAGAGGTGTTGCATGTTAATTGAGAAGCATTCTCAATATTGTTAACTCTTTACTTGATTTAGGACGTTAAAACTTTTATTTAAAAAAAAAAAAAACACATTTTGACCAAGGAGATCTGGTTAATTATAGACTGATACTACACCCTAAAAGTAGATAAATAAAAAGTAGGTACTTTTGAGTGTGTAGCAAAAGAGGGAACAAGCTTTGGGACGTACAAACTCATAATTCAATTGTGTCTTTGCTCTCTGTCGCATTCTGTCTCTGTAAACTGGCCTGTTAATAATCTTAAATCCTCTGCGTTTCATTTAATTTCCAATCGTATTGGAGAGAAATGCAGTAGCACATTGATCTGCAGTTGCGGGTCTTTCATGTGAAGACTCTCCACATATTAACGCATAATGATGCATTTAAAAGGCGAAATGGATCTTTATAAAGTCCACATTGTTATTGCAGATGAAATGTAAACCGAAAAACATTAAAACATTTTTTAATAAGGTTAAACTGATTATTAGTCACTCAAGCCTTTATCTCACAGTCAGTCACATCTATCCGCCATGTTTTGTAGTTAAACACTTTTTACTCGTATTTGTAGTTCTGAATTGAACCCTCCACCAAAGGGCAATAGGTTATGGACAATCTTTATCTTGTGCACGGATCCACACTTCTAAAATCTACCAGAAATAGTAGACCACCTGGGGACTTTTGGCATACTCTTTTCAACATACTCTTACTCTTTGGGACACACTTATTTTAATCTCACAAACTATTTTGGATGGGTTATTTGGACATTGGGACTCAGGGTGATTTTCTTGTTCAGGGATAGCCAACCCTGTTTCTGGAGGGCTACCTTCCTGCATTCTTCAGTTCCAACTCTGCCCCATCACACTTAACTGTTATTGAACACCTTGATTAGCTGCTTCAGCTTTGTTTGAAAGGTTTGGGGCTAAACTCTTCAGGATAGTAGCCCTCGAGGACTAGGGTTAGAGACCCCTTTTCTGAGGGATAAGATGCAATAAATAAATTAAAGAAATGGGGATGAGGGGGCAAACTCGCTGCTCAACCATCGGACCAAAACCGATCACACAGTAATCTCATATAATTTTTTATTATAAGTAATCTGCCAATTACCAACATCCATAACACTTTTTGTTTGAAATATCAGTAAAATAGTGTCTTCTGATTTGAATGTTCAATTTGGCAAAAAAACTGTATTTGTGGATAATTTCGTTCAAGATTTAAGCTCCATCACTGCACAGAAACTGCTTGTTGATGTTACAAATAACCTGCTTTTGTCATCTGATTTTGGTTAAGTAAAATAAAGAAATTACTTTCAAGCAAAAATTCATTGCATTATCAATGCTTTCATTTTTCGAGGCTGAAATTCAACATGGTTGTGTATTTAACCTGTGAATATTTAAACGGAAAACATTTCACACAATTTTATTATTAAAATTCAATAATCCATTTGCACATTAGACTTCAATTGCAAAATACCATCTATAGAGCCATGTGACCTTGACCAGTGATGTGGCTGTAGGTTTTTAGGCTTATCCTCAAATCCCCATTTAGTTCATTCAGTTGTGTGAAAAAGAAAGGACACCCTTTTGAATTCTGTGGTTTTGTGTATATCAGGAAATAATAAAAATAAAAAATATTCTGGGTGTGTATGTATAAGACGTCTCAGAATTGCTTAAGCGTCAAAATATTCCTAGTAAAAAGTAGTACTTGTTGTAAGTGCAGAAAATGTATGTCTTTTATTTTGTATTTTTTTTGTATGTATTTCCGGGTATGTTGGTCACGCACTGGTAGGTGCAGGTATATACGTAATGGTGTTTCCTGTTTTTGAATGTAGGTGCGTACAGAGGGGGTGAGTAGCTGGGAATGCTCACTTTCTGTTGCAGACATCCCAAGTCTCCCGGAAGTTCCGGGAGTCTCCCGCATATTGATAGCGGCTCCCTGATGCCCGCAAATTAGTTAAAATCTCCTGGAATCTAGAGCGAGCGAGCAAGAGCGCACATGCGAGACAGAGACTGAGTTTCAAACCGTGCAGTGGTCTCAAACTGCCGGCCGGCAACTGATCTCAAAAATAAAACATAGCCTAATCTGGCCCGCTAAATTATTATTCTCTTGTTGTCTCATACCATATTCCACATGCAAAGAAAAAGTCGCCGTTCTAAGTGGACATTCACAGATATCGCGTCACATGAGCGGCCACGCCGCTTTCTCCTTCTTTTCAAAGCGCTTGCGCTCCTGTGGTGTCTGTCGTTGCTATGGAACCATGAACTACGCTCTCCACGGTTTCAGCAAAAGAAAAATGGATTTCTAGTCCTTGCAATAGCTCTACTACTATATTTATGGAAATAGAGCTATGATCAGTTCAGCTGAGCTTCCAATGTTGTTAAGGACATGTTGTTAAGGCCGAAGCTCATCGGATGGTCCTTGTCACATGAAAAGTTGAGATGTTTTCATCTTGCCGCGGCATAAGCGCACCTGGAAAAACGAGCGTACCGCACCACGTGCGCGTCCCGACTGCGTCGCTTCTATTATGAGCACGCTTGCCTAAATTAAAGTAAATAATTTAGGCAAGCGTGCTCATACGTCCCTGAAATGACTTTTTGCAGGTTGGGATGTCTGCTGTTGACCGTTTTTAACCATCTTCAACCTGTGTACAGTTTCAAGTGTTTTCATTTCATGGACTATATTTCATCAAAACAACAATAAATGGACTTGTTTTAAATGCATGAAGCTGAACGCGTCACACCGTTCTGTCCTGGCTGCTTAACCTCTCAGCGGTTATAGGTTGCCGCTACACTTGTCTAAGAGTAAAACATTCATAAGGTAAAAGCAACTTTTAGCAAAGTCTAAGACTGATTCTTAAAGGGTTAGTTCACCCAAAAATTAAAAAAAATTCTGTCATTTATTACTTACCTTCATGTCGTTCCACACCCGTAAGACCTTTGTTAATCTTCGGAACACAAATTAAGATATTTTTGATGAAATCCGATGGCTCAGTGAGGCCTCCATAGGGAGCAATGACATTTCCTCTCTCAAGATCCTTTAATGTACTAAAAACATATTTAAATCAGTTCATGTGAGTACAGTGGTTCAATATTAATATTATAAAGCGACAAGAATATTTTTGGTGCACCAAAAAAACAAAGTAACGACTTGTATAGTGATGGCCGATTTCAAAACACTGCTTTAGGAAGCTTCGGAGCATAAATGAATCAGTGTGCCGAATCAGCTGTTCTGAGCGCCAAAGTTACGTGATTTGTGAATCATGATTCGACACAAAAGATTCATAACGCTTCATGAAGCAGTGTTTTGAAATCGGCTATCACTATATAAGTCATTATTTTGGTACACCAAAAATATTCTCACTGAGCCATCGGATTTCAACAAAAATATCTTAAACTGTGTTCCGAAGATTAACGAAGGTCTTACGGGTGTGGAACGACATGAGGGTGAGTAATTAATGACAGAATTTTCATTTTTGGGTGAACTAACCCTTTGAGTGCTGACTGATGTGCCACTCCAGTATTGGAAACTAAAGACTTGTTACTCATAACTACATTAGGATACTTCTCCAGGATGCCTAGTCTTAACCCATAGGAAACTTGCAGGACATTCTGATGTTGACCTCTCACATGTCAAAAGCTCAAAGCAAATATGATTTTTCATTTCCTGAATCCTGACCGCTTTGAATAAACTACATAAGCAATTTTAATTTTTCAAATTAATGCAGGCGCTGACATTTAGCAACTATTTAAAAAGGCAAAAACAATATTACCACTAGACAGTCACATCTAATAGTTATATTGTAAAAACATAAAATATTTAAAAATAAAAAAATGTATACTATATAATCATATTATACAGGCAAAATAAATTTCTTAGGCTAAAGTTTCAGCCATCAGGAACTGAACTGGACTAACAGTATGAACACAAAGAGGTCTGAGTTCAGTTCAAAGTGTTTATAATGTAGTTACAGGAAGAGTTCATCTGACAAGAGCTGCACATTCTGACTACTTTATTTGATCATTCACATCTTCTGGAGATGCAAGTTGTAATATTATGTTTTTGTTGTTTATCTGAATAATCTCTTATTATCATTCCAGTTTACTGATGTTCATTCACTCTTCAGCTTCAGCTCAAACAGCCTGACTGACTGTTAAAACAATCATATTCATTTATGCTCTTTATGTGCAAGTTAATTTTTTTTGTTTTTTTTGCCAGCGGCAGCATTTGATCATTTTCACCATTGGACAAATTTAATAAGGATCTTTGAGAATGAAACCAACCTGTTTGTTCCTCAGTATCTTCTTGTTTCACTCTAAATGTTTCTTCAATCTTCACATCTTCACTCTCCTCTTTAATAAACAACATTTTTGTTGTTGTTTCTTCTTGTTTCAAACTGAAAACTTCTTCAATCTTCAGTTCTTCACTCTCTTCTTTAATGAACACCATCTTTGTAACAATACTTCAGGAGTTTTTCTCTGTGTTTGTCCTGTTTAAGATGAGAATAATCAACAAAAATAAAAATACATTCAAACCAAATCTCCCTAGTTCAGTGTTTAAACGACTTGATTATAAAAAAAAAAAAAAACTAAATTAGCAATTAACATTAATAACAGAATGCAAATAAATACATTTTTATTATAAACATTTTTCTATTTTAAGTTTATAATTAATACTACACTTTCATGAAAACGTGTGCAGTTGTTTTGTGAAAGTTGACATTACACATTAATTGTGTTTGTTGTTCTAGCACACTGTTTTGAGTAGCTTGTGACATCAGCGTGCGGTGATTCGAATCAGTGAATCATTTTGCCAAAGAATTGATTCAACTTATTCGAAAATTACAAATAGTTCAGTTTCTCCATCAATACCTGACAGTGACTGAATTTGTGTTTATGATATAAACTGACTCACAATATAGAGAGCGAAATTAGACGCACTTTACTACTTCTGTTTTGTTACAAACAATATCGAAATATTAAATTAAATAAAAATTAAACAATGTTACGTCGCTTGTAAAACTATAAAAATGCCTTAATGTTTTTATTGATTTAAACACGGTAAAATGCTTAAAAACACAAACCTTTCTTCAGCCGAATCCCAACAGATGCAGGAGCTCGGCGCAGCCTTATGACAAATAAGGCTGCGCCTTTATATTCAGATCAAAATAAAAGTCCTTCATCTACAAAAATGGGGTATGCAGGAGGGGGCGCCATTGTGCTAAAATAATTTCTTCTAGCAAATGTCAAATTTAATCGAATTAATGTAGACGTTATCCAATTAGAGGAAAGAAAAATCAAAAGGGAGATCTCTTAAACATCTCAGATGTTTCTACTAGACAAAAATGAAGTTACTTTAACATAAAATGGAGACTTTTAGCTTGAGCTTGAACCGCTAATGTGTACGGAACTGCATGATTATTTCATAAAAATGGATTATAACCTTCTTATAGAAACTTCCTTATGTCTGATTTATAATGTATACAAATCAATTATTTTTAACCTATAATATTATAATGATGTACAATCTGTGGTTATAGTTTACAACATTAGTTTTTTAGGCACACACCATGGCTTCAGAATGTGTATTTTAGTCGGTCAGCAACCAAAATCAGGGCAGCACCACTAACCCTGAATGAAGGTGAGGAAAGGGTGGCGTAGGAGGACATTCGAGACAATATTCTTCAATGGAAGGGTGGATGTTGTGGCAGAAAATCAACCCCGACTCCACAGCATAAGAGACAAACACGTATAATTGTCTTTAAAGGTTTTATTTCTTGCAAGAAAGATCAGACAGGTCATACAGAAACACAAGTAGCTGCAGAGTGTAAGACCAAGAACGAAAGCTTCCCCTCACTTTTATATCTCTAACCTCCAAGGCCAAATCGTCTGTCCTTTTACCATATTAGGAATATCTCTTAGTGGCTGTAACTTTCCACACATCGTTAGCACAGACATGTGACAACCCCTGCTCTCTTATTTATGTCCCTTAAAGTTGTTTTACTTCCCCAACTAAGAATAATGACCACAAATGTTAAAGGTTTCTTTACCTAAAGTTTCCTATACATCACCCAAGCAGAAATTTGACATTACAGGATACATAACTCAACCTTGGTATGTTTGTGGAGGAAACATACACATTTTAAAATTTCCACAACAATCTCTTTATCAGCTTTTTGAAGTGTCAAATTTTCAGTTGTGTAGCTGTCAATGGAGGGACAAAAATCTCTCAGATTTCATCAAAAAAAAAAATCTTTTATTTGTGTTCCAGAGATGAACGAAAGTCTTACAGGTTTGAAACGACGTGAGGGCAAGTAGATGAAATTTTTGGATGAATAGAAATTTCGTTTGTTTAATTAGGGGCCTAGCCCCTATTGTAATTGTACGTTTTCCCTTTTATTATTATTATTCTTCCTCCCGAATGGGAGTCTATGGCAGCCCTATCAACGGAACATGAGAAAATGATGAAATTTGGCACACTTGTAGTGATGGTCATGTCTAGAAATCTGACCAATTTTGGAGTCTCTAGGACCAACTCTATAGCGCCACCACCAGTTCAAAAATTCAACATTCTAAAGTTTATAACTTTTGAACCATTTGCTCTAGAAAAATACAATTTAGTACATCTGATTCGTCTCTTCATGCTGATTCTATTAAAATTCTTACATTAAGTCTCCGCCCATTACAGTAGCGGCCATTTTGAAAAGTACAGTATTCCGTTTTTTCGCTACTCCTCCTTCAAAATTTGTCCAATTTTGTCCAAACTTTGATCAGGTGATCTTTGGTCTGAGCCGCACAGAAATGACTGAACAGATTTTTTTTATTCATCTTTGTTCAAAAGTTATGATGTCACGAAGTTAACGAGGTTGACCCAAAATTGCTATAGAGGCTGTATCTCGGCCAAACTTTGAGCAATCAAAACTAAAATTGGTACACTTGATCAAGACCATGATCTGAGGTTCCATGCCAAATTTGGGAACAGCGCCACCTACAGGTCATGAGATCTGAAAAATGGCTATTTTGGCCAATAACTTTTGAACACTTTATTAGAATTAGAATCCGAGGATATCGAATTTGTCAACATCGGATGAACCACGTGTCCGCCATTTTGAATTTTGTCATAAATTGCAATAACTTTTAAACAATTTGACATATCTTCACACAAATTGGTATGTATGACCTTTAGAAGGTCCTGAAGGTACCTGAGAAGTTTCAGCACAGCGCCACCTACTGTTCCACAGATGTAATGATTATTGCAAAACCACTTATAACTTTTGAAAACACTTTCCAAAATGTGTATGCTTTATGTCATTTTATTCCCTGGCTTATGCCGATTCCGACGATGTGTCATTTGTCATTTTCCTTAAATGTACCTGTCCGCCATATTGAAATAAATGGAAAACAGTTTTTTCGCTACTCCTCCTACAATTTTTGTCCAATTTTGTCCAAAATCAGCTCAGGTGATCTTTGGACCGAGCCGCACAGAAATGACTGAATGGATGTTTGATATTCGCTACCATTCCCAAGATATTCATCTCTGAATGTGACCTTGCTTGTGTTTGTTGTCTTATGCTAGTTAGCTTAGCATGCTAATTGCTTAGCATGCTAACCAGTTGTCATTCTCTTTAATGTGGCTCTTCAGTTATCAAGTTAACCATGAGCTTCATTAGAATTGTTAGCTTAGCATGCTAATATGGATAGCATGCTAAGTAATGCTTTTTTTGTGAATTCTTTGTTAGACTAAAAGGTTTCTTCCACAGTCTGTTGAATGTGCATCCTCAAGTAGCTCAATGTGTAAAGCCAGTTATCTGAAGAGCCCTGTATCCGAAGTTAGTGGGTTCGAATCCCAGGTGGAGCAGTTTTATAAAATAGTGTGTTTTGATTCCTTTACTGCCTCTTGGATTAGAAATAAATGCTTTTTGTTTCATGCTGTGTTCATTTTCATCTAAGCTTATGTACATTCTGAGTTCATTCTTGCCCGTAATTCTGAACCAGCTGTTTCATGTTTGTTCATTTTCTGCTGTTTTTCCTCTTCCTGCTCTGTATTGCACTACAGCATGATGAGCTGCAGAATGATCTAAAGTGCAGCTTTATAAGAATTCTTCATTTTGAGTTCATTTTCACATTAACTAATAAACTTCGGCAGGTGTGGAAACATTCACTTGCACAGTGGTGCAATGAGTTGAGAAATGGACCTTGGACCCGGAGGTCGTGGATTCGAATCTTGTGTGGGGTTCCTTTATACAATTGTGTGTAATGAGTCATTTTGATACCTTTTTTATCCAAATAAGGATTGTGCTAATCTTTATTCCTCTTCAATGAGATACAAGTATTTTAGTTCATTCCGTGTTCGTTCTCTGAACTTCTATTGATTTTCATTTCATTTCCACCTGTCCTTCTGAACCAGATGTTTTGCATGTACATTCAATTTCTGCTGTTTTTGCTCTTCCTGCTCCGTATTGCGCTACTGCCCCTACTGGGGCTTGGCCCCGAATTGCTGCTTGCAGCTATATTTCAGATTGTTATTGTTATAAATGAGTGGCAACAACACTGCAATCTAAAGCAAGTACACAACAATACTGGCTTCCATATAATCGATCATTTAATCATAATTTTATCTTTTAGCAAATTATCAGAAAGCCCTGAAAAAATCGTAGATTCATTGGGTGTGGGAGTGTTACGACCTGCGTTCTTGTATTTGGTATGTGGTTTTTCTTTTTCCTTTTGTTTAGCCTGTGCTCCAATAGGTTGTCCAATGATGATCTCCTCTCTCTCTATTGGTGGTTCAGAAGAGGCGTGGTCTTTATAAGGACGCTGCTGGCGTTCAACATGGAGCTCATTTCTGGTTTGGCTGCGTTTGGGTTGGGAGCTCCTGGATCCCTCCTCTGGCCGATGATCAAACTTCTAGTGAAAGTGTGCCTTTTGAACAACCTGTTGACCATGTTCTATTGTTTCTAAAGTTACCCTTTAAGAACGTGGAGCGTAGGGGTGTCCTGCCTATTTATTTTGATATCTTGGTTTGTACTTTGTTTTTCGTTAGGGAGTTAGGGAAGGTAAATTAATTTTATTCTTTATGTTCCTTTAAGTTATTTAATCCCTTTCTCCTTTTCCTTTCTAGAGTTGTTTTGTTTGTTATTTTGGCCTTTGGACACCCCGAAGAAATGCTCTCTTTCACCTGTTATGTTCATCTTTAATAAATGTAATCATATTCCTTAATTAGCTTTGTGCATTTGTTTGATTATCGACCGGAGTGACTTGAAACTGGGATTCCATTACCACAACCATACTTCTTTATTATGCCCGCTTGGAGTTATCAACTTCCCCTAGACGCAGGGCGTAGTACACATGTAACAACTAATGAGAAGGGGCGTGGTGTTTCCGGACACTTCAGGGAGTGGCTTCATAGAACCAGGAAGTCAAACAAGGCGTTCATATGACAGTGGAAACACAGGTGTAGAATAAAGGTAAAATATGTGAAAAATTCGGCTTTAAGCCGAAGCTTTAAGACATGTTAAACTGTGCCCCAAAAACACAATCAAGCCAAAGAAAAAAAACACTGAACTACACTTTTAAGCAGCCAGTTCAACAAAATCGCATTTCGTCTAGTAAGATTTTTTATTATAATAATGAAATCAATAAATAAATGCAAAGAGGTGGATTCCTGAAAATAATTTACTAATCAATATTTGTCAAATGTATTATTTATTCTGAATTGAATGAATATGTTAATGAGATAAAAAGTGATTTATTGTAATGTGTGTTCATCTATTACCAAGAGGTTTCTCTATAGGCATTTCTCAATATGCAAAGTTCAAACTTGTTTGCGGTTCATTGATTCTGCAAATGTTACAGCAGTGTACTAGATAATGTCACTCAGGTCGTCAGGCAACCTTTTCATTCATTATCTTCAATGCATGTAAAGTATTTATAACAATACAACACATAAAACACAACCTTGACTCTTTTCGTTTACATTTTAAAAAATATTAAACATATTATTGTGGTTAAGGCATGTGCATACCCTTGTCTTCAATGTAATACAATGAAATATAAAACAACACTGTCTCTTTTTGTAAAATGTCAGTTTTAATGATCAATAATAACCTTTATAAAAGTAAAAGGTATAAGAAGCTATACAGTAAGAAATAAAGCAAACAATTCAGTCAAACGTATAAAGTCAGTGTTCTAATAGGCTACAACGGTAAAGTTAAATAGCCTAAATATATAAAGTTATGAAACTTCACTTTTCTCGGCTGGGAACATGAGCACTGAGTACCCGGTGATCTCACAACTCTGAAAACGTCAGATCAAATGATCAAATACATGCTCTTTATCAATGAACCACAAATTTGAGCTTTAAATCAGTACATTCTCACCTGAAAAACTCCATATGACAAAATAACAGTAGACTGTTTAAATTACAGTTTTTCTCCTTTACTATTGCCACTTGCTGGTTAGTGCGAGATGCATTCTGGGATACCTGGCTGTCTCAAGTCCACACAAGTCACCTCTAGATGCATCCTCAATAAAAGGGGTGGATTAAGAACACATCTGGGGATTTGAACTGTACTTGGCTTGGGCAGCGACTGATGACGTTTCACAAGTCCACAAGTACAGACAAGGACCCATATTGAAAAACGGCTCATGTCTACAAGGGCTTACTCCGTTCAGGCATAACATTATGTGCACTGACAGGTGAAGTAAATAACACTGATTATCTCTTTATAAGGTGACCTGTTAGTGGGTGGGATATATTAGGCAGCAAGTAGACATTTTGTCCTCAAAGTTGATGTGTTAGAAGTGTAAGGATTTGAGCAAGTTTGACAAGGGCTAAATTATGATGGCTAGACGACTGGGTCAGAGCATCTCCAAGATTGCAGCTCTTGTGGGGTGTTCCCGGTCTGCAGTGGTCAGTATCTTTCAAAAGTGATCCAACAGTGGTGAACCAGCAACAGGGTCATGGGCCAAGGCTGAATGATGCAAGTGGGAAGCAAAGACTAGCCCGTGTTGTCACATCAGACGAGCTACTGTCGCTCAAACTGTTTAAGAAGTTAATGCTGGTTCTGATAGAAAGGTGTCAGAATACACAGAGCATCACAGTTTGTTTCGTATGGAGCTGCATAGCTTTAGACCAGTCAGGGTTACCATGCTGATCCCTGTCCACCGCCGAAAGAGCCAACAGTGGACACGTGAGCATCAGAACTGGACCACAGAGCAATGGAAGAAGGAGGCCTGGTCTGATGAATCACGTTTTCTTTTACATCATGTGGATGGCCGGGTGCGTGTGCACCTCTTACCTGGGGAACACATGGCACCAGGAGGCAAGCCTGCGGAGGCAGTGTGATGCTTTGGGCAATGTTCTGCTGGGAAACATTGGGTCCTGCCAACCATGTGGATGTTACTTTGACGCATACCACCTACCTAAGCATTGTTGCAGACCATGTACACCTTTTCATGGAAACGGTATTCCCCGGTGGCTGTGGCCTCTTTCAGCAGGATAATGCTCCTGCCACAAAGCAAAAATGGTTCCGGAATAGTTTGAGGAGCACAACAACGAGTTTGAGGTGTTGACTTGGCCTCAAAAATCCCCAGATCTCAATCCAATCGACCATCTTTGGGATTTGCTGGACAAACAAGTCTGATCCATGGAGGCCCCACCTTGCAACTTAAAGGATCTGCTTATGTTCAAAAGTTTGGGAACCATTGGTTCTTAATACTGTTTGTGGTTAGCTGGATCTATGACTGTTTTTATTAATGTTTTGTGGTGGTTGTTCATGAGTCCTTTGTTTGTTCTGACAACTGACCAATGTTCTTTAGAAAAATCCTCCAGGTCCTGGAGATACTTCAGTTTTCAATTATGTTTTTTTCTCCCACATTTGAACCCTTTGAAGCAGTGACTGTATGATTTTGAGATCCATCTTTTCACATTGAGGATGACTGAGGAACTAAAACACAACTATTCAAAAGGGTTCCAACATTTACCTATTCTCCAGAAAGAAACATGTTGCATTAAGAGCAGGGGATGTAAACTTTTTGAATTTGAAGATCAAGGGGAAATGTACTTAATTTATCAACCGGGAAACATGCAAGAATCTCCTGTTGCTTCTGAAGGGCAGTACTAAATATATATAAAAACGTTTTCACCCCTGGCTCTTAACCCTTTAAAACCAGATGTGTCGTCGGTGACACGTCCAACCAAGCTGTATTCATGTTACTGTAACTATTGAATCATTTGAGCTATCATAATAATTCAAAATGCTACAGATGGTAGACAACATGGGCTTTTTGGCTGGTAGACAACTTTGTGCCTTCTGTCAGCAAATAGTAGGTTGATCTCCAGTGTGAATTCTCATGTGGACTTCAAAGTGTCCTTTTTGAGTGAATCATTTCCCACAGTGCTGACAGGTGAACGGCTTCTCTCCAGTGTGAATTCTCAGGTGTTGGTTAAGGACTCCTTTTCGGTTGAAACTTTTTCCACAATGTTGGCAGGTGAAAGGTTTTTCTCCAGTGTGAATTCTCATATGGTCTTCAAAGTGTCCTTTTTGAGTGAATCCTTTTCCACATTGCTGGCAGGTGAAAGGGTATTTATAAGGCTTCTCTCCAGTGTGAATTCTCATGTGGACATTAAACTGTCCTTTTTGGGTGAATCCTTTTCCACAGTGCTGACAGGTGAACGGCTTCTCTCCAGTGTGAATTCTCATGTGTTGTTTAAGGACTCTTTTTCGGTTGAAACTTTTTCCATACTGCTGGCAGGTAAAATGGTATGTACAAGGCTTATTTCCAGAGTTGATTTTCAAGTGGTGTTTAAGGTGTCCTTTATGATTGAAGCTCTTTCCACACTGAGGGCAGCTGTCTTCTCTCCACTGTGAATTATCAGGTGTTGTTTAAGGACTCCTTTTCGGTTGAAACTTTTTCCACACTGAGGGCATGTATAAGGCTTCTCTCCAGTGTGAATTCTCATGTGGGCTTCAAGGTTTCATTTTCTATTGAAACTCTTTCCACACTGTTGGCAGATTAAGTTATTTTTAGTCCCAGCCTTTTGAGCTCTTTTTTGTGAGGAAGTATTTACAGTCTGTGAGCAACTGAACGTTTTTTCTCCAGTTATAAAATCATGATCATTCTTATATTGATCGTTCTTTTCAATTTCATAGAGTTCTTCAGTTTCCTTTTTCAGTGCCATCAGGTCTAAAAAAGACAAATACAAGTTAACCCCACTTTAATGGCATAAAGCAAATGACATCAAAACATTTATACATGTAAAAACCAACATAAAACACATAAAACAAAAAACAACATAATGACTTATTTAGTAATGGCCGATTTCAAAACACTGCTTCAGGAAGCATCGGAGCATAATGAATCTTTTGTGTCGAATCAGCTGTTCTGAGCGCCGAAGTCACGTGATTTTAGCAGTTTGGCTGTTTGACATGCGATCCAAATCATGATTCGACACAAAAGATTCATAACGCTCCAAAGCTTCCTGAAGCAGTGTTTTGAAATCGGCCATCACTAAATAAGTTGCAAGTTTGTTTGTTTTTTGGCGCACCAAAAATATTCTCGTCACTTTATAATATTAATATTGAACCACTGTACTCACATGAACTGATTTAATTATGTTTTTAGTACATTAAAGGATCTTGAGAGAGGAAGTGTCATTGCTCCCTATGGAGGCCTCACTGAGCCATCGGATTTCATCAAAAATATCTTAATTTGTGTTCTGAAGATGAACGAAGGTCTTATGGGTGTGGAACAGCATGATGGTGATTAATATACCTAATTTAGGAGCTGAGACCTAGTCTTAACCCATAGGAAACTTGCAGGACATTCTGATGTTGACCTCTTACATGTCCAAAGCTCAAAGCAAATATGATTTTTCATTTCCTGACCGCTTTGTATAAACTACATAAGAAATTTTAATATTTTAAATTAAGGCACTAACATTTACCAACTATTTAAAAAGGCAAAAACAATATTATCACTATAGACAGTCTAGGGATGGGCATTTTTCCTAAATATTGTATTTGAATTATTGAAAACAATCATATTCCTTTATACTCTTTATGTGCTTGTGATTTTTTTGTTTTGCCAGCGCCAGCATTTTTGATCATTTTCACTATTGGACAAATTTAATAAGGATAATAAGCGATGATAATAATAAGCGACGAAGTTTAAAAGCAGGATATAAAGGATAGTTGGAACCTAAAGCTTTAATTTATGGTTTGCATTTTATATATTTTTCTTAAGGATCACATAGTCACAGACGTACTCTACAGTAATTACCTGATCACTAATTAGACAGACAGAATTTATTCTGTAATATAAGTGAACCAGTGTCATCAAAACGCGTGATTGGTGTAGACAGTACCACCATCTACCAAGTTTTATACATTTCTGTGAGTACACTGTCAATACTGTACTTGATACTGTACTTAAACTGAATCAAAATGACATAACATTTAAGAAATTAATGTCATTAACTGTTTACTATGGTACTGTTAAAATACTGGCTTACACAGTCTAATTAAATTGATAGTTCAGATCTTTAGACTGTAGTGAGCCACTTTAGTTTGGCAACCTGTCATATTGAGGTGTTTATTACATGGTTCAGTTTTTTCCAAATATATTGTCAGTACTGATAAAAGGTTAACATATTCAATATACACTGGTTAATTTGTTTGCAAAAACAAAAACACTTCAACAGCATTTATTAATCTTTGTTTGTGTTAATTTCAGCAATTGCCAATACATTTTTTAAATTAAAAGTTGTAACTGTTAACATGAAAGAGTGCATTTTGTACTTTATACTCTGAGTTAATTCTCAAACCCTATTTAGACAAGATTTGAGTTACAATTCTTGTCACCTGAGGTCAGTGATTTTGCATTAGTGAGTCTGCCAAAAAGTATGTGCATTTTACAGAGATTGTGCAAGAAATAACAGACTTGGTATATTCGCATGGGATCAAAATTAGAAACTATGTCCGTAAAACTCATTCTCTAACCACATACGGGAAAACAAGTCCCATCCAGAGGAATTTACCTAGAGTTTTTCAGCAAACTCTGTGGTCCTCTGAGAAATGCCATCTGAAAGTTAAAGGTGCCCTAGAACACTATTTCACAAGGTGTAACATAAGTCTAAGGTGTCCCCAGAGTGTGTTTGTGAAGTTCCAGCTCAAAATATTTTATACCATGTTTTAACTGCCTGATTTGGGGTTTGATCAAAAATGTACCTTTAAATGGACATACTCCCTGCCCTCAAGCTCATGACTGTCCAGCTCTCCTAAATAATTTTGAAGCTGAGACCTAGTCTAGAAACCTTTATGAATCACTCTTATTCTTAAGTCTATAAGAGTAAAATTAATTCAATCTTAGAACTTTGACACACTTGAGACAAAAACTTTACTCCATTTCAATTAGTGCAAGGCACAAGACAGGGATGCCCCATTTCTCCACTTTCTATTTGCCCTATTTATTGAACCACTGAGCCAATAGATTAGGCAGAATCTTTCGATTAAAAGGATATATATGGAGCATTAATTAGCCCTCTTTGTGGACGATATATTGTCATCTATGAGCCAACCCACAAAGTCCCTCCCTACACTATTTCACTTTCTTGAGGGGTATGAGGTTATATCGGGTTATAAACTCAATGTTTCCCAAACCCAGGTATTAATACTAAATTATGATCCACCTGGATAAATAAAGAGAAATATAATCTTAAATGTCAATTCATTATTAAGGAGTAAACATCTCCGGACACATAATTTATTTGATTTAAATTACAGCCCTTTGATTAAGAAAATAAAATCAGATTTAAAGGTGCCCTAGAACGTTTTTTTAAAAGATGTAATATCCCACTGAGCAAATTACGTCCAGAAGACGTCTTTTTGAGGTCTTGTCTCAGGTTGAAAAGACGTCCACTGAGGGGCCAGAATGAAATTTTTTATGACGTCTTTTTTTGACGTCTTCTGGACATCCGATATAGAAGAACACGCAGAATCACCAAAGGAGAAAAATCACAATTTTTAAGCCACCATCGTGGAGATGAGTGTTTGTTTTAGTTGGACTCTTGACCCTTAACTTATTAATATTAGAGTTTGTTTGAGCAGTTAACTGAGTCATAACAGCCAGACAAGTAAAGAGAAATGATCAGGTGTTGATTATGTTTTCACATAATCATTATATGACCTGAATCACTGAACTCATTTAGAGCCCAATCTCTGAGTTAGATTTACATTGATTACAGCAGAACTGTGATTCTACAGCAGAAGGTTAGCTTTATCAATATGCTCGCTTTAAATAAAAGCTTGCAAATGGATTTCTGCCTGAGTCCCGATTCGTTACAATATGTAAAGGACAAGTGGATTAGGGAAAGAACATTAAATATTTCAAAGGAGGAGGAGAATTTGTAAAGCACAGTGGCAATACACTAGCTCAGCCACATGGAGACAATTTTGTTGAAAAAAACGTTATAAGGTTTTTTATTACACCATTACAGAAAAAACACAAAGGGAAGGGTATTAGCTGCTGGAGATCATGTGGGGAAATGGAAGCAAACCACTATCATATTTTTTGTGAATATCAGAATCTGTACTGGAAAGAGATTAAAAGATGTCTGGAAGTTGTCTGAGGTACAGATTGATTTTACCTGTGAATTTTTATACTTTGGTAATATGTCCTCTGAGAGGTGGAAAAGAAAGGACAAGAAGCTGTTGTTAATTCTCCTAGCAGCTAGTAAAAACATAATTTACAGAAATTGGTTAAAACCAGTGACCCACGGTGAAGGAATGGATTGATATAATACATAATATAAATGTGATGGAAAAATTATATTTCTCCCTAAAAGCACAAAGGGAAGAATTCCTCCAAATATGAATTAAATTGATTGATTACATTAAACCAGTATGCACAGATCTTTTTTAAAAGGTTGTTTTCCTTTATTTTTGTTTTACCTTTGGAATAAGGAAACTTTTGGCATTTGTTGTAATATCACCCCATGTTCTGTTGTATATACAGTGGGTACGGAAAGTATTCAGACCCCCTTAAATTTTTCACTCTTTGTTATATTGCAGCCATTTGCTAAAATCATTTAAGTTCATTTTTCCCCCCTCATTAATGAACACACAGCACCCCATATTGACAGAAAAACACAGAATTGTTGACATTTTTGCAGATTTATTAAAAAAGAAAAACTGAAAAGTATTTAGACCCTTTGCTCAGTATTTAGTAGAAGCACCCTTTTGATCTAATACAGCCATGAGTCTATTTGGGAAAGATGCAACAAGTTTTTCACTCCTGGATTTGGGGATCCTCTGCCAATCCTCCTTGCAGATCCTCTCCAGTTCTGTCAGGTTGGATGGTAAACGTTGGTGGACAGCCATTTTTAGGTCTCTCCAGAGATGCTCAATTGGGTTTAAGTCAGGGCTCTGGCTGGGCCATTCAAGAACAGTCACGGAGTTGTTGTGAAGCCACTCCTTCGTTATTTTAGCTGTGTGCTTAGGGTCATTGTCTTGTTGGAAGGTAATCCTTCGGCCCAGTCTGAGGTCCTGAGCACTCTGGAGAAGGTTTTCATCCAGGATATCCTTGTACTTGGCCGCATTCATCTTTCCCTCGATTGCAACCAGTCGTCCTGTCCCTGCAGCTGAAAAACACCCCCAAAGCATGATGCTGCCACCACCATGCTTCACTGTTGGGACTGTATTGCAGTGCCTGGTTTTCTCCACACATACCGCTTAGAATTAAGGCCAAAAAGTTCTATCTTGGTCTCATTAGACCAGAGAATCTTATTTCTCACCATCTTGGAGTCCTTCAGGTGTTTTTAGCAAACTCCATGCGGGCTTTCATGTATCTTGCACTGAGGAGAGGCCTCCGTCGGGCCACTCTGCCATAAAGCCCCGACTGGTGGAGGGCTGCAGTGATGGTTGACTTTCTACAACTTTCTCCCATCTCCTGACTGCATCTCTGGAGCTCAGCCACAGTGATCTTTGGGTTCTTCTTTACCTCTCTCACCAAGGCTCTTCTTCCCCGATAGCTCAGCTCTAGGAACGGTTCTGGTCGTCCCAAACGTCTTTCATTTAAGGATTATGGAGGCCACTGTGCTCTTAGGAACCTTAAGTGCAGCAGAAATTTTTTTGTAACCTTGGCCAGATCTGTGCCTTGCCACAATTCTGTCTCTGAGCTCTTCAGGCAGTTCCTTTGACCTCATGATTCTCATTTGCTCTGACATGCACTGTGAGCTGTAAGGTCTATATATAGACAGGTGTGTGGCTTTCCTAATCAAGTCCGAATCAGTATAATCAAACACAGCTGGCTCATATGAAGGTGTAGAACCATCTCAAGGATGATCAGAAGAAATAGACAGCACCTGAGTTAAATATATGAGTGTCACAGCAAAGAGTCTGAATACTTAGGACTATGTGATATTTTAGTTTTTCTTTTTTAATAAATCTGCAAAAATGTCAACAATTCTGTGTTTTTCTGTCAATATGGGGTGCTGTGTGTACATTAATGAGGAAAAAAATGAACTTAAATGATTTTAACAAATGGCTGCAATATAACAAAGAGTGAAAAATTTAAGGGGGTCTGAATACTTTCCGTACCCAATGTACTTCGAATCAAGAGGGCCTGGATGGACTAGAGCTTAGATCAGGCCCAACAAATCAAGCCCGACCCTACCCGAGCACGTTGTGTCCGAGCCCGGCCCGACACGTCCACTGTAATTATGAGCCAGAGCCCGATTTAAACCCGACCATTTTTAATATGTGGGCCGTTATAACCAGGGGCGGCGCCAGATTTTTTTTTTACGCAGGTGCTGCTGTGCTAGATCATTTAGGCTACAGGGGGGAGCTGCGCAGTTATATAAATTATATAAATACTATTAATAAATGAGCAAAAATTGGCCACTCAATATTAAATATTAAATTATTTTAATTATCATAATTTAAAATTAAGTTTTAATTTTATTAAATTGAACAAGCTCAACATTCAGCATTCAAATATTCTTAAAGATTAATTATTATTAATAATGTTACTTCAACATATTGTTATTTCAACATAATATGTGTGTGAGCAACAAGCAAGATGTGCATTTGTAAATTCGGTGACAGCGTGTGTTACCAGTTTCAAAAGCTGTGTGACTGCGGCGCGCCGGCGCCTCCATGTCATAATTACATTGTCTGCTATATTGCTTTTTATGTATTAAATCCAGGTAATTGGATGATGAAAAATGTATTAAAATTAAGATACAATTTATACTAAACGAAATTCACTTTAAAGAAAATCTTTCTTCAAAACAAAACTTAACAAACTTGAAACAAAATGTGCTTATTTAATGGCTAAAACACGTAGACTACAGACTCTCTTTTTGTACAAATTGCAGCACATTCATTTAATTCTGAATTTTGCACATGTAAGTTGAAAAGCATTTGTTTGTGCATAGTAAACATATCTGTAACATTTATCAAGTTCATTTATTAATTATTATCTTAATGAATAATACGACAAGGAAGAAGCATGTAAACTGCGTTGTTTGTTTATTAAAACTAGTTTAAAATGTTTCCATACCTCCGATTTTCCTCCAGACTTGCTCAAAGTTAATTCTCCTGTTTTAATTTTTTTCTTTGCTTCTTCAAACTCCATGTTGTACTTAAGCCTCGTATGGCTCCGACAAGGTTTTGTTCCGTCTTCTGCACGGTGTCAACTCACACCAGAAGTGAAGTGGCTGGATTCGCGAGACCACTAGATTTGCCTGACCAACATTGTTTTCGTTAAATTTTTCATGTTTTTAATGGCTAAATGGTTATATTTTGTCCGGTTTGATTGTGTTTATTGCTATGCCATACTTTATCTTGAAGTTTTTCAAGTCTTCTAAATGTGGATGATCACCACATAATTATTGGAGATGGCTTCAATTTGGTCCAAGACGTCTTGCTTTATAGGTCTTCCTCTAAGCAGTCTGTTTTATCTAAATCGGCGAACATCGTATTAAATTATGCCTCACAGCTGGGACTCTCTGACCCCTGGAGATATAAGAATCCTCAAGATAAAGCTTTCTCATTCTTTTCTCATGTACATTGCACCTTCTCAAGAATTGACTTTTTCTTGCTAGATAACAAGTTGTTAAACTGTATTAATGCATGTACATAACACACAGTAGTGATTTCTGATCACGCCCCTGTTTCAGTTGATATTGCTTTATCCCCCAGTCGATTCTCACCCTCCTTTTGAAGATTTGACTCTTCTATATATCAGATTCATATATATTTTGAACTCAATCAGACCCCAGATGTCAGTAGTCTTAATCTTTGGGAGGCCTGTAAGGCCTTTATCCATGGCAGGTTATTTCCTATGTTTCTCATTTGAGGAAGGCAAAAAAATCTAGCCTATTTACTGTTGTTGAAGATCTGCAGAAGCTGGATGTGATCTGTAGTGCCTCGCCATTCCCCTCCTGTTATACTAAACGGTTACAGTTACATGCAGAATATGATCTTTTGATGACAAATGTAACAGTGAGGCAACTTAGACAACTATCAGATCAAATCTTGTAGAAGATATATCAGTCTAGCCTTGCCAGGCAAACACAAGTCACCTCTAGATGCATCCTCAATAAAAGGGGTGGATTAAGAACACATCTGGGTATTTTAACTGTATTTGGCTAGATGTAAACTTAGAATTGGAGCAGTACTTGGGCAGCGACTGATGACGTTTCACAAGTCCACAAGTACAGACAAGACTGGGAACACTCTTGTGGGGTGGCAGTGGTCAGTATCTATCAAAAGTGATCCAAGGAAGGGATCCAGTGGTGAACCGGCGACAGGGTCATGGGCCAAGGCTGAATGATGCACGTGGTGAGCGAAGGCTGGCCTGTGTTGTCTGATCCAACAGACGAGCTACTGCAGCTCAAACTGCTCAAGAAGTTAATGCTGGTTCTGATAGAAAGGTGTCAGAACACAGTGCATCACAGTTTGTTGCGTATGGAGCTGCATAGCTGCAGACCAGTCAGGGTGCCCATGCTGACCCCTGTGTGATGCTTTGGGCAATGTACTGCTGGGAAACCTTGGGTCCTGCCATCCATGTGGATGTTACTTTGACAAGTACCACCTACCTAAGCATTGTTGCAGACCATGTACACCCTTTCATTGAAACATTATTCCCTGGTGGCTGTGGTCTCTTTCAGCAGGATAATGCTCCTGCCACAAAGCAAAAATGGTTCAGGAATAGTTTGAGGAGCACAACGTCGAGTTTGAGGTGTTGACTTGGCCTCCAAATTCCCCGGATCTCAATCCAATCGACCATCTTTGGGATGTGCTGAACAAACAAGTCAAATCCATGGAGGCCCCACCTTGCAACTTAAAGGATCTGCTTATGTTCAAAAGTTTGGGAACCATTGGTTCTTAATGCTGTGTGTGTTTACCTGGATGATCTACAACTGTTTTTTATATATATATATATTTTGTGGTGGTTGTTCATGAGTCCCTTGTTTGTTCTGAGCAGTTAAACTGCCCAATGTTCTTCAGAAAATCCTTCAGGTCCTGCATATCCTTCAGTTTTCAATGATTTTTTTCTCCCATATTTGAACCCTTTCGAGCAGTGACTGTATGATTTTGAGATCCATCTTTTCACATTGAGGATGATTGAGGAACTAAGACACAAATATTCAAAAGGGTTCAAACATTTACTGATTCTCCAGAAGGAAACATGTTGCATTAAGAGCCGGGGATGTAAACGTTTTGAATTTGAAGATCAAGGTAAATTGTATTTAATTTGTCATCCAGGAAACATGCAAGCATATTCTGTTGCTTCTGAAGGGCAGCACTAAATATATATTAAAACGTTTTCACCCCTGGCTCTTAACCCTTTAAAACTAGATGTGTCGTCGGTGACACGTCCAACCAAGCTGTATTCATGTTACCGTAACTATTGAATAATTTACGCTATGATAATAATTCAAAATGCTACAGATGTTAGACAACATGGGCTTTTCTGCAATATATGAGTTATTACGGTAATTTTGTGCTTTCCGTCAGCAAATGGTAGGTTGCTCTCCGGCGTGAATTCTCAAGTGGAGTTTAAATTGTCCTTTATAATTGAAACTTTTTCCACACTATTGGCAGGGGAAAGGCTTCTCTCCAGTGTGAATTCTCATGTGGACATTAAACTGTCCTTTTTGAGTGAATCCTTCCCCACAGTGCTGACAGGTGAAAGGCTTCTCTCCAGTGTGAATTCTCAGATGTTGTTTAAGGACTCCTTTTCGGTTGAAACTTTTTCCACACTGTTGGCAAGTGAAAGGTTTCTCTCCAGTGTGAATTCTCATGTGATCTTCAAAGTGTCCTTTTTGAGTGAATCCTTTTCCACAGTGCTGGCAGGTGAAAGGGTATTTATAAGACTTCTCTCCAGTGTGAATTCTCATGTGGACTTCAAAGTGTCCTTTTTGACTGAATCCTTTCCCACAGTGCTGGCAGCTGTAAGGCTTCTCTCCAGTGTGAATTCGCAGGTGTTGTTTAAGGACTCCTTTTCGGTTGAAACTTTTTCCACACTGTTGGCAAGTGAAAGGCTTCTCTCCAGTGTGAATTCTCATGTGATCTTCAAAGTGCCCTTTTTTAGTGAATCCTTTTCCACACTGCTGGCAGGTAAAAGGGTATGTACAAGACTTCTCTCCAGAGTAGATTTTCAAGTGGTTTTTAAGGTGTCCTTTATGATTGAAACCCTTTCCACACTGAGGGCATATGTAAGGCTTCTCTCCAGTGTGAGTTCTCACGTGGACTTCAAAGTGTCCTTTTTGAGTGAATCCTTTTCCACAGTGCTGGCAGGTGAAAGGCTTCTCACCAGTGTGAATTCTCAGGTGTTGTTTAAGGCTTCCTTTTCGGTTGAAACTTTTTCCACACTGTTGGCAGGTGAAAGGCTTCTCTCCAGTGTGAATTCTCATATGGTCTTCAAAGTGTCCTTTTTGAGTGAATCCTTTTCCACAGTGCTGGCAGGTGAAAGGCTTCTCTCCGGTGTGAATTCTCAGGTGTTGTTTAAGGCTTCCTTTTCGGTTGAAACTTTTTCCACACTGTTGGCAGATGAAAGGTTTCTCTCCAGTGTGAATTCTCATGTGGTCTTCAAAGTGTCCTTTTTGAGCAAATCCTTTTCCACAGTGCTGGCAGGTGAAAGGGTATGTATAAGGCTTCTCTCCAGTGTGAGTCCTCATGTGGTCTTCAAAGTGTCCCATTTTATTGAAACCCTTTCCACACTGAGGGCATTTATACAGCTTATCTCCAGTGTGAATTCTCATGTGGCTATGAAGGTTTCCTTGTTGACTGAAACTTTTCCCACATTGTTTGCAGGTGAAAGGCTTATCTCCAGAGTGAATTTTCATGTGGACTTCATACCGTCCTTCTTGAATGAATCCTTTTCCACACTGAGGGCATGTGTAAGGCTTCTCTCCAGTGTGAATTCTCATGTGGACATTAAACTGTCCTTTTTGAGTGAATCCTTTTCCACAGTGCTGACAGGTGAAAGGCTTCTCCCCGGTGTGAATTCTCATGTGTTGTTTAAGGACTCTTTTTCGGTTGAAACTTTTTCCACACTGTTTGCAGGTGAAAGGCTTCTCTCCAGTGTGAATTCTCATGTGGTCTTCAAAGTGTCCCATTTTATTGAAACCCTTTCCACACTGAGGGCATGTATAAGACTTCTCTCCAGTGTGAATAGTCATGTGGGCTTCAAGGTTTCCTTTTCTATTGAAACTCTTTCCACACTGTTGGCAGATGAAGTGATTTTTAGTCCCAGCCTTTTGAGCTCTTTTTTGTGAGGAAGTATTTACAGTCTGTGAGCAACTGAAAATTTTTTCTCCAGTTATAAAATCATGATGATTCTTATATTGATCTTTCTCTACGATTTCATCAAGTACTTCAGTCTCCTTTTTCAGTGCCATCAGGTCTAAAAAAGACAAATACAAGTTAACCCCACTTTAATGGCATAAAGCAACTGACATCAAAACATCTATGCATGTAAAAACCAACATAAAAGTAGATCTTAAACTAAACGAATATTAGAGGTGTTACATGTTAATTCAGAAGCATTCTCAATATTGTTAACTCTTTACTTGGTTTAGGACATGTTAAAACTTTTATACCCAAATTAAAACCCATTTTGACCCAGGAGATCTGGGGTCTCATTTATAAAGCGTGTTCCTGCGCAAAGGTTTTGATCTATAAAAACAAACTTGACGGGAAAATGTGCGCACCTTTAAGCAAACTTTGAGCCGTGCGTACGCACATTCTGGAGACAAAGTGATATGAATTGAGATAGTAGATGTGCTACTTTCGATCACTTTTCCAGTGACACGCTGTTTTATGACAGCGAGGAGCGCTAGGAGCACAATAATTCCTCCTTAAACTAAACTGCAGATGTTATGGCAAAATATTTTTTTCAGAATAACGATCAGTGATGCACACTTAACTTAGATATTATGGAAGACACTGCTGGATTCGGTGGTCGAACGGTACGTTGTCCAGTTTGAATAGGTCCAATAATATCTTACTGTACAACCACAGCTGCAGGAGGTGTTGATGTCGTGTGAAGGATCTTCAAACAATTACCATTTGAAGAATATAATTTGAGGAAACGGTAAGATTTACATGTTTTCTTTTTAAAATACTCTGTCAGTGACGCGCCGAGTCAGACAATTGTATTTAAGTAGGCCGATCTGTTTCCACTAAAAATAGCCTTTAAACTTCCTAAAAGATATGTTCACCTCATCAGCAAAACTGCATACATTTGATTTGAATTGTTTAAAACTATTAAAATACTATCTGGCCAGTGGAAATTAATGAATCAACTCTATCCTAAAACCTTTATCTGAAGTATTTTTTTACAATTTTGTTTTTATGGATATTTTGATATATTTATTCTAAAACATAAAGAGGATATTGGATAATCTTTATCAATATAATGTGTGGCACAAATGGCATTTATAGTCCATATCTAATATTTTCCAATGTCTTTTACCTTTGACGGTGTTAACCATGGTGTCACATGGATGGGAACGTGTATGGAAATGATATGCAGATGAGGTTATGCATAGTAAAACTAGGCGTCATAAGCTCCATATATGGTTATTTCGGGGAGGAGACAGGGTGGAGATGCACGTACGCACGATCTTCCACTGACTGGGATTTATAAAGGGATTTGTGTGCAGGTTCTGGCATACATATGGTTTTATAAATCTGATTTTTTTTGTGCGTACGCAGAATCTAGCTTTTGCGTGTACGTACACTTTTAGTAGGGATCCTATGCAAAGTTTTATAAATGAGACCCCTGGTTAATTTTAGACTGATACTATAACCTAAAAGTAGATAAATAAAAAGTAGATACTTTTGAGTGTGTAGCAAAAGAGAGGACAAGCTTTGGGACGTACTAGCTCATCATTCACTTGTGTCTTTGCTCTCTGCCGCATCCTGTCTCTATAAACTGGCCTGTCAATCATCTTAAATCCTCCACATTTCATTTAATTTCCTACCGTATTGGAGAGAAATGCAGTAGCACATTGATCTGCAGTTGCGGGTCTTTCATGTGGAGACTCTCCTCATATTAACGAAAAATGATGCATTCAAAAGTTAATGGCGCAATGGATCTTTATAAAAGTCCACATTGTTATCGCAGATGAAATGTCACTCAAGCCTTTATCCAAATATCTGAGTTAGTCGCACATATCCACCATGTTTTGTAGTTAAACACTTTTTACTGGTATTTGTAGTTCTGAATTGAATCCTGATCCAAAGCGCAATGGGTTGTGGACAATCTTAGCCTTTATATTGTGCAAGGATCCACTCTTCTAAAATCTACCAGAAATAGTAGATCATCCGGGGACTTTTGGCATACTCTTTTCAACATACTATTACTCATCGGGACACACTTATTTTAACCTCACATACTATTTTGGGTGGATTATATGTACGCAGGGTGATTTTCTAAGGCAGGGATAGCCAACCCTGTTTCTGGAGGGCTACCTTCCTGCATTCTTCAGTTCCAGCCCTGCTCCAACACACTTAACTGTTATACCATGAACACCTTGATTAGCTGGTTCAGGTTTGTTTGACAGGGTTGGAGCTAAACTCTGCAGGATAGTAGCCCTCAAAGACCAGGGTCGGAGACCCCTTTTCTAGGGGTTAAGAGGCAATAAATAAACTTAAGAAACGGGGGTGGGAGTGGGGGTGGAAACAAGGACAAACTCGCCGCTTAACCATCAGACCAAAAAACGATCACACAGTAATTCCATGTAATTATTTATTCAAAGTAATCTGGCAATTACCAACATCCATAACACTATTTGTTAGAAATATCAGTAAAATAGTGTCTTCTGATTTGAATGTTCAATTTGGCAAAGAAACTGTATTTGTGGATAATTTCATTCAAGATTTAAGCTCTATTACTGCACAGAAACTGCTTGTTGATGTTAAAAATAACCTGCTTTTGCCATCTGATTTTTGTTTTTTAGCAAAATAAAGAAAATAAAGTTTCAAACAAAAATTTATTGCATTATCAATGCTTTCATTTTGTGGGGATGAAATTTTATATGGTTGTGTATTTAATCTGTGAATATTTAAGTAGGTGCTCTAGAATTGAAAATGTAATTTACCTCGGAATAGTTAAATAATTAGAGTTCTGTACATGGAAATGACATACAGTGAGTCTCAAACTCCATTGTTTCCTCCTTCTTATGTAAATCTAATGCATAAAAAAACACCATGGAAAAACAGGCAAATCTCAACATAACACCTACTGTGACGCAACAGTCGGGATCATTATTATGTACGCCCCCAACTTTTGCATATGCCAGCCCATGTTCAAGGCATTAGACAAGCCAGTATTAACGTCTGGAGCAGCAAAGCCGAATCAACAGACTTTATGCAGGTAAGCAAGCAAGAACAATAGCCAAAAATGGCAAATGGAGCAATAATAAATGACATGATCATGATATTTTTAATGATATTTGTAAATTGTCTTTCTAAATGTTTTTTTAGCATGTTACTAATGTATTGTTAAATGTGGTTAAAGTTACCATCGTTTATTACTGTATTCACAGAGACAAGACTGTCATTATTTTAATTTTTAAACACTTGCAGTCTGTATAATTCATAAACACAACTTCATTCTTTATAAATCTCTCCAACAGTGTGTAATGTTAGCTTTAGCCACTGAGCATAGCCTCAAATTCATTCAGAATCAAATGTAAACATCCAAATAAATACTATCGTTACACGATTAGACATGCTGCATGACGAACACTTTGTAAAGATCCATTTTGAGGGTTATATTAGCTGTGTGAACTTTGTTTATGCGATGTATTGTAGAGTCGAGAGCTTGGGGACGGGGGGCACGAGCATTTAAAGGGGAAGCAGCCTGAATTGGTGCATATTTAATTACACCCCAAAATAGGCAGTTAAAAAATGAATTAAAAAAATCTATGGGATATTTTGAGCTGAAACTTCACAGACACATTCAGGGGACACCTTAAACTTATATTACATTGTGTGAAAAAGGGTTCTAGGGCACCTTTAAACTAATAACATTTCATGCAATTTTATTTTTAAAAATTCAATAATCCATTTTTACATGAGACTTCAATTTCAAATACCATCAATAGAGTCATGTGACCTTGACCAGTTATGTGGCTGTAGGTTTTTAGGCTTGTCCTCCAATCCCCATTTAGTTCATTCGGTTGTGTGAAAAAGAAAGGACACCCTTTTGAATACTGTGGTTTTATGTATCAGGAAATAATAAAAAAACAAAATAATCTGGGCATGTATAAAACCTCTCAGAATTGCTTAAGCCTTTCACTTGAGTAAGAAACCAACCTGTTTGTTCCTCAGTTTCTTCATGTTTCACTGTTAATGTTTCTTCAATCTTCAGGTCTTCACTCTCCTCTTTAATAAACACCATATTTGTTTGTTCATCAGTTTCTTCATGTTTCAAACCGTATGTTTCTTCAATCTTCATATCTTCACTCTCCACTTTAATAAATGCCATCTTTATAATAGTACTTCACCAGGAGTTTTTCTGTGTTTGTCCTGTTTAAGTTGAGAATAATCAACAAAAATGAAAATACATTCAAACAAAATCTCCCTAGTTCAGTGTTTGAACGACTTATTAAAAAAAACTAAATTAGCAATTAACATTAATAACAGAATGCAAATAAATGCATTTTTATTATTAACATGTTTATTTATTTGAAGCTTATATTTAATACTACCCTTTAATAAAAACATTTGCAGTTGTTTTGTGAAAGTTGTCACTACACATTAATTGTGTTTGTTGTTCTCATTAATTTACACTGTTTTGAGTAACTTGTGACTTCAGCGTGCGGATGATTCGAATCAGTGAATCATTTTGTGAAACAATTGATTCAAACTGACTCGGAGTTACAAAAAGTTCAGTTTCTTCATCACTACCCAATAATGACTGAATTTATGTTTATGATAAAGATTCACAATATAGAGAGCGAAATTAGACGCACTTTATTACTTCTGTTTTCTGTTACAAACAATAATGTTCAGTTAGGTTAGATAAAGTAATACAATGTTAAACTAAGCGATCTTACGTCGCTTGTGCAACTATAAAAATGCCTGAATATTGTTTTAATCGATTTAAACACGGTAAAACGCTTAAAACACAAACCTTTCTTCAGCTGAATCACTCATGCAGGAACGCGGCGCATCCTTATGACGTCATATCTTCAGATCAAAATAAAAGTCCTTTATGTACAAAAATGGGATATGCGGGAGGGGGCGCCATTGTACCAGAATAATTTCTTCTAGCAAATTTTCAAATGTAATCGAATTAATGTAGACGTATCTAATTACAGGAAAGAAAAATCAAAAGGGAGATCTCTTAAACCTTGTGCATTCAAAAAAAAAAGTTACACTTACAAAAATGTCCATGCCAAAAAACTGTCATAGAAATATGATTTATTAATATTTTTTTCCACTTTCACTGATGTCAATTTTTTAACCAGCATCTGTTCTATCCATAGATACCAAATATTCATTAATTTTAAGAACTTTAACCCTTTAAATGCTGGTTTGTTTACATAATGCCATAGGTGTTTTTTTATGAAAAAATTAAAAATAGTAGTTAATTTTCATAAACTAAATGCTAAGCAGAATTTTTTTTCTTTGCTTATTAGATTCTTGGGTGGGTCAATGAAGAACAACAAAATTAATTTTGAGGCATTTATATTTTTTATGTAGTGTCAGATGTTTTACAAAAAATAACACTTAGGTCAATAATGGACAAAAATGTCCATGCCAAAAAACTGCCATAGAAATATTATATATTAATATTTTTTCCACTTTCACTGATGTCAATTTTTTAACCAGCATCTGTTCTATCCATAGATACCAAACATTCATTCATTTTCAGAATTTTAACACTTTACAAATCGGTTTCTTTACATCCTCGGCTTCTAATGCACCTGTGTGCTCAGTGTCAGTGGGCAGCACTAGTTTCAGAGCTTCCTCGGCTGAGTAACGTCTCCTCAAACAATGAAATGATCAACCCCTCAAGCACCACATATGTATAGGTTTGGCTGTGAGGACACCTGAGTGAACTCAAAATTTGTATAAAACCTACCAGACTAAAAAATCAGTATTTTCTTGTGGTGAAAACTAAAATAATGTGTTTAGGGGCTTCTGAACGTCTACTTCAAATTCAAGCGTAACTTTTATCTCCGTACAAAAACAATAACAAGTGAAAAAGTGCAATCAAGGGTTAAGATGCGTGTTTGATCAAAAAGAAGAACCTTAAAGCCTTCTTTGACCTTTTTCATAGTTTTCACATGACCCTATGACCCTGCCAAGGGTGTGACTCATACATGCCCAGCCAGCAATGACATGTGGGGCCCAGATGAGGGCTTCATGGGCGGCAAATGTGGGCCCCATTATGGGCTTGCACCCGGGATCCACATTGGGGCAAGCCGTGGAAGCCCAGACGTACTAAAAGTGGGACCTGTAAGGGTACTGCATGGGTCTTAATTGGGCAATTCATGCCAAACCCATTTGGGCCCCACCTGCCCAAAGGGGTTTAAAGTGGGTTTGCACCCGGGATCCACATGGGGGCCAGCCTAGGATGCCCAGGTGGGTTTTAAGTGGGCTCTGTAAGGGTCTTATGTGGGTCTTAACTGGGCAATTCATGACAGATTCATTTGGGGCCCACCAGTCTGAAGGGGTTTAAAGTGGGCTTACACCCGGGATCCACATGGGGGCCAGCCTAGGATGCCCAGGTGGGTTTTAAGTGGGCTCTGTAAGGGTCTTATGTGGGTCTTAACTGGGCAATTCATGTCAGATTCATTTGGGGCCCACCAGTCTGAAGGGGTTTAAAGTGGGCTTACACCCGGGATCCACATGGGGGCCAGCCATGGATGCCCAGGTGGGTTTTAAGTGGGATCTGTAAGGGTCTTATGTGGGTCTTAACCGGGCAATTTGTGTCAGACCCATTTGGGCCCCACCTGCCTAAAGGGGTTTAAAGTGGGCTTGCACCAGGATTCAAACGTGAATGCCCATATGGGCTTAAAGTGGGCTCTGTAAGGATCTTATGTTGGTCCTAACTGGACAATTCATGCAAGGTAAGCCCAACCATTCATTTAAGGAAACAATCTAAGAAAAATTAAAAACGAAGAATGAATGTAAGTACAAGATAAATACAAGACACTTGATGCTTTGAACTGGAAGAAATATATTAAATTGAACAACAAAAATTATCTTTAAAAAACAATGTCACAACATACGGTAAACTAAAAAATATATTTTAAAAAAATCTCTGAAAAAAAACCTCCAAAAATACAATACAAAATACACTCATTATATAAAACATTGAACAACAAACATAATCTTTAACAATTTAAATTTTACAATGTACCGGTAAATAAATTAAAAATATATATATTTTTAAAAATGTCTGAAAAAAAGAAAACATCTCTCCAAAAAATACATCCAAATAGAAATATGCACTTCACCTCCAAGTCACAGCCAGCTTGCTTTCCGATTCCGAATGGACTGTTAACGTTTTGAGCGCGAAACACAGCCTTTGCATACAGGCCCCAGAGATGTCCGAACTGCCTGACCAAATAACAATTTAATACAGTAAAATTCGTAAATTAAAGGATATGTGAGAGAATTAACAAACGACTTAACTGCTTCGCTGGCTTCATTATGAATGAGCCTAATTAGGTGTTGTTGTGCATAACAGGCAGTGGTGGAGAGTACTGAAAATCTGTAGTCAAGTACAATTAAGTGCATTGCTAAAATATTACTCAATTACGAGTAAAAGTACCGGTGTTAGAGAAATACTCAAGTAAAAGTACAGTTTGTAAAAATAAATAAATAAATAAATAATTTAAAAAAATTAAAAAGAAAATATTCAGAGTATTAGTTACTTTTAACCACTGATGTCACCGTCACTTCTCCAGACTAGGGCTGGAAATTGTGTGTTTTCCTTTACCAGAAGTTAACATGCCAACAATCCATTAATCAATAATTGATAAGATGCAAAACAAGTGTTTTTCCCTCATTTTTTTCTCATTTAAGTTTTTATTTCCTTATTAAGCAAATGTCTCCGGCAGACAAAAAACTAAATTACATGAGGAGCCACGACTATTGATTAAATATCCATGAATACTTTTTTAACTGGTTAAATTCTTCATTCAGAATCAATGAAAGATCAATCATTAACGTCCTTTTTTTGTTTTGTTTTGTTTTCCGTCCTCATGGCCCGGTTTTCATCGGCTTGTTTGCTATCAAATCACCTTACTGGCTACAAAAATGCAGATAAAAGGTTTGGATATGAATTAAAATTGTACTCAGTACTCAACTATGATTTTAAAAGTAACTTAGTAGATTACATGGATTAATGAATATTACAAGTAAAAGTACAGGCTTGAAAATCTACTCATAAAAGTACACATACCCCAAAAAACTACTTAATTACAGTAATCTGAGTATTTGTAATTAATGACTTCCACCTCTGATACCAGAAACCACTCCCCAAGCGGGTCTTGAATCTGGGTATCCTGCGTGGTAGATGGATGTGCAAACTGACCAAAAGCCAATTGGGTAGCAAAATGGGTCCTATGAGGCATCAGGGAGGGATTTACCCAACATTCTACAGGCAACTATATGTTATAAGCAACTTATGTTAAGTTAGCAAAATATTCATATAATATAAATATTGTAAATATTCAAATGACAGCAGTAGCAGTGCTGTCTCCTTTACACTTATCCCCATAAATCTGTCCCAATCTGGGTCACTGCACCAATGAAAGTGTTTATGTGAATGCTCCATGCACTGTCGGAAGGCTTTCTGCAGCTTTATTCTTTTACTTAAATTGAAAGGGCCTCTGTCCTTACAGGCCTACTTCTTTAACTACCTGAGCCCCTCCCTTTACCGTCTTAACCATTTAACTGCCCCACCAAGAAAAAAGCATTTGAAAGATGTTTTGTTTGCATTTTTTATCTCATTATGTCACTAGTTATCATACTCACTGTATTTTTTTTCAATACATCCCATAATTTTTAAAATATCGGCCTCTACCAAATAAAAAAATTCATACACATACTATGAAATTCAGAAAATATGAACTATAATACTAATTTATTTAAAACATAATCAAAATAAATAGTTTTATATATTGAATCTTATTTATTTATTGAAATATTCTATAAAATATTTCAGATTTTCATTTTATGACAGAAAATTACGTTTTCTTGTTTTTTTAAACAATAAACAAAAATAAATAACACAAATAACTAAAAGTAATAAAACTAAAGACATTACATTATTTCTGCATTCAAAAACTAAAAACAAAATAGCAAAAGATAGTAATATAATGGCATTTTAGGCTTTTATGATTCAAGAAACGCCATCAAGTGTGGTAGTGCAACAGGATTTTTCTTTTTTTTTTAGACATATGAACATTTCTCTTCTCAGACAGGGTGATAATTTGGATCCTCTATTGGGTCATCATCATCACTGAGACCAGCATCAGAATCTTGGGGGTTTTCTGAGACAAGGGCCTGAAGAGTGCATGTTCTTGTACCATAGAAACTGTTGACATCCATCTAGTAACTGTAAAAAAAGCAACAACAAACAAATAAATAAATAACAATCTCTTACAATTTTAGTAATGTTAGTTCACCAGCATGTCATTTAAGAAGTAATTGCCTCTGATAATTATGATTTCCACACATTAATTCAATTAATTCATTATATTTACATCAAAAAATATGCAAAAGTGGCAAAAAAATACATATTTAAGAAATTATGTCAGCATATTCATGAAGAAATAACAATAGCCGTCATATTCATAGCTAATAATGATCAGAAGTTTATATTTCTCAGCAAATAGTCCATTCTGACTGCAGAAATGGATGATCTGAAAACATTACCTTAGCTTTTCTGCATTTACCTTTAAGTGTCAAATCAACCGTTTGGTTGAGCATGTTTTTGAAAAATTATTTGAAACATACTAAAGTGTTTTAATGGCACCAAGTAACATAATATTGTAAAGTAAGGGCTCTTACAGTTTAATGTAAAAAAAAATTGCTTACCTTGCAAATTTTCACCAAGAACAGTTCACATGGCAGGAGTGATTTCTTTGTTTCTGACATCCATGTTTGAGGAAGTGTTGTGACAAGTGCTGTTGATTGACACTCTGACATCTAGTGGATTTTTTTGGCATAACATACCTCAACCAGATGGTAGAGATGGCTCAATCAGCTTGAGTTAAGTTAGGTACTCCTCTCAGTGAAATATAGTGACTCAAAATGTGCTCTACCATTTGGTTGAGCGGGCAGTACCATAAACCATGTATATGTCAATGCATCCTGAAGATCTTCAGATAGCCTAACCAAACAGATCTACTGTACCTTTTACAGCCAACACATCAGTCATTGTTGGTGTATGAGCTACACCTTGATAGAAACACATGCTACTCCTTGGTCCAAGGACATCTAACAACACAGAAGTGGCAGACAGATTGATGATGAGGCCTCCTGCAAGTCCTTTTTTCTTTTTTCCTCTTGTCCTGTCCAGCATCGAAGCAAGCAGAATGATGCTCTGTCTGCCATGTTGTGACAAGCAGATTTTGCTTTGCCAAGAGGAGCTTGAATGATAAGGCTCCCCTTGATATCCTAAGTTAAGCTTATTTTATTTTATTTTTGATGCTTGTTTGTAGATGAGCATTAAATAATATTGCTGGACCTGAACCAATCACTCAAACCCATGGCCACTTGGCCAATAAATATGCCATGCAGGACCCATATATGTGTTCCCAGATCAAACCCATGCCCACTTGGCCCATGCCTGTCCCTTATGGGGCCCATGTAATCAGCTCATATGGGCTTCCTATGTGGGACTCGTACTACAAAACCTACATGGGACCCGCTGATTTCACCCAGCCAAAGCTCATGCCCACGCCCACACAGTACCCATGGAACCCGTAGTTAACCCATCTGGGCCCCACGTGTCATTGCTGGCTGGGTGGAGTGGGATTTTTGATTGCCAGTATGATATAATTTCTTTCAAACTAATTACACAAATTAAATTTTCAATAAACACCTGCAAACTACACTCTGACATCCTTACCAGTATACCCACACAATTATAGCTGCATTATTTTTCAAATTGACTTTATCATAGACTATAATATGCATAAGCAGAAAGCTCAAATAAAGCGAGTATTTCTTTTATATGCCAAATTTGAAAATATGGCACAATCTAGTAAAAAATGGTAAAAATGTAAAATTTGAAGCCTTGCCGATAGAATGAATGCCTATTTGCAAATATTGTATCATTTTATATTCAAATGGCCCTGGGTTAAAAAATTGCAGTTTTAATGGGTTTCAATGTGGACATTTTTGTCCTTAAGGTCCTAAGTGTGAGTATTTTTTGTACAGAGGGTAAAATTGATTTTTTGAAGGAAATGAGGGTAAAATATTAAAATTCCAATAAAAATAAACACCTGAGCCAAAATTCATGTAGATGGCATTAACAAAGGCACACTTATAACAAAAAAGAAAACTGAAATGGACAAAAATGTCCATAAGGATCTCAGATGTTTCTACTAGACGAAAATAATGTTACTTTAACATCAGATGGAGACTTTTGCTTGAGCTTGAACCGCTATGTGTACTGAACTGCATAATTATTTCATAAAAATGGATTATAACCTTCTTATAGAAACTTCCTTATGTCTGATTTATAATTTAAGTAGCCTATTACAAATCAGTTATTTTTAACCTTTAATATTATAATGATGTACCAACTGTGGTTATAGTTTACAACATTAGATGAGAGATTTTTTAGGCACACACCATGGCTTCAGAATGTGTATTTTAGTCGGTCAGCAACCAAAATCAGGGCAGCACCACTAACCCTGAATGAAGCTGAGTGAACATTTGAGACATATTCTTCAATGGAAGGGTGGATGATTTATTTGCCCAACTCCCATTACATTAAAAATCCAGCACATACATGAACATGTGTGTGTGGATGTGGAGTTCGCAGAGCTAATAGTAGTAAAATAACAGCAGTTTTAACTTAGTTAAAGTAGTAGTGTGTTTAATATATATAACTGGTAGTTTGTCAGTTTGGCGTTTTAATTCATGTCCGTTTTGTCTGCTTGTTTAATGTTTATATAATAGCGTTTTAGTTCCTATGCGTTTTTAAATAAATTTGTGTTCAGAACATTAATCTGATGTTTTTGCACACAAATACTTTTAAAAGTTATATTTTTTTTACTGTAAAACTAAATTCTTTGAGACAATGATGTAACCTAGACCTATTAGTTTACAATATCTGACAGGATAGTCCTCGTAAGAACTATGCTTTAAAAATCATGAGAAAATATCATTCATAGCAGTTTCACCCCAGATTAAAGATCTGAACTTTGATCATTCATCAAGGCCTGCTGAACTTTTGTGTCAT
This sequence comes from Chanodichthys erythropterus, assembly GCF_024489055.1. Taxonomy (NCBI): domain Eukaryota; kingdom Metazoa; phylum Chordata; class Actinopteri; order Cypriniformes; family Xenocyprididae; genus Chanodichthys; species Chanodichthys erythropterus. The sequence continues at coordinate 31,399,213 of NC_090228.1, read as the reverse complement.
GAGCTGAAATCTGGGTAATATTCCTTACCTGATTTGCTTTAACCCACTGGAGAGCGACTTTATGATTGAAGGAAGTCAGGTAAAGTGCTTGACGTCCAGTACCTTTGAACACTTCCCCGGTTGTTCCATTCGGATCTGAACGGTAAGACTCCAGTTAAATCTGGATGGTATAACTCCACGCTTCAGGCATTCAAGGAGTATTCCAATGCTGGGAAATGCCAGCCGCACATATACATACTCCCATTTAAAACTACAAAACCCTTGTTTTCCTGAATCCACATTTTCTTGGTTTCTTTCTGTCAGTTGGAAAAGAATGAAAGCTGAGATTTAGTGGAGCAACATTTACTCACTGTGCTCGTGAAGTAACTATTTCTCAGTTTTTACTCATTTAAATGTGCTTTCTGTTCTCACCTCATTTATATTTGTGTATGTATGTATGTTTGTACCAAGAGCTCCTGTGTGTGTTTGTGCACACCTGGCGAATAAAGAGTGACTAGGCAATAATTGTATCATTTAATATTGTATATTAAAAAAAAAGAAAAAGATATAGTATCATTGTAAATGTTGTATGGAGACATTGTTTTTACATTTAACTTTATAATAGTGAGTATTGGATCATTAGAATCCTCATATTTTGGTACTCACACCTTCAGGGTCAGCAATGGGGTCCGGCAGGGAGGTATAATGTCCCCCCTGCTGTTCAACATCTACATGGATGATCTTTTTTTTTATAGCTCGTTAACTGTAATACTGGATGTGTTGTGGGAGGATCTGTCATTAACCATCTCATGTATGCAGATGACTTTTCCCCATACAGTGCAAAGCTTCAGCAGCTCCTCAATATTTGTTCTCAATATGGTTTACAAAATGACATTAAGTATAACGCCTCTAAAAGCTATGCTATGATTGTGATAACTAAAAGTGATATGAAATCAGCCTTTCCTGAGTTTACTCTCTGTGGCAGTACGCTTAATGTCACAGATGAGGTAAAATACCTTGGGCATTATATATGTAGCGACCTCACTGATGACCGAGATATGCACAGGCAGTGTTGCAAATTATACGGACAATCAGTTATGCTGGTCAGGAGATTTGGTATGTGCTCTGTAAAAGTCAAAACTGCTTTATTTCAGTCACACTGCTCTCCCTTGTATACGGCCCAATTGTGGCGGAGTTACAAAAGCTCAGTGAGGTTCACCTCAAAACTGTGGAGTCACTGGCGCTCCTGCCTGTTTGTAAACAGACTGAAGACTTTTTGAATTCTTTTATTAATATGCTGTAAATGTGTTTTTAACTTTTTCTTTTCTATCTGTGGAACTTGTGTGTGCACCTGTGTCCCTAATAAAGATAATAACAATGCAATCAATATTTAGATTAAAACAGTTTTTAAAGCACTCATTAAAACAATAGAAGCAAAAAGAAATGCTTTTAAATGCAGTTAACACTTTTTACATGTTCTCTTTGGTTTGCAACTTGTTTCAAAATTATTCGACACAAACAAATGTTCACACCATCAAATGCAAGCTTTTACATGTTTGTGTATTTTTTGTATAACAAAAAAAGAAGCAAAACTAGGTAATGCTAGCAAACTAATATATGTCATGTTTTTGTTCAAAAATGTTACAAAACAACACAATCTTTTACATCAAAACACATTTTTTTTTTTTTTTACATTTTGTGTGCTTTTCCTAGTGAAAAAAAGTATGCTAAGTATACTTGCAGCAAGACTAATTATTAGTATATTTCCAGTGTGTTAATTATTAGTTAACTTAAAGTGTGCTATTTTGAAACAACTAATTTTGTACTAAGTATATTTAAGTTGTAATTAAGTAGTATTAAAATACAACTTTAAGTATATTTAGTATACTTATGTGTACTAAATTGGAACAACTTCAAGTATACTTAGTACACTTTAAGTATATGCCTGTGTAGGGACTAATTACATGCTTGATTAGTGATATTAAAGTGTACTTAATTTGTGTTATAAGTATACTTTATTTGTGTTAAAATATATTTTATGTGTTATAAGTATACTTTATTTGTGTTATAAGTACACTTTATTTGTGATTTAAGTACATTACGAGAAAATAATTACGAGTGTCTTCAGAAAACACAAGCGATATACACTGAATATATTATTTTACAGGTAATAGTATATACTGTATGCTCAGTACCTTTGGCTTATTCCAAATACTAAACATTACACACTTTGCAATCAATAACAATACACTTTGTTATTACTTATACTTTGTATAATATAGTCAACATTTGAAGCTTTAATCAAAGTTGTCCTAACTTTTTTGATCCACTGCAAATGTTGACTACTGTACTTTGAATTACATAATCTCACACAATACAGTTGTACTACTACTTAAATACAGTTTAACACATTTTCCCAAAGTTGAATGGATTTGTTTTCAAGGCCATTAAAATAAATTAAATGTAACAACATCACTAATGAAGAGACATATTTCACTGACAAATCCAATAGTTTTTATTTAAACTTAACATAGATTCAGCATAACTTACCATGTTTTTCATTAAAGAAAAAACAATATTGGACCAATGGTGACCCTCGGTACACAAATACAAATTACACATTATCTTCCATTTTCTGATGAGCTTCTCATCAGATTGTGTCTGATGGCCGCTTACACAGAGGCAGTGACCGCAGAGACTCGTGAAGAACAGCATCTGTTAACAGAATATACCAAAGTCTATACTATTTACAATAGTCTGTCTGAATCCTACATTGAACCAATAATATTTCTGAACAGTAACTGAGGATTAGCAGCAGGGAACTGTATCAGAATAGCATGTCAGTATTGTTTTCGGTATAGTCAGGCATAAAACACTTTATGAATTAATATCGTCCAGAATACGGGCCGATTTGACCAATCATACAAACGTGCCATAAACCACCACACAAAAACTCAAAAAGGAGATATCAAGTTGAAATCTCGCTCTCTTGTTTGTTAATAAAGTTTGTTAACTGGTAGACTACAACTCACCTCCCAATAGCAGCACTTTTCTCCGGTTCGTTCAGGATCGCGTAGGCCATTAAATTCCTAGCCGGTTGTCGTCGCCATCTGAGCAATGTATTGCGCTTTCAGTGTTTTATTAAATAAATTATACATTTACATTATAATTCACCCGAGTGACTGAGCGAGGGGATTCAGATGACTGTGACGTCAGCAGCTCTGATTGGCTGAAGGCAGTGAGCAACAAAATCTGATTGGTCACAGACCAAGTTGAAGAGACATCTGAATTCCGATTTTATTCTGAATTTACTCATTTTTTCCCCCGTCGCACACCTGACAAACTATAATTTGTACAGATTTAATTTTGTTTTGGGAAGTATTTAATTATTTTGACAGGAGAAAAATGCTGGATTATGCAACAGACATGCAACTCATTGCCCTCACGCAGTTAATTAATAAACAATCGGAATAGGCCTTTCTCATGCTATTGATGATATGCCAATGGTTTCAAATTAATCAAAAATCGGCCAATAAATATCAGTGTAAGAGTAAAATATCGGAATAAGAGTAAAATTACATCAATCTTAGAACTTTGACACACTTGAGACAAACATTTTACTCCATTTCAATTAGTGTGAGGCACAAGACAGGGATGCAGCACTTCTCTACTTTCTATTTGCCCTATTTATTGAACCACTGAGCCAATGGATTAGAATCTTTCAAATAACAGGATATATATGTAGCATAATTTAGCCCTCGTTGTGGACGATATATTGTTATCAGTGTTGGGGGTAACGCATTACAAGTAACTTGAGTTACGTAATCAGATTACTTTTTAAAGTAACTAGTAAAGTAACGCATTACTTTTTCAATTTACAACAAAATATCTAAGTTACTTTTTCAAATAAGTAACGCAAGTTACTTTTTCACAGTTAATGACTGACAGATCTCATGTCCCCATGTTGAGATAAATAAAGTGCAGAGGGTGTTGTGTGCGCTGTGTGAACATGATGGTTATTGTAGTTTTAGACCAAATGTGAACATGCATTTACTTATCTCACTTGCATGAAAACATTCAGTATTCCTCAAAATGAATAAAAACAGTGAAATGCAATCTCAGAATTTTTGCAAACCTGTAATAATTAACTATATTAAATTACACAAATATACTTTATGTATTTAATCTCAATTATTAACCAATGTATTTGCTGCTGATCTTCAATATACCTAATTCAACCATACTAATAAGCAAAAAATACTTTAGATTAGAAAGGTTTGTTTGAGCTGCGCCCTCTACTGTACAGGTGTAAATATGCTTTTCCTATAGCCTGAGGTTTATTCATTTCACTTTTGGTGTGAAAGGGCCTTTTTGCCAAAAAATAGAACTTTTTTGTTGTTATTAAAAACAAACAAGCCCAGCCCCAGTGAGAAAAAGTAACGCAAAAGTAATGTAACGCATTACTTTTCATAAAAAGTAACGAAGTAACGCAATTAGTTACTTTTTTAGGGAGTAACGCAATATTGTAATGCATTACTTTTAAAAGTAACTTTCCCCAACACTGATTGTTATCTATGAGACAACCCACAAAGTCTCTCCCTACACTATTTCACTTTCTTGAGGAGTATGAAGCTATATCGGGTTATAAACTCAATGTTTCCCAAACCCAGTTATTAATACTAAATTATGATCCACCTGGATAAATATAGAGAAATATAATCTTAAATGTCAATTCATTATTAAGGAGTAAACATCTCCGGACACAATTTATTTGATTTAAATTACAGCCTTTTGATTAAGAAAATAAAATCAGATTTAATGTTGGAACTTTATCCCCCTATACAGCCTCTAGAGTTCTAGAGTTGACTAGAGTTTTCATTTTAACAAATTATTATCTTTTTCAGACACTTCCAGGGGAAATTCCAAACAAACAATTTATAGAATGGAATAAATCTAAAACGTCACAGTTAAGCAAAGAAAGCGGTGGGTTAAGTCTTACAATACTATTACTACGCAGCCCAATTAAGGCCATTAGTCTTTTGGAGTAGTCCAGTATATTTAGCCAAATGGATTGAAATAGAGGGAGAGATGATGGATGAGTCCCCGTTATCTGCCCTTATTGTGGACAACAAGCTAAGAATTAGAATGAATAAGGAAACAAACCCATGGATCAATGTATTATTTAAAATTTGGCATCTAACAATGAAAATAGGGGGTTTGGATGACACATTGAGAATATTAAGATGGTCTTTGATACTGATTTAATCACAAACAGAATAGATAATCGATTTTGTATTTGAGCTAAATTAGGAATTTCAACTGATTCCATAAGGGAGAAATTTGGGCTTATCTAAAGCGACTTTTATAGATATCTTCAAGTTAGGCATTATATATTAAGTAAAATTAAACCAGGAGTACTGACAAGTGGGGAATAATAAAGGTGTTCCTAGCAGTATCCAAGGCTCAGCCATGTAACAAGATCCTTTCAAAGTATAAGGGATTTTTCCAAAATTTACCTGATAATACACTATAAGCAAAGGACAAGTGGATGAGGGAAAGAACCTTAAATATTTCAAAGGAGGAGGAGAATTTGTAAAGCACAGTGGCAATACATCAGCTCAGCCACATGGAGAGAAATTTGTTGAAAAAAACATAAGGATTTTTAGTACACCATCACAGAAAAAACACAAAGGGAAGGGTATTCGCTGCTGGAGATCATGTGGGGAAATGGAAGCAAACCACTATCAAATTTTTTGTAAATGTCAGAATCTGAATCGGTCCTGAAAAGAGATTAAAAGATGTCTGGAAGTTGTCTTTGAGGTACAGATTGATTTTACCTGTGAATTGTTATATGTCCTCTGAGAGGTGGAAAAGAAAGGATAAGAAGTTGTTAATTCTCCTAGCAGCTAGTAAAAACATAATTTACAGAAATTGGTTAAAACCAGTGACCCACGGTGAAGGAATGGATTTATATAATACATAATATAATGTGATGAAAAAATTATATTTTTCCCTAAAAGCACAAAGTGAAGACTTCCTCCAAATATGGAGTAAATTGATTAATTACATTAAACCAGTATGCACAGATCTTTTTTAAAAGGTTGTTTTTCTTTCTTTTTGTTTTACCTTTGGGACAAGGAAACTTTTGGCATTTGTTTTAAGTAATAGCACCCCATGTTCTGTTGTATATACAGTGGGTACGGAAAGATTTTTCACTCTTTGTTATATTGCAGCCATTTGCTAAAATCATTTACGTTCATTTTTTTTCCTCATTAATGTACACACAGCACCCCATATTGACAGAAAAACACAGAAATGTTGACATTTTTGCAGATTTATTGAAAAAGAAAAACTGAAATATCACATGGTCCTAAGTATTCAGACCCTTTGCAGTATTTAGTAGAAGCACCCTTTTGATCCAATACAGCCAAGAGTCTTTTTGGGAAAGATGCAACAAGTTTTTCACTCCTGGATTTGGGGATCCTCTGCCATTCCTCCTTGCAGATCCTCTCCAGTTCTGTCAGGTTGGATGGTAAACGTTGGTGGACAGCCATTTTTAGGTCTCTCCAGAGATGCTCAATTGGGTTTAAGTCAGGGCTCTGGCTGGGCCATTCAAGAACAGTCACAGAGTTGTTGTGAAGCCACTCCTTCGTTATTTTAGCTGTGTGCTTAGGGTCATTGTCTTGTTGGAAGGTAATCCTTCGGCCCAGTCTGAGGTCCTGAGCACTCTGGAGAAGGTTTTTGTCCAGGATATCCCTGTACTTGGCCGCATTCATCTTTCCCTCGATTGCAACCAGTCGTCCTGTCCCTGCAGCTGAAAAACACCCCCACAGCATGATGCTGCCACCACCATGCTTCACTGTTGGGACTGTATTGGACAGGTGATGAGCAGTGCCTGGTTTTCTCCACACATACCACTTAGAATTAAGGCCAAAAAGTTCTATTTTGGTCTCATCAGACCAGAGAATCTTTTTTCTCACCATCTTAGCAAACTCCATGCGGGCTTTCATGTTTCTTGCACTGAGGAGAGGCTTCCGTCAGGCCACTCTGCCATAAAGCCCCGACTGGTGGAGGGCTGCAGTGATGGTTGACTTTCTACAACTTTCTCCAATCTCCCGACTGCATCTCTGTAAGCTTGGTTAGATCTGTGCCTTGCCACAATTCTGTCTCTGAGCTCTTCAGGCAGTTCCTTTGACCTCATGATTCTCATTTGCTCTGACATGCACTGTGAGCTGTAAGGTCTATATATGAAGAGTTTGGTTCCAAAACGCGATAAACGCCATTTTCAAAAAATTTGAGTTTCCGCCAAAATCAGTATTGTATCTGGTCGGTATTGAAAAGTCATTTATTAATTTTGCGCAAAATGCGATATCCGTTGTGTTATTCTGTCATGTTTTCTCCCTTTCTTTCCAAAACGCGACAAACGCCAGTCTCCCTTCTCTGCAGAACGCGATATATCCGCTCAACCAATCACAGCGCACCATTCCATGCACTGTAAACAGTAATGGCGGCGCTCTGAATACACCCCGCATCCTTTATCTACTTTGTACTTTGTGATCAACAAAAACAGAAAAATGAATAATTTCGATGAACATTGCTGAACCTGTGGTGCTTTCTGCGGTGGGGAAGAAACGCAAGCCATCGAAATCATTTACGTGAGGAGATTAAGAAGGCGAGGCACTCGAGTCGGGAGGAGGAAAAATGCCGGCTGTTGCTTGTTTCACGACAGCATCAAACTTCTATCACGCTCCCTAAACTGAACTGTTTATTTTAACCATGCGGTGACGCCAGATACGCCTTGATCGGTAATGACAAACAGAGACATAATTCATTTATAAGATTAACAAGATGACTCGTTGAATTCATTTTGGGAGCGACGAATGAATGTATTTTTAGTCAAATGCATGTACATACGATTAGTATTGACAAAGTTCAGAGGCTGTCATATATGTGAATTAACTTACTTTCAATATGAAAAATAACTTTTATATTGATGGATTAAGTGCATTTTGAAAAAAACAAAAAAACGTGTCATGCATTTATTGCATTTTGGGGAAAAAATAATAAATTTTTATAATAAACCTTTGAAAATCAAAATCTAGATTTGAATTTTTAATGTTTTTATAACCAAAAGATGCTATGTGAAAGTTTGAAACAGAAAAGAGTGGTTTTCATTTTGCCAATTTCTTGGTAAAGAAAACACCTTTTTACTCAAATTAATCAAAATGGATTTATAGCGTTTTGGAACCAAACTCTTCATATAGACAGGTGTGTGGCTTTCCTAATCAAGTCCAATCAGTATAATCAAACACAGATGGACTCAAATGAAGGTGTAGAACCATCTCAAGGATGATCAGAAGAAATAGACAGCACCTGAGTTTAATATATGAGTGGCACAGCAAAGGGTCTGAATACTTAGGACCATGTGATATTTCAGTTTTTCTTTTTTAATAAATCTGCAAAAATGTCAACAATTCTGTGTTTTTCTGTCAATCTGGGGTGCTGTGTGTACATTAATGAGGGAAAAAATGAACTTAAATGATTTTAGCAAATGGCTGCAATATAACAAAGAGTGAAAAATTTAAGGGGATCTGAATCCTTTCCGTACCCACTGTAGTTACTGTTAAGAGGAATATAATGCATTGGTAATATTTGTGAAATTTCTAGGTCTGAAAAAATGTACACTCTGTATTGATAACTTTTTTATTATTATTATTATTTATACTGTTTTGGTATATATGTAAGTGTGTTTACTTGCAAGTGTTTTCGATTTACAAAAGTATTGAATGCTTGCTTTCTGTATGTGTTTTTCCTCCAGAAACTGAAAAAAAAAAAACAATTACAAAAACAAAAATACCACATTGTCTGAGAATTTTATAATAATAATAATAAACAATGTGAAAACGAGTTATTTTAACTTTAAAGGTTTTTTTTAGTTAAAAGTGAAGTTTAAAGTGACTTTTTTGACAGGAGCTCTTTCCAGACTGAGGGTATGTATAAGGCTTCTCTCCACTGTGAGTCCTCATGTGTTCTTCAAAGTGTCCAATTTGACTGTAAACCTTTCTGAGAGCATGTGTAAGGTTGCTCTCCAGAGTTTATTTTCAAGTGTGCTTTAAAGTGTCCTTTATAATTGAAGCTATTTCCACAATAAGGGCAGATATAAGGCTTATCTCCAGTGTGAACGCTCTTGTGTTGTTTAAGGCTTCCTTTTCGCTTGAAACGTTTTCCACACTGTTGGCAGTAAAAGGCTTCTCTCCAGTGTGATTTTTCTGGTGTTGTTTAAGGCTTCCTTTTTTGATGAATTTTTTTCCACACTGTTGGCAAGTGAAAGGCTTCTCTCCACTGTGATTTTTCTGATGTTGTTTAAGCCTTCCTTTTTTGTTGAAACTTTTTCCACACTGTTGGCAAGTGAAAGGCTTCTCTTCAATGTGCGTTTGCTGGTGTTGTTCAAGGCTTCCTTTTTTGCTGAATCTTTTTCCACACTGTTGGCAAGTGAAAGGCTTCTCTCCAGTGTGATTTTTCTGGTGTTGTTTAAGGCTTCCTTTTTTGTTGAATCTTTTTCCACACTGTTGGCAAGTGAAAGGCTTCTCTTCAGTGTGCGTTTTCTGGTGTTGTTCAAGGCTTCCTTTTTTGCTGAATCTTTTTCCACACTGTTGGCAAGTGAAAGGCTTCTCTCCAGTGTGATTTTTCTGGTGTTGTTTAAGGCTTCCTTTTTTGCTGAATCTTTTTCCACACTGTTGGCAAGTGAAAGGCTTCTCTCCAGTGTGAGTTTGCTGGTGTTGTTCAAGGCTTCCTTTTTTGTTGAAACTTTTTCCACACTGTTGGCAAGTGAAAGGCTTCTCTCCAGTGTGAGTTTGCTGGTGTTGTTCAAGGCTTCCTTTTTTGTTGAAACTTTTTCCACACTGTTGGCAGGGAAAAGGCTTCTCTTCAATGTGCGTTTGCTGGTGTTGTTCAAGGCTTCCTTTTTTGATGAATTTTTTTCCACACTGTTGGCAAGTGAAAGGCTTCTCTCCAGTGTGATTTTTCTGGTGTTGTTTAAGGCTTCCTTTTTTGTTGAAACTTTTTCCACACTGTTGGCAAGTGAAAGGCTTCTCTTCAATGTGCGTTTGCTGGTGTTGTTCAAGGCTTCCTTTTTTGTTGAAACTTTTTCCACACTGTTGGCAGGGAAAAGGCTTCTCTTCAATGTGCGTTTGCTGGTGTTGTTCAAGGCTTCCTTTTTTGCTGAATCTTTTTCCACACTGTTGGCAAGTGAAAGGCTTCTCTTCAATGTGCGTTTGCTGGTGTTGTTCAAGGCTTCCTTTTTTGCTGAATCTTTTTCCACACTGTTGGCAAGTGAAAGGCTTCTCTCCAGTGTGAATTCTTGAGTGGAGTTTAAGATGTTTTTTATAAATGAATCTCTTTCCACACTCAGGGCATGTGAAAGTCTTCTTTCCAGTGTGAACTTTCATGTGGTCTTCAAAGTGTCCCATTTTATTGAAACCCTTTCCACACTGAGGGCATGTATAAGACTTCTCTCCAGTGTGAATAGTCATGTGGGCTTTAAGGTTTCCTTTTCTATTGAAACTCTTTCCACACTGTTGGCAGATGAAGTGATTTTTAGTCCCAGTCTTTTGAGCTTTTTTTTGTGAGGAAGTATTTACAGTCTGTGAGCAACTGAAAGTTTTTTCTCCAGTTATGAAATCATGATGATTCTTATATTGATCTTTCTCTTCAATTTCATTGAGTACTTCAGTCTCCTCTTTCAGTGCCATCAGGTCTAAAAAAGACAATACAAGTTAAAACCACTTTAACGGCACAAAGCAACTGAAATCAGAACATTTATACATGAAAAAACCAACATACAAGTAGATCTTAAACTAAACGAATATAAGAGGTGTTGCATGTTAAAGGTGCCCTAGAACCCTTTTTCACAAGATGTAATACAAGTCTAAGGTGTCCCCTGAATGTGTCTGTGAAGTTTCAGCTCAATGCACATCTTTAAATGCCCCAAGATCACAACTCTATAATACATTGCATAAACAAAGTAAACACAGCTAATATAACCCTCAAAATGGATCTTTACAAAGTGTTCGTCATGCAGTATATCAGGGGCATATTCTTCGTACGTCGATAACTCAGTTAGCTGGATTTGACTGATGGCGATTTGGCATGATCTTTGATTGTTCGGTTCTTCGACGCTCATCCTGGACTTGCTGTCATAGCAACAGGTCCGTAAGCTCAAACCTGCTCGGGACCAGGCTTATTTCATGTAAACAGGATTAGATTGCATCTTTTTAAGCGGAGGTGATGCTTAAAGTCTGTCCCAGCCTCTGCTACTTTCCCACAAGAGTACACTAATGTAAACCAGGGACAATAATGATGATTTAAAAATAAATTTGCAAATACTATAATGCCGTGTAGTGTCATAATATAGACACCGACAGTTTTACTCTTTGAGAGATTCTCTTCTCTTTGAGGGGAATAATTATGTAATAATTTTTATTGGAGTCTTACACACATGATATACAGATAGTATATGCCGTACATGCATTTATGCATTTGAACCGTGACAGATATTATGGCTTGATGAAGCACAGGAGATGCAGATAACTTGATCTTAACCCTTAAGAAACTTTAATTAATGCTTCAAATATAAATTAGTTGCTAATTACAACATTGAAATAAACAATTGCCTGTACAAATACTAGAAATTGTGAATATAGCCTAAATAATTGGGTAATCATGTAAAAAAAAAAATAGTGCACATTTAATTTATCTAACATTTATGTCGTTCTTCTGACATTTATTCGCTTGGCTGTTTCCTTATAAATGTTTAGAAATTCGTCAAGTGTTTCGTCAGGTGTCTTTTCTCATTCTATGATGTCATTACGTTGCCGTCTTGACTCCAGCCAATAGCTGCATTGCTGATCGTGGTTTCGTGTATCAATACATCTGCCCTTTTCATGGAACACGAGAACGCGCAGTAATCTTAGACAACTTAATCCAGATATTTTAATCCAATCTGCAAATTCGTTTGAAGAACCAAATTAGCCAGAGTTCAGTTATCACGATTAGAAGATCTGGCATCTGTCAGATCATCGCAGATGTATTAAGCGAGGTACGAAGAATATGCCCCAGATCATGTAAGTATGGTATTTATTTGGATGTTTACATTTGATTCTGAATGAGTTTCAAAGTAGCATAGTATGTGTGGCTAACGAGGCTAAAGCTAACATTACACACTGTTGGAGAGATTTTTAAAGAATGAAGTTGTTTATGAATTATACAGACTGCAAGTGTTTAATGATAAAAATAATGACATGGCTTTGGTAAGAAACGATGGTAGCTTTAACCACATTTAACAATACATTAGCAACATGCTAACAAAACATTTAGAAAGACAATTTACAAATATCACAAAAAATTAGGGCTGCAACAACGAATCGATAAAATCGATAAAATTCCATTATTAAAAGAGTTGGCAATGAATTTCATTATCGATTCGTTGTGTCACAGGTTGTGTTTATCCTCTTCATCTGGGTCTGATTCAGCTCAATTTGATACAGCAATATAGACGCTATTATTTACATTTCGACCCAAGCACGTAACAACGGATGGCAAATGGCGTGGCATTTCCGGACGCTTCAGCGAATCACGATACACTGGGCCAACCTGCTAACCAATCTGAGCACATTGTGTATTTCGGAGGGAGCGGCTTCATAGAAGCAGGAAGTCAAACGAGCCATTCATATGACAATGGAAACAGAGGTGTAGAATAAAGGTAAAATATATGAAAAATACAGCGTTTTCGAAAAACGACGCATTAAGACATATTAAACTGTGCCCCAAGAACACAGTAAAGCCTAGAAAAAAACCACTTAACCACCCCTTCAATACTGGCTTGTCTAATGCCTTGAACATGGACTGGTATATGCAAATATTGGGGTCATACCAGAGGTTGCGTTAGACTGTAACTTTGTCCGTCATTTTGACTGACAGGGTCGTAAAAAATCCGTCATAATCTTTTATTACCCGTCATTTTAATTTTCATCTTTTAATTATAATAACATATTTAATTGCTTTTATTTTTGCTCACATTTGAACAAAAATAAACGCAATGAAATGTTTTATTATAATTAAAATATGAAATTAAAATGACAGGTAATTCACACATGAAATTTCTCTGTACGTGTTGGTAGCTATTAAAGAAAACGTGGTTTCATATTTATGTTTAAATAGTCCTATGTTAAGTGAACAGCATGAGTAAGACGCATCATAAGATGCGCATGTCGGGAGACATGGAGTGGGTCAGACATGATTTTGACCACTTCATAAAGTTTTATTTTGTAGAAAGTCTTTCTTTATAGTGAATTTCGATTTATAAAAATTGTATATTAATTATAATCAATGTTTCATCAACCAATTGCCTGGATGCAATAAATAAGAAGCAAATATAGTAGAAAAAATATAATCATGACATGGAGGCGCGGGCGCGATCACTGGCGCATGACCTGGAACGAAACTCAGCGTATAGGCTGCTTGCCTCAGAGACATGAGAAATATCTCTATAGAAAGCATGAAATATCTACTTTAACGAAAACGAAATAATTCAAAACGAAAAGAAATAGGCTACTCTGTTTGTGTAGAATAAACCAAATTAATTGTGCATTCTCTCTCTAGGCGCGTCCATGAGGAGATGAGGAGAGTCAATGTGAACTTCATCTTTGCAGTCGACACTGATTCAGAAAACATTACTTTATTGATAAACAATTAAAATGTCTCCTTGCTGTTTTGGTCACATTCATAAGACCAATATCGATTCGTAAATCCCAGGCTATATGCCTTTTTCAGTCGACGAATAAACAGTGCATAGTGCGCCTCCCACCCAATAAATCGCAACAGGCTGAAAGCTTTGTGTTGCTTTTGATATGGAACAAAGTCTCAGATTTAAAATTCTGTCCAGTTCATTAAGAAATTCAAGCAATAAATACCGTTTTGGCGCTCTTTAATGTGGCGTCATATATCGTTGTAGCTTCTGGGTACTCGCCTGTGCGTTATCAAACGCATAGCAAAAGATTCGTGCCACATTCATTTTTGTTCTGGATCCAGTACTCTGCTACATTGGAGCGCACTCGCCACCAACTGGACAGGGGTGTGAATTACAGTTACAATTTACAATAGACCCTCAGTGTAATCTGTCAACGTGACGGACAGCCTTCAGATTTTTACTTCAATGTTAAAAAAATTCCATCAATGACGGATAATTTTCGGTTAACGCGACCTCTGGGTCATACATATTAATGATCCTGACTGTTACGTAACAGACGGTGTTATGTTGAGATTCGCCTGTTCTTCGGAGGTCTTTTAAACAAATGAGATTTATATAAAAAGAAGGAAACAATGGAGTTTGAGACTCACTGTATGTCATTTCCATGTACTGAACTCTTATTATTTAATTATGCTGAGGTAAATTCAATTTTCAATTGTAGGGCACCTTTAATTGAGAAGCATTCTCAATATTGTTAACTCTTTACTTGATTTAGGCATGTTAAAACTTTCAACAGGGACAAACTCGCTGCTCAACCATCAGACCAAAAACCGATCACACAGTAATTCCATGTAATTATTTATTATTAAGTATCTGGCAATTACCAACATCCATAACACTATTTGTTCGAAATATCAGTAAAATAGTTTCTTCTTCTGGCAAAACACTGTATTTGTGGATAATTTCACTCAAGATTTAAGCTCCATCACTGCACAGAAAATGCTTATTGATGTTACAAGGCTATGCCTTCCCTATTTTACTTATGGAAAAAAACTAAACTGGCCCCGCGTTCGTTCCATAACCGTGCGTTCACACCGCCGGCGGCGAGAGCGTCAACATTCGCCTTGGCCGCCCTGCCAACAACGCTGTACTGTTCGTTCAAACCGCCGCCGACGGGAGGGTCAAAGCAGAACCAAAGTAAATGACAAGTCGCGTCAACCAATCGGAAGCCTCTCAAGCGAGGACCTCTACATTCTAATTGGTTGCCGCCGAACCGCGTCATAGCTCATTACCATAAAGTTAACCTGATTTCAACTCTCCTCGCCGCTCTCATCTTGGATGACATGGGGGTGAGTAAATTATCAGGAAAAGTTTATTTAAAAGTGTACTAATCCTTTAAGTGCTGAATGATATGCCACTCCAGTGTTGCAAACTAAGGACTTTTATTGTTTTATCAACTCCCTGTCATTTCATTCCATTATATTATATTTTCATTGGGAAAGTGTGTGGTGTCCTCCTCCCTGCTTCTATCTTGTTACTCCTAACTACATTAAGATACTTCTCCAGAATATCTAATTTAGGAGCCGAGACCTAGTCTTAACCCTGAATCACACTTGTTCTTAAATCTAGGAATAAGAGTAAAATTGCATTATTCATAGAACTTTGAATAAACTAAATAAATAACTAAATCGTTACTCTGAGCGACTTTATACATATGGCACCAGGTATTTAGCAGGTCTTAAATTTAGATAAATACAACGTCACAACACATGGCATATTGCAGTGGCATTATCAAAAATTTATCAAAAATTAAGCCAAAATGGAAAATCCATCTGTGACAAACTAAGTACACCCTATGATGAACTGCTTGTAGAACCACCTCTAACAGCATTAACATGAAGTAAATATCTTTTATATAAACCGGTCGAACCAGTTCACTAAATCGCACTGAATTGTTACAAACAGTTCAAGTCAGCACATATCCAACATTTTTTAGTTACTCACTTTTGGACATGCATATTATTTTTTCCCCAAAATGCAATAAATCCAAAAATATAAAAGTTATTTTTCAAATTGAAAATACACAACAAAGTAAGCTGGTTCACATATATGACAGAGTCTAAACTTTGCCAATATTTATCTTATATACAGGCATTTTACTAAAAATACATTAAGCCGTCGCTCCCAAAATGAATTCACCGGGTCATCTTGTTAATGTTATAAATTATCTGGCGCCACCGCACAGTTAAATAAACACATTTGCCTAATATTAAACGACGGATATTAAAAACAGCTTTTTTAAAAAGCCTTTAATGTTTACAGAGTGTGGAATGGTGCGCTGTGATTGGTTGAGCGGATATAACGCGTTCTGCAGAAAAAGGAGACTGGCGTTTGTCGCGTTTTGGAAAGGGAGGAAACATGACAGAATAACACGACGGAAATCGCATTTAGCGCAAAATTAATAAATGACTTTTCCATACCGACCAGATACAATACTGATTTTGGCGGAAACTCAGTTTTTTTTTTATTTTTTTTATGGCATTTATCGTGTTTTGGAATCAAACTCTTCATATAATAATATATAAAACTTATTTTAAAAGGTTACAACTTGGAACTGGACTAACAGTATGAACACAAAGAGGTCTGAGTTCAGTTCAAAGTGTTTATAATGTAGTTACAGGAAGAGTTCATCTGACAAGAGCTGCACATTCTGACTACTTTATTTGTTAATTCACTTCATCTTCTGGAGATGCAAGTTGATATATTAAGTTTTTGTTGTTTATCTGAATAAGCTCATATCATCATTTCAGTTTACAGGTGTTCATTCACTCTTCAGCTTCAGCTCAAACAGCCTGACTGACTGTGATTATTGAAAACAATCATATTCCTTTATACTTTTTATGTGCTAGTGAGTTTTTTTTCTGCGCCAGCATTTTTGATCATTTTCACCATTGGACAAATTTAATCTTTGGATCTTTGAGAATGAAACCAACCTGTTTGTTCCTCAGTTTCTTCTTGTTTCACTCTGAATGTTTCTTCAATCTTCACATCTTCACTCTCCTCTTTAATAAACTCACTCTTTGTTGTTGTTTCTTCATGTTTCAAACTGAAAACTTCTTCAATCTTCAGTTCTTCACTCTCCTCTTTAATGAACACCATCTTTATAACAATACTTCACCAGGAGTTTTTCTGTGTTTGTCCTGTTTAAGATGAGAATAATTAACAAAAATAAAAATTCAAACCAAATCTCCCTAGTTCAGTGTTTAAACTTGATTATTTAAACTAATTTAGCAATTAACATTAATAACAGAATGCACATTTTTATTATTAATTTCTCTATTAAGCTTATAATTAACACTACATTTTCATGAAAAAATCTGCAGTTTTGAGTAGCTTGTGACGTCAGCGAGCGGTGATTCGAATCAGTGAATCATTTTGTGAAACAATTGATTCAACTGACTCGGAGTTACAAACAGTTAAGTTTCTCCATCACTGCTTGACAATGACTGAATTTGTGTTTATGATAGTGATTCACAATATAGAGAGCGAAATTACACGCACTTTATTACTTCTTCTTTATTACGTTTTCTGTTACAAACAATTCAGTTCTGTTAGATAAAGTAATACAATATTAAATTCAATAAAAAACTAAGCAATCTTACGTCGCTTGTGCAACTATAAAAATGCCTGAATAGTTTTTATCGATTTAAACACGGTGAAACGCGTAAAACACAAACCTTTCTTCAGCCGAATCCCAACAGGTGCAGGTGCGCGGCGCAGCCTTATGACGTCACATATTCAGATCAAAATAAAAGTCCTTCATCTACAAAAATGGGGTATGCAGGAGGGGGCGTCATTGTGCTAAAAAAAATTCTTCTAGCAAAATTTCAAATGTAATCGAATTAACGTAGAGGTTATCCAATTATAGGAAAGAAAACTCAAAAGTGAGATCTCGTTTTAATTCATGTCCGTTTTGTCTGCTTGTTTAATGTTTATATAAGTGTTTTAGTTCCTATGCGTTTTAAAATAAATTTGCGTTCAGAACATTAATCTGATGTTTTTGCACACAAATACTTTTAAAAGTTATATATTTTTTTTTTTACTGTAAAACTAAATTCTTTGAGACAACGATGTAACCTAGACCTATTAGTTTATAATATCTGACAGGATAGTCCTTGAAAGAACTAAGCTTTAAAAATCATTTGAAAATATCATTCATATTCAATATTATTGTGTTTCACAGCAGTTTCACCCCAGATTAAAGATCTGAACTGCTGAACTTTTGTGTCATGAGCTGAAATCTGGGTGATATTCCTTACCTGACTTGCTTTAACCCACTGGAGAGCGACTTTATGATTGAAGGAAGTCAGGTAAAGTGCTTGACGTCCAGTACCTTTGAACACTTCCCCGGTTGTTCCATTCGGATCTGAACGGTAAGACTCCAGTTAAATCTGGATGGTATAACTCCACGCTTCAGGCATTCAAGGAGTATTCCAATGCTGGGAAATGCCAGCCGCACATATACATACTCCCATTTAAAACTACAAAACCCTTGTTTTCCTGAATCCACATTTTCTTGGTTTCTTTCTGTCAGTTGGAAAAGAATGAAAGCTGAGATTTAGTGGAGCAACATTTACTCACTGTGCTCGTGAAGTAATTATTTCTCAGTTTTTACTCATTTAAATGTGCTTTCTGTTCTCACCTCATTTATATTTGTGTATGTATGTTTGTACCAAGAGCTCCTGTGTGTGTTTGTGCACACCTGGCGAATAAAGAGTTCTGATTAGGAGCTGTTAAAGTTTATTTTTTGTCCTCTACGTCACTTTCTCTTTTTTTAAAATAATGAATAGGCAATAATTGTATCCTTTAATATTGTATATTTAAAAAAGATATAGCATCATTGTAAATGTTGTATAAATTGCGACTTTTTACATTTAACTCTATAATAGTGAGTATTGGATCAATCAATATTTGGATTTTAAAGCACTCATTAAAACAATAAAAACAATAGCCCAGGCATCAAAATTATTTGACACAAAAAATGTTCACATCATCAAATGCAAGGTTTTACATGTGTGTGTATTTTTGTGTAGCAAAACTAGGTGATGCTAGCAAACCAATATAAGTGTAATGTGTACTTGTTCAAAAGGTACAGTTAATTGCTGATCAGCATTTGCTTAGTTTGGGGCACTTGATATTCAACAATGTTTTTTAATGACACCATTGTATGAGAACTGAACTGAGCTGGACGATGACATGACTGTTTTCAAATTAACTAAACTAATAATTTTTATTTAACAGATTGAATTAATACTGAACTTGTTCAGCTGGACAATGACACCATTTTCTGTGCAGCCAAAATTATCTTTCTGTTAATAAATATAGTATAAATAAATAAAGTATTTTGCATCATTTTACGCGAATGACACCCAGATGTACTTGCTGATGAAGTCTGGAGATGATAAATCTGTTAAATCACTTTTTGAGCGTTGGATGAATAATAACTATTATTAAATGTGGCCCTAGTAGCTGTGCAAATAATATAGTAACAAATCTGTCATCCAGTCTGTATACTGATGACAAGAATATGGGATTTATTTTTGACACAGAGTTAAAGTTTGATTGACAATTTAGTTGTGAAGAAGAGTTTCTTTCAAATGTGAAATATTGCAGGCACCAAAATGATTTTCTGAATGTAGTGACAAATAAAATCAAATCACTGCATAATAGTCCAATTGTCTTTCTCAAAGGTTTTATTTCTTGCAAGAAATATCAGACTGTCATACAGAGACAAAGTTGCTGCAGTGTGTTATTTAGGTGTATGGTGACCTTCTAGGTCATGAAAAGGCACCAGCAGGTCTCAAGCTAGAATGCCAGTTAACACACATACATCTTTTTCTTTAGGCCCCAACTCCCAAAACTACTTCTTACTATCTTACTTTTCCCGGTTACTATCCCTCGAAGCAATTCTAAGTAATGCAAACATAACACAGTGTTCAATAAGCATATTAACTTGTGAATAAAAAGCATTCATAATGAAAAAAAAAAACACACACAATACATACATAATTAATACCCTTATATTGGTATATTGGAAAATATCACGTAATATATATACACACAGTACGGTCCAAAAGTTTGGAACCACAAAGATTTTTAATGTTTTTAAAAGAAGTTTCGTCTGCTCACCAAGGCTACATTTATTGAATTAAAAATACAGTAAAAAAACAGTAATATTGTGAAATATTATTACAATTTAAAATAACTGTTTTCTATTTAAATATATTTCACAAAGTAATTTATTCCTGTGATCAAAGCTGAATTTTCAGCATCATTACTCCAGTCTTCAGTGTCACATGATCCTTCAGAAATCATTCTAATATGCTGATTTGCTGCTCAAGAAACATTTAATGTGTACAATTGTACAAAATATTTGTGTACAATATTTTTTTTCAGGATTATTTGATGAATAGAAAGTTCAAAAGAACAGTGTTTATCTGAAATCTAATCTTTTGTAACATTATAAATGTCTTTACTGCCACTTTTGATTGATTTAATGCATCCTTGCTGAATAAAAGTATTCATTTCTTTAATTTCTTTTCAAAAAAATAAAAATAAAAATTCTTACTGACCCCAAACTTTTGAACGGTAGTGTATAATGTTACAGAAGCTTTGTATTTCAGATAAATGCTGTTCTTTTGAACTTTCTATTCATCAAGGAATCCTGAAAAAAAAGTACACAACTGTTTTCAACATTGATAATAATCATAAATGTTTATTGAGCAGCAAATCAGCATATTAGAATGATTTCTGAAGGATCATGTGACACTGAAGACTGGAGTAATGATGCTGAAAATTCAGCTTTGCATCACAGGAATAAATTACTTTGTCAAATATATTCAAATAGTACACAGTTATTTTAAATTGTAATAATATTTCACAATATTACTGTTTTTACTGTATTTTTAATTAAATAAATGTAGCCTTGGTGAGCATACAAAACTTCTTTTAAAAACATTAAAAATCTTAGTGGTTCCAAACGTTTGGACTGGACTGTGTATATATATCTATATATATATATATATATATATATATATATATATATATATATATATATATATATATATATAATTAGTTACATTTTATACTTTCCAAATAAACATGCATGGTATAGCTATATAACCTAAAGAAAATAGTGAAGCCAAAAATCAGCATTACACAAGCAACAGTTTTATTGGAACAGAGTTGCAGAGACCACATTCACCCTTACCTGTAAATTAGAAAGATTAATAATAATTTAATACTGGTAGGCCTGTGTAGCTCTTTATTATCTGCCTGATTAAAAGAAAATAAAGGTGGCTTTTGATAGATTACCCATTCATTAGTCTGTGTTAATATGTGGTATAAAGGTTTGCACATATATTGCAGATTATTTATTAATTCATATTTTAGATGTTACCTTTAAATATACTGTATATATCACCATATATGTATATACACATGTTCTCATGTGTACACATATTGCATATATATTTTAATATATATTTCCATATAATATTACACATTTAAAATATATTACACAATATATTGAGCACATATCTGTACATATATTTCATGTATATAATTCCATATAATTGTACATACATTTAAAATATATTCAACCATATATTAAACATCCACCATAATGTATTTAGATTTATATGGGAAAATGTTTTGGTAATATGTAAAGATATAGTGTCAAATGTATATTTATAAATATAATATTGCATATATTTTGGGATATATAAACACATATATTATATATTCATGTTCAATATATTGTAATATATTGAAAGTGGCAAACATTTGTATATATATATATATATATATTATATATTGTGTATATATATATTGCAATATATTACATGAATATATAATATAGTGTATAATATATATATATATCATCGATATATTATTCAATGTATTCAAATATATAAAATATTGGAAAATAAAAAGGGAAAATAATATATTACAATATATCACAATATATTTTAAGAAATATATTGGTAAATATATTTTCCTTTTGTAAGGGTAAACACACACACACACAAATTCGATCTTTTTATCATTAATTGTTAACTGATAATAATAAAAAGCAAATTTAAGTTGCTTCATCACACTTATTCTCTTCAAGGTTGTAAGTATGATTAATTTTGCACACTCATCAAATTACGCCCCTAATGTGGGACATGCTGATGAACAGACTCTGTTTCACAATTTAAAGGGTTAGTTCACCCACATAGGGAATTTATGTCATTAAGTACTCACTCTTACCTGTCCCAAACCAGTAAAACCTATGGCAATGTGTGGATCAAATGCCTTCAAATTTCAACAGTATTATCTTAATTTGTATTCCAAAGACAAACAAAGGTCATACAGTTTAGGGACGACTTGAGGGTAAGTACTTAATGACATAAATTTCATTTTTGGGTGAGCTAACCCTTTAAAGGATTAGTTCACTTTCATTTACATTTATGCATTTGGCAGATGCTTTTATCCAAAGCGACTTACATTGCATTATATTATACATTTTGTATCTGAGTATGTGCTATCCCTGGGATCAAACCCATGACCTTGGCATTGCTAGTGCCATGCTCGTCTGGGATCATTTAAAGCCCTTTGAAGCTGCACTGAAACTATAAATTTGACTTTCAACCGCCTGGAGGCCATTGAAGTCCACTATATGGAGAAAAATCCTGAAATGTTTTCATCAAAAACCTTAAAGGGATAGTTCACCCAAAAATGAAAATTTGATGTTTATCTGCTTACCCCCAGGGCATCAAGATGTAGGTGACTTTGTTTCTTCAGTCGAACGCAAATTATGATTTTAACTCCAGCCGTTGCCGTCTGTCAGTCTTACAATGCGTGTCAATGGTCACAAAATCTATAAGAGTCAATAAACATGCACAGACAAATCCAAATTAAACCCTGCGGCTCGTGACGACACATTGATGTCCTAAGACACGAAACGATCGGTTTGTGAGAGAAACCGAACAGTATTTACATCATTTTTTACCTCTAAAACACCACTATGTCCAACTGCATTCATCACTCTATTCGTGAGGTCTGATCGCGCTCTGACAGCGGCAGTGATGTCTAGCACTCATTGAAGTATAAGCGCGAGACATCACTGTCGTTGTCAGAGCGCAATCAGACCTCACTAAGCGAGTGCTGAACGCTGTTGGACATAGTGGTGTATTAGAGGTAAAAAATGATGTAAATACTGTTCGGTTTCTCTCACAAACCGATCGTTTTGTGTCTTAGGACATCAATGTGTCGTCACGTTTAATTTGGATTTGTCTGTGCATCATTTTTTGACTCTTATAAATTGTGTGACCATTGACTCGCATTATAAGACTAATAGACGGTTCGAGTTAAAAATCATAATTTGTGTTCTACTGAAGAAACAAAGTCACCTACATCTTGGATGCGCTGAGGGTAAGCAGATAAAAGAAAAGTCAGGCTCATAAAAATATCTATCAGCTGCTCACCCAGGACCCCTTCTCTCTGTCGTCTTCTTTTCAATAAGCTTTCCATTTGTCCGGGCAGTCCATACGCCCGGTTGATTTCCTCTGTTTTCGGGCTCTGGAAAGCCGCTGTACTTGTTGAATGTCTCGTAGAGTCGATTGTAATAGTCCTGAACAGACTCCTCTCCATTTTGGCAGCAGCTAATAAGCTTTTCTATGTCCACACGCAATGGGAATGTTTCCTTTATGGCGTTTGCTATGTCATTGACTGCAATACGGTGCAGCCTATTAGACGCATCATCCCAGTCTATGTGTACTCTCCAAAAATCTTCTGTCGGCGTTGGCAACTTTGCACTCACTTTTTGCCAATTTTTTGCCACGTTTCTGTGTTTCACCCACAAAGACCCGCTAGACTGTTTTGAGCCCTTATTGAACGCCAGACCGCTGAAAATCTGGGCTCAAGTGTGTGAACTTCTGCCTTCCCAGTCACCCAGGCCACCTGAGCCAGACGGTCAGGTCACAGAGGTCGCGGGAAATCTCCCAGCTAACCGCGGGAACCCCGTCTTAGAGCACAATTCAAGTTCGCTACCCGGCACACTTCAACTCACCATAGACTGTAGCTCCCTCTGCTCCAAGGTCATGACAGACTCACAGCTGAATGATGTAACTACAACAGACATTATTCTCACACTGTGGGCAGACAACTCAGCCTTCAGCCACACGCCGTTAAGTGCTCTCAGTGAAGGAACACCGGACCTCCCATTTGTCAACATGCAAATACGCTTCCCATTGGACTTTCGTCTGTCAACCATGATGACCGTCAAGGACATCTGCAATGTGAACTTCAAATGGAACAACCGGCATTTAACCCATCACTTCCTGGTCCTTCCAGACCCCCTGATGCACTTTAATGCTCATACGGACAGTGCAAATGAGTTGTTGTGGGCCCCAATGACTGTACAGCTTCCTGTTCTTCCTGTCAACACTGCCAACTTCCTGTCAGGCCAGACCACCCAAGAGGTAGGTAAACTGTAGTACCACCTTACACCAAAGGGGGTGCTGTTTGGCTCCACACACAGGAAACTGTAGTACCACCTTACACCAAAGGGGGTGCTGTTTGGCTCCACGCACAGGAAACGGTAGTACCACCTTACACCAAAGGGGGTGCTGGTTGGCTCAACAGGCAATGTGGTCAAACCCTAAGCCACATGCTGGGCTCCTTCACACTGTCACCTGAAGGCGTGGAACTTGGACTTGCTCTAAAAGCCACACCGCTAACTGAAGTGTCACCCTACGTAGTTCACAGCTGGCTCAACGAATGCATGGTCACAGACATCAGCATTCCCAAAGCCCACCATCTAGAATGGATAATGGACCACGGCCCCTATGACTTTGAACGCAAGTTAACAGTCATTAACTTAATACCAGCTGCCATGGTCCCAGAAGGAAGCTTAAGCAACACAAGTTTCACAGCATCCTTCAAGAGCATCTCCATCACTTCCATCAAACTGGTACCCACAGAACAGGTGCACAGAACGGAGCTGATGGAGGACAAACACCTTGCAGTACCCACAGTCGCTAACCAGCCTGCCTGTGAAACTCAGGAAAGCGCTGCACCTCGGACAGCCAACCTGACAGCTTACACCACAACAGAGGAGCCCTTCCCAAGGTTTGAGCCTAAAGGCCAACAGATCCAGAAAGATGCAAGTGCGCTAAAGAATGATGCAGACTGTCGAAGACTCAGAAACGTCTTGCACAAATTCAAAGTGACATTTGACAAAGACCTTTTATGCTGTGGTCTCACTAAACTTCACACAGTGCATAGCGCAACACACCCAAATGCTCCTCCCACCTTAATCAGGCAGTACGAAGGTCACATCGCCCCACATGAACCAGTACAGGAGGTTGTTCATTCAACAGAAGGAAAAGGTGTTATCTGCCCATGCAACAGCACCTATTCAGTCCCTACCTGGTCCATTGTCAAACCAGACAGCAAGTGGCGACCCACCAGCGACTTCAGGAGGCTGAACCAGCAGGTGCCACTGCCACAACGTGCCAGAAAGCACAAGTCTGCACGGAGCGGAGATTCAGCTGCCTGTCAAAACTGCTATAACAGCACACCAGCGTTGACACTTGAGATACTGGTACCCCAACAACAGCGACCAGCCTGTCACAGATACCTCAAAGAGAATGCGTGCCAAGGAATGCCCACGGCCTACGTCGATGGACGTTCCTACAACCATGAGGGCATCTTACAGGCAAGTGCAGGGGCACGATGGTTAAACAACCAACCCTGCCAACCACAGAACAGCAGGTGGGGTCCCCAGTCATGTCGGTATGGTGAAGCAGCAGCGACCCTCAAAACCTTTCAAGTCTCCTCTGTCCATAACATCAGAGAACTCATGTGCACAGACTCACACTTTGCCAGACCTTGTTTCACATGCCATCTTCTGGGCTGGAAACAAACTGGTTTCAAGACTGAATGCAACAAGCAGGTGAAACATCAACACATGTTCCAGACACATGATCACCTCACCCAAGCACACGACATGATCGTTTACTGGGAAAAGGTTAAAAGATGCTTAAAGCAACCAGGGCGTGACAAAGGCGTGAACGACCAAATTAATGCCCTTGCCAAGACTGGCACCCTGCATGACAAGCTATGGTCACACCCACCCCATTCACCCACCCTTAGTGTGGCAACAACAACCCGCAGCCAGCGGACTGTTCCTGCAACATTTCCCGCCTCACTGCCACTGCCACTGACAACCAAACTTGCCAACACTTCCATGCAAAATGTTTTGTACCACCACTCAGACCCCTCCAACCTCCCGTTCACGGCACCTGGTCCCATGACCGACCACATGCTGCGTGTGGGAGTGAACTTTCTAAAATATGTCCCTGATGTCTTCACAGCGCCAAAGCTTGTACTGCCACAGGGCCAAAAGGGGGGTGAACTGATATACACCCACGACACACCATGTGCCAAACACCATGGCACCAGAACTATTTATGAGACTTTGGAACAAGTGGCGTACTGGCCCAGCATGCAGAAAGATGTGGCAGAGTATGTCAGAGAATGTCAGGTTTGCTGTCAAGTCCAAACTGTAAACCCAAACTACAGAGCTCCACTGCAACGCAGAGGAGTCACGTTTCCACGGTCAGTCGACCAGAAAGACTGGACTGTAAAACCTCATCTGATGCTCATGGCCATCACAGACACCATACAGGAGTCAACTCAGGTGTTCCCCACGGAACTACTGATGGCACGGCAGGTGCCACTGCACCTGTACCAACCAGGAGACTCGAGTCTCATCACAGCCTACTCCACCCATCAGCATCGCAACAAGCTCCGCCTACAGCTGAGAGAACAACTCGCAACACAGAGCCAAACCCTGCAAACCATCTGCAAATCCCGGAAAGGTATTGTGGCTGTTCTCTGTACTCACAGTTTCTTGCTGACCCAAACGGCGAACTCAAGGAAGCAACTGTTTACAGTCCTCCAGAATGACTTTGCCCAGAATCAGCTGGTTATAGCTTTGCTGACAGACCTGCTGCGAGAAGTTAGCTTCTCTATGGACAGAGTGGCTATGAATAGGATTCCTCGGTTTCCTACACAAACTGTGCTGGACTTCGCTACTGGCAGACCCACCAAGACTGTTCCAGCCCACCTCGCCGACTCCCTGGGTGCTGCCATCCTACTGCACGTCGACCCTGAGCAGAATGAGTTGCCTGTCCTTCTCAATCTACCCAGCGGTGAACGAGATAACATCTCCAGACCCAAAGACAAGGTCAATATCAGGTGGTGGCAATGTAACACCCATGCCAAGAAACACACCTCAGATGTGGTAGCCCACCACAACAGCAACCCACGGCTGTGCCTGGCTCCCCACTTTTGCAGGCGTAGTTTCACCAAAGACTTTCAGTACTTCTGCCCAAACCAGCTCTTCCTCAGAAACCACACTGAAGGAATGGGCCGGCCGCAGCCCATGACCAGCGACACACGCTGCCCTTCCAAGGCCAAGCTTCGCACCCAAGTCATCGGGACACTGCTTGTCCACACCCCCACTCATGCTGCCACCCTAACCTACCATCAGCACAACACCGCCACTCGTGTCAGCCTGCCCAATCCAAGTAAGTGGATCCAGGTACCCCTGGGTTCCATCCTTCATCGCAGCCATCTGGCAGTGTACTGTCTCTCAAGCAAAGAGGACCAGTCAGAACTGGAAATCCCATCCTCCTCCAGGAATCACCATCACACCTTAGATCCAGGACTGGAACTGAGGATTGACAAAAGGGGGTCCCAGCTAAGTGACAGTACTCCCATCGATGCAGCCCGCCAAGCACTTTCACGACTGCCTGTCCTGACCAGCTCACCTAGAGACCACGCTTGGACTGCTGCCAACACAGTCCGTTGCTTCTCCATGGCAATCAAGTACTCACTCGCCCTGGGCCTGGCCTTCATCCTATCCCAAGGGATCAAAGGGATGCAAGAATCCATGGACAGGTGCTTATCTGCTCTCCCTCAAGGACCAGTAGGAACCACCTGCTGCGTGACCATCCGGATCCATGTGCCATCGAACTTGGTTACCGTCCAACGAAGTCCGCACAGGAACTTCGTTGGCCGAAAGGGGGAATCTGTAGCGTATGCACACGTATCAGGATAATCAATAAACTTTGGAGTTTTCAGAACGCTTTTAACCTGATGAACTTTGTTTCTTAATCACTAAATCGGCTCCGAACTGTCTACTAAAGATGAGCCCACTTGACACCTTTGTGGCCCTCCGAGGTAACACAGCAGGCCCAATTTCCTTCAAAGGGGCCCCTCATGTGGACTACGGGCCAGATCCACATTCCAGCACCCACACACACTGGCACACACAAAAAACACACACACAGACACACATACAGAAACACACAAACATACACTTTTAACTGCATATATATATATATATATATATATATATATATATATATATATATATATATATATATATATATATACCACTATGCTGAAATATATGTTTCATATATTTTAGGGCCTATGCATGTTTCCTAGTGTTTAAATGAGTGTATTTGTGCTAGTGTGCATTTTAATGAATGAATTTTGTCTGTAAACCATAACTTCTCTCCTATGCCTTTCTGACCTATCGAGTTTGATCTCGTTTCAAAGCTCCGGACTCGAGCTATTCATTGAGACATGTCACCAAACGGACAAATGCATTTTTCTATGTGTTTAATGGTACTGTGAAGAACACACTCCTTTTGGAGATCTGATCTGGTAGTCATAAATCATTGGATTAAGTTGTGAGGCCAAACAATGGGAAAGCTTTCCCGCCAACTTTGCACCCATGTTATTGGCTACCCCACCTCAAGGAGGTGTGTCGGCTTATCTGTCATAAAAGCAAAGACGCACATTTTCTTGTGCGTTCTCTCCCGATTGTCTCACGAGCATCTCCTGCACGTTTTTCCCGGACCTCTCCGGTGACCACGCGCTCAGCTTCGGGATCGCCATCTTCCAGCGAAACTCACTCTCGTCCTCAGTTCAAACCTTCCCGCTGAACGGAGGAAGCCGACGAACTGCACCAGCGCTAACCTGAAATTCGACACACGCAGCCAATGCAAGTATACTGCCGTTTCTCAATCTTAGATGATGAAACTGATTTCCGTGCTGGCTTAGGACTGGTTGTGAGTTTGCTACTTGCCTTCTCTCTTTCCTTCTCTACTTCTATTCTTGTACATAGGTGTGTATTTTCTTGTATATATATTTAGATGTATAACCTCTGTATTCGTAGTTTGCATATATTAAAACGTTATTCATGCTCGATTGTTCTGTTTGTTCTTTCAGCTGAAAACCAAGTCACTTTAACGCTTTTCGATCGCTTTATGTTATAAAACTATAAAGTTATTTTCACGGCCAGAGAATAACTCTGTTTATAATATTCTGTGAGGGACTTAGTTTGCTGGACAAACGAACAGTTTCTCTAAATAATTATTAAACCAGAACTATATGTAATTGATTACAATTCGTTGTAATTGATTCACAATATAAGTTTAATTCCCCGTTGGGTCGATATTGTTACAGATCCCTTGTTTCCCTGGACTCCATTTCCCAGAATCCTCCTGTTCTCCTCACCTGCACACACTTCCCTCGTCAGTTCCTCATCATCACGGATCACCTGCACCTGGACTCTATTGTTAGCACTCCTATATATTGCACTCACTCCCTTCACTCCTTGTCCGTTCTCTGTTTATGTTAGCGTATGTTGGATGTACTCTGCCTTTGTGTTCATTAAAGTATTGTATGTATTGTGGAAATCCGTATCAGCCTCATCTCTACACCAGCATCCGTAACAGAAGAACGGACCAATACCAACTGGATTTCCACAGGAAAAAAAAAATGGAGACTTTCCCCAGCTCCCTGGATCCAGCTCCTCCATCGCCTCTCACCCTAACAGCCAGCGAACGCCTTGTCGGGCTCCTGCAGGTAGGACGTTCGCTGGAGAGGTATGTGGAGGAGTTCGTTGAGCTTGCTTACTTGTCTAACTGGCCCGACGCTCAGTTGATCTCCCTGTTTTTGGATGGATTGGATGACGACACTATCCGTTTTGATGAACCTGTTTTTTGTTTCTCCTTAAGCGATACTATCAATTTAATTTTGTGGTTGAATGGCTCCAAATTCTTAGTGGAAGAGGTTCAGGATCAGTGTTGTCGTCCAGTCAATCCAGAAACACGGTTGGCCGGGCCAGTCAGTCAACCTCCGGCTTCCTCCGCACACCTTTCCAGCGAACTCCCTGCCTGCCCCAGGCTGGACCCATATTCCTCTACTGGGCCCAGTAAGCGGAGGAGGAGGAAGAAAGCGGCCCCAGTATCTCCAGAGCCGGCTCCAGTATCTCCAGAGCCGGCTCCAGTATCTCCAGAGCCGGCTCCAGTATCTCCAGAGCCGGCTCCAGTGTCTCCAGAGCCGGCTCCAGTGTCTCCAGAGCCGGCTCCAGTGTCTCCAGAGCCCGCTCCAGTATCTCCAGAGCCCGCTCCAGTATCTCCAGAGCCCGCTCCAGTGCCTGTGGGGATTTTAATTGTATTTGAGGGGATGAAATGGCCCTCAACCCCAGTCTCCTCCGAGCCAAGTTCTCCAGTCTCCTCCGAGCCAAGTTCTCCAGTCTCCTCCGAGCCAAGTTCTCCAGTCTCCTCCGAGCCAAGTTCTCCAGTCTCCTCCGAGCCAAGTTCTCCAGTCTCCGCCGAGCCAAGTTCTCCAGTCTCCGCCGCCGAGCCAAGTTCTCCAGTCTCCGCCGCCGAGCCAAGTTCTCCAGTCTCCGCCGCCGAGCCAAGTTCTCCAGTCTCCGCCGCCGAGCCAAGTTCTCCAGTCTCCGCCGCCGAGCCAAGTTCTCCAGTCTCCGCCGCCGAGCCAAGTTCTCCAGTCTCCGCCGCCGAGCCAAGTTCTCCAGTCTCCGCCGCCGAGCCAAGTTCTCCAGTCTCCGCCGCCGAGCCAAGTTCTCCAGTCTCCGCCGCCGAGCCAAGTTCTCCAGTCTCCGCCGCCGAGCCAAGTTCTCCAGTCTCCGCCGCCGAGCCAAGTTCTCCAGTCTCCGCCGCCGAGCCAAGTTCTCCAGTCTCCGCCGCCGAGCCAAGTTCCCCAGTCTCCGCCGCCGAGCCAAGTTCCCCAGTCTCCGCCGCCGAGCCAAGTTCCCCAGTCTCCGCCGCCGAGCCAAGTTCCCCAGTCTCCGCCGCCGAGCCAAGTTCCCCAGTCTCCGCCGCCGAGCCAAGTTCCCCAGTCTCCGCCGCCGAGCCAAGTTCCCCAGTCTCCGCCGCCGAGCCAAGTTCCCCAGTCTCCGCCGCCGAGCCAAGTTCCCCAGTCTCCGCCGCCGAGCCAAGTTCCCCAGTCTCCGCCGCCGAGCCAAGTTCCCCAGTCTCCGCCGCCGAGCCAAGTTCTCCAGTCTCCTCCGAGCCAAGTTCTCCAGTCTCCTCCGAGCCAAGTTCTCCAGTCTCCTCCGAGCCAAGTTCTCCAGTCTCCTCCGAGCCAAGTTCTCCAGTCTCCTCCGAGCCAAGTTCTCCAGTCTCCTCCGAGCCAAGTTCTCCAGTCTCCTCCGAGCCAAGTTCTCCAGTCTCCTCCGAGCCAAGTTCTCCAGTCTCCTCCGAGCCAAGTTCTCCAGTCTCCTCCGAGCCAAGTTCTCCAGTCTCCTCCGAGCCAAGTTCTCCAGTCTCCTCCGAGCCAAGTTCTCCAGTCTCCTCCGAGCCAAGTTCTCCAGTCTCCTCCGAGCCAAGTTCTCCAGTCTCCTCCGAGCCAAGTTCTCCAGTCTCCTCCGAGCCAAGTTCTCCAGTCTCCTCCGAGCCAAGTTCTCCAGTCTCCTCCGAGCCAAGTTCTCCAGTCTCCTCCGAGCCAAGTTCTCCAGTCTCCTCCGAGCCAAGTTCTCCAGTCTCCTCCGAGCCAAGTTCTCCAGTCTCCTCCGAGCCAAGTTCTCCAGTCTCCTCCGAGCCAAGTTCTCCAGTCTCCTCCGAGCCAAGTTCTCCAGTCTCCTCCGAGCCAAGTTCTCCAGTCTCCTCCGAGCCAAGTTCTCCAGTCTCCTCCGAGCCAAGTTCTCCAGTCTCCTCCGAGCCAGCAGCGCCAGTCTCCGCCTCCGAGCAAGCAGCGCCAGTCTCCGCCTCCGAGCAAGCAGCGCCAGTCTCCGCCTCCGAGCAAGCAGCGCCAGTCTCCGCCTCCGAGCAAGCAGCGCCAGTCTCCGCCTCCGAGCAAGCAGCGCCAGTCTCCGCCTCCGAGCAAGCAGCGCCAGTCTCCGCCTCCGAGCAAGCAGCGCCAGTCTCCGCCTCCGAGCAAGCAGCGCCAGTCTCCGCCTCCGAGCAAGCAGCGCCAGTCTCCGCCTCCGAGCAAGCAGCGCCAGTCTCCGCCTCCGAGCAAGCAGCGCCAGTCTCCGCCTCCGAGCAAGCAGCGCCAGTCTCCGCCTCCGAGCAAGCAGCGCCAGTCTCCGCCTCCGAGCAAGCAGCGCCAGTCTCCGCCTCCGAGCAAGCAGCGCCAGTCTCCGCCTCCGAGCAAGCAGCGCCAGTCTCCGCCGCCGCCGCCGAGACCTCAGCGCCAGTCTCCGCCGCCGCCGCCGAGACCTCAGCGCCAGTCTCCGCCTCCGAGCAAGCAGCGCCAGTCTCCGCCTCCGAGCAAGCAGCGCCAGTCTCCGCCTCCGAGCAAGCAGCGCCAGTCTCCGCCTCCGAGCAAGCAGCGCCAGTCTCCGCCTCCGAGCAAGCAGCGCCAGTCTCCGCCGCCGCCGCCGAGACCTCAGCTCCAGTCTCAGCCGCCGCCGAGCCCTCAGCTCCAGCCGCCGCCGCCGAGCCAGCCCCTATTATGAACTGTGTTTTTGTACCTGCCAGCCCAAAGACTGTTTTCCCTCCCTCTCCCACCTCCATCCATTTATGTATGCACTGCACCTCCTCCTCAAGCCCCCTCGCCCAGATCTCCACCTCGGACCTCTGGGCGATTACCTACACCCTGGCTCCAACCTCCCTCGTCTCCACCGTTGCCCATCAGTCCTCCAGCCTCACAAGTCTCCATCCTGCCCCCGTTCACACCTTGGTCCCTCGTCAGCCTGCCTTCCCCTCTGGACTGCACTCCTCCGTCTCCGCTCCGTCCCTCCGTCCCTCGCTTCCAGTTGGCTTCCTCACTCCCCCTAGTGTTCACTTTGTTGTCTGTCGTCTGTGTTCAACTGCGGCCTTCTGGAGCACCGGCTGCGCTTCGGTCGGCGGAGCCGCTGGTTCCGCCATCTCCCGCCGGTCCTTCAGCGCCGCCTGGGCACTACGGCATGAAGCCTTCGGTCCCTGACCCGCCGTGGCGGCCCGCTGCACCTGACCCGCCATGTCTGCCCGCTGCACCTGACCCGCCATGTCTTCCCGCTGCATGTCTGCCCGCTGCACCTGACCCGCCATGGCTGCCCGCTGCACCTGACCCGCCATGGCTGCCCACGGCTCCTGACCCGCCATGGCTGCCCACGGCTCCTGACCCCCCCCTGGCTGCCCACGGCTCCTGACCCCCCCATGGCTGCCCACGGCTCCTGACCCCCCATGGCTGCCCACGGCTCCTGACCCCCCATGGCTGCCCACGGCTCCTGACCCCCCATGGCTGCCCACGGCTCCTGACCCCCCATGGCCGCCCTCGGCTCCTGATCCACCATGGCTGCCCACGGCTCCTGACCCCCCATGGCCGCCTTCGGCTCCTGATCCACCATGGCTGCCCACGGCTCCTGACCCCCCATGGCCGCCTTCGGCTCCTGATCCACCATGGCTGCCCACGGCTCCTGACCCGCCATGGTTTTTGGACCTGCCCTGGAGACCTCCACTCCAGTCTACTCCTCCCCCTGCTCCGGTTTGAGGTCTCCAGGGCGCCCGCCCCCCTCCCGGTTGTTACATCTACGGCACGAGGACGCGCCTACCGGGAGGGGGAGGTACTGTTACAGATCCCTTGTTTCCCTGGACTCCATTTCCCAGAATCCTCCTGTTCTCCTCACCTGCACACACTTCCCTCGTCAGTTCCTCATCATCACGGATCACCTGCACCTGGACTCTATTGTTAGCACTCCTATATATTGCACTCACTCCCTTCACTCCTTGTCCGTTCTCTGTTTATGTTAGCGTATGTTGGATGTACTCTGCCTTTGTGTTCATTAAAGTATTGTATGTATTGTGGAAATCCGTATCAGCCTCATCTCTACACCAGCATCCGTAACAGATATATGAATCATAATTTATTCATAACCTTATGAATTATTATATTCATATTTCATCCATAAATTGATTAATAACCGCTACATTTCATTACACTCAACAATTTAAGCATCTCTTTGGCCTTTGGGTCCATCTGCATTCCTTCCATCCTCGTGGTTCTTCTTCTCTTCCTCATCTTTTTTCTTCTTGATTTCATCTTGTTCTTTTTGCAAACCTTGGGTAATCAAATCGACCATATCAACTCTAGGTTTCCCCTGATGAATTAGTTCTTTTGGTAGGAAATTTTCAGTACAGTTCATATTTGTTATAGCAGTCTCTACAACAATTCCCATATATTCCCGTTAATTCCCATGGAAAGTTTCCAGCTTAAAGTAGGGCTGTTTGTGAGACAATGTATTGAAACAACAGACTGGGTCAAAAGAGATGAGAACGTGAGTTTCATTGAGAAACTAAATGCATTCATGAGTAACATTAGGGTGGAAAGAATCATAGCACCAATTGAAAAACAAAGCAAGGGAAATCATTGCACAGTACCTAACCATGTTGCAGAAATACATCCAGCTTTGGCTGAAGTGCCCGAAAAGCTATGGGCAAAACACAAGTATGATGTAGGTTTGATTAAAGGCTGTGAACCTGTGGTCATTGTTCCAAAATCAGATTACAGACCATGTCAACAGCAATATCCTTTAAAAAAGGAAGCCATACTTGGAATAACTCCAGTTTTTGAGTCATTACTAAAAGAAGGAGTTATTGTGATGTGCAACGATTCTCCTGTGTGCACTCCTATCTCTCCTGTAAAGAAGATTAGGGACAAAGGTCAACCCACTGAGTGGCGTTTTGTGCAAGACTTGCAAGCAGTCAACTCAGCTGTCAGACAAAGAGCTCCTTTGGTAGCAAATCCTTATACAATTTTGTCACAAATACCACAAAGTGCTGAATATTTCTCTGTTGTGGATCTGGCTTATGCTTATTTTAGCGTGCCAGTGGACAAAGACGGTACATTTTGGTTTGCATTAGATTTTAATGGGAAAGGTTACAAATTTACCAGATTGTGCCAAGGCTTTGTAGCCTGGATGCCAGCCGAACTTAGCCCCGCCCACAACATTTCTAGGTCGGGGAGTTTGGTCTGGACTCGATCCGTAGAGAAGTAATTATGCCCGAACAGAAACTGTTCGGACCAATCACATTGTCAGGGCGATGATTGACAGATTATCACCAGAAACGTAATCGGCCACGTCATCAAAGAGCGCTTGGGTTAGTTTACAACAATGATGGCTGTTGTTGAAGAACTGAGATGTGTAGATTCCGCCATCGCGTCCGTTATAGAAGATATCGACAGCGCATTAATTGGCAAGTACTCCGTGTATACTTAAATTATTTTTACAACACCGGCAAAGATTGTTTACGCTCATCTTCTACTAGTTCCAGCATGTGTGCAGTTGAGTTCTGTTGACAACTATGCGTCGCTCAACATACGTCACTTACTCTGTAGCTCTGATTGGTTGTAGGTCTATCCAATTGAGGTCTTTCCTGGATCGGTTGAAATACGCCCCCATAATCAAAGCCCAATGGAGCAGTATCAGACTCATATTCTGACTAGAATTGAGTATGACCACGTCAGGCTAAAGGCTTTGCTGAAAGCCCAACCATTTATAATGAGGCACTCAGGGAAAGTTTGGAGCCATTATGTCTGACTGAAGGGACTGCTTTGATACAATATGTGGATGATTTGTTGATCTGTGCAAAAGACAAAAGATGAGGTTACATGTGTGATTGACACAGTCACCCTCCTAAAGCATCTGGCGCAGGAGGGTCACAAGGTCAGCAAATCAAAGTTGCAGTTTGCAAAGAAGCAAGTAACCTTTTTGGGACATGTAATTTCACGAAATGGTAAATCACTGTCAGAAAAAAGGGTACAAGCAATAAGAGAGGTACCAAAACCAATCACTAAAAAGCAAATGTTGTCATTCTTGGGAATGTGTTCGTATTGTCGAACATTTATCCCCAACTATGCAACCCTTGAGAGCCCTAACGATGGGAAAGGGTCTAAAATCATGTGACAAAGTCGAATGGACCAGTGAAGCAGAGGAAGCCTTTGAATTTATGAAATGTCAATTGGGTCAAACTCCCACTTTGGGAATTCCGGAACCAACAAAACCCTTTATTCAGATGGTTGATGAGAAAAATGGGTATATGATTATTATATATGAGACAAACTTCGACCTGTGGCGTATTTCTCGAGCAAATTAGATCCTGTTGCTGCCTGAGGGCCGTGGCGGCAGCAGAGAAGGCCGTGATGGCGTCTAGGGAGTTTGTGGGGTATGCTAACCTAACCTTGATGGTGCCACACGAGGTCTCCATGATCCTACAAGAACAGAAAACATCACATTTATCCACAGCTAGATGGTTGAGGTATCATACTATCTTGCTTGATATGCCGAATGTTGTACGACATTGAATCCTGCCACCCTCGTCCCAATAGAGGAGGATGGGGAGGAGCATCATTGTTGTCTAATGGCTCTTGAACAAGTGTGTACACCACGTCCAGATCTTTCTGATGAACCAATTGACAATTGTGACAATGTTCTGTTTGTGGATGGGTCCGCGTTTAAAGATCCACAGACAGGGAAAAATCGAGTTGGTTACGCAATCACGACTGAATTTGAACTTGTGGCATCCGGCGCACTGCCGTCAAATTACTCTGCCCAAGCAGCAGAGCTTGTGGCCCTGATTGAAGCGTGCAAACTCATGACAGATAAATGCGTTACGATTTATACAGATTCACGTTATGCTTTTGGGGAGGCTCATGACTCTAGGGCCCTATGGAAACACAGAAAATTTCTATCATGTTCTTAGAGTGGTCAGGGAAAGAACAGGATGTAAGTGAAACCA
Organism: Chanodichthys erythropterus; assembly: GCF_024489055.1. Taxonomy (NCBI): domain Eukaryota; kingdom Metazoa; phylum Chordata; class Actinopteri; order Cypriniformes; family Xenocyprididae; genus Chanodichthys; species Chanodichthys erythropterus. The sequence goes on along the minus strand of NC_090228.1, from coordinate 31,362,391 downwards.
AATCGGATGAGTCAAGTGTTTAAAGGAGTTAACTGAATTAAGACTAAAGGTAAACAAGAAACAGTGAAAGTAATGAAAAGAAAAATTGATTATGAAGATTTAAGTTCATGGAAGTGCCCATTCTTTATCTATTCTGTTTTAGCTTGCTAAAAAGACAGGGTCTATCCCCACAAAAACAAGCCTTGAGCATTATTTCTGACTTTTTTCACAAATTTAAGAGAGTGATCTTTTATGTGTAAATCTGAGAAGAAGAGCATAAAAGTGATGTGACGACTTAAATTTGCTGTGCACGTTAACCTTGAAGAGTTAAGGAGAAGTATAAATGTGCCCAGAAAAAAGGATTGTGTTATTCTTACACTCTGTGGTTTCCAAGTGAAGCTGTCATGACTGTTTGAATCTTTCTTGCAAGAAATAAAACATTAAAAGGCTCTTGGGTCTGACTTTGTTTCTTACACAGTGAGTTGCTGTCGATTTTTGCCACAACAGAAGGAAAGCCTGTGTAAAATCAGCAATCATCTGAGAGATGAAATCAATCTATGTGTATGTGCCATTTATACACAATACACTCGCAAAAACTATGTATATTTATAATGATAGTTATAATAAAAATTTCTTATATTTAGAGTTATTAACAATAACAATTTATTTCAATTATTTACCATCCTCCATATCACTTTTGAAACGGTTTTCTCGCTTTTGTGTCCTTTTCTTGATCATTTGGGAGTCTCCATCAGTTTCAACATTAGAGAGCTCCTCAGCACGCTTCAAGTATTTCAGGGCTTTCTGATCATTTGATAAAAGACAAAATTATGATTAAATGATCGATTATATGGAAACCTGTATTGTTGTGTACTTGCTTTATATTGCAGAGTTGTTGCCACGCATTTATAACACTAACAATCTGAATTAAAGAAACAAACAAACAAAAAAACAGATGAAAAGGCAGGTCTAAATTTTCACTTGTTGCATGGCTTAAAAGGTTAACATTCATCCAAAAATTTATTTCATCATTTACTTGCCCTCGTGTCGTTTCAAACCTGTAAGACTTTCATTCATCTCTGGAACACAAATGAAGGTATTTTTGATGAAATCTGGGAGATTTTTGTCCCTCCATAGACAGCTACACAACTGAAAATTTGACACTTCAAAAAGCTGATAAAGAGATCATAAAACTAATACACATGAACTGAGTGGTTTAGGCCCAGTTTTCTGAAGAGATATGATTGCTTTATATGATGAACAGGTCCCTTTTAAAATGTATTTCAATACAGATTACAAAATACATGCTTTAAAAAGTAATTTGTAAAATATTTTGTTAAGTTTTGTTACTTAATCTAAATACTTTAGAATAGAGTTTTTATCTCACAATTCTGGATTTTTGGTTATAATTGTGTGATATAAAGTTGCAATTGCGCGTTATAAAGTCAGAATTGCTAGAAAAGAAGTCAGAATTGAGATATAAACTTGCAATTGCAAGAAAAAAATCTCAGAATTGTGTGATAATTTGCAATTCTGACTTTTTTTCTGACGATTGAATGTTTATATCACAATTCTGACTTAAAATTTTGTTAAAATTATTCAAATGTTGCATAATCTGCAACGGGTATGAATATAAGCAGAACTGTAGCTTGAGATGCTTTTGCAGACTGTCAAAATTGGAGAATCTCCAACTGCTGTTTACATTATTTGCCATCACAGTTTACATTAATGTTTAAATTATATCAAAATTTCAAATTATTTACTTTTGTAATCTAAAATGCTTTTATATAACCGTATATAAAATATAACCGGATATAACCGTAGTGTGATCACCACCCATTTAAAATGTAACTGTAATGAAAGACAGTTACTAAAAATGTTATTGCTTCATCAATAAACTTTTATTATTTAAATTTTTTGTTGGTCTTTTATTTTGGAGTGCAGGTTTGACGTCATAAGGATGCGCCGCGCAGCTGCTCTGTTGTGATTCGGCTGAAGAAAGGTTTGTGTTTTTAATCATAAAAAGTGTTTATTTCTTTGCAGAACTCTCTGGTAATTGTATAGTTTTATCTGAATCGGAAAACGCCTGCTGTTGTGAACATAACATTGTAATGCTTTTTCTAACACGTTACTTCTGTGAGTAAAGCGCATCAGTAACGGAAAAGATGCGTCTCATTTCGCTTCAAAATATATCAGTGAATCAGTTTAACACGAGTGCAATATGTGATATTTCTACTTTGAGTTATTTACTCATTTATTTAATTATTAACTTACTATCGCGGGAAAAGACAGTCGCTGTCCATAATTTTCCTGGTTTATTAAACATTTTTTTCCGTTACATTAAAATTATTTATTATAAGATTTATAAACACTATAAAAATGTATATTGACATCCATATCGTGTGTTCGAGGGAGAAGAAGAGAACGGAGAGAGGAAAATACTCGCTCAATAAGGATGTATTAAAAACAACACACCTGTTATTTCCTAGCACACCTGTGTGTCTAGTTCAGGACACCACATTTTGTGTTAGTTTGAACTCATCCAGTGTGTTATTTTTCTTCACACAGACAGTGTTTGAATATTTAACACACTAATAATGTGCCATAAATCAAATAGGTTTGTGTCAGATGTGGTTTAACCAGTTAACTACATGAATGCAATACAAATATTAAAAATAAGTATTTATTAACTTGACTGGTTCATTAACATGAAGTCAATATTCACATATCACAAGTCATTCACCAATGAAAAAGAGGGATAAGTTTAATAAGTAAAATTTTTGAGAAACTGAAAATCCCATACCAATGAGCACGAGGTCACTGTTAATGCACCTGTCCTTGACAATCTAAAAAATTCACAAATAACAAAAAAAAATTTTTTTAGTTTCTAATTCAAAATGAATCCTCTTACCTGACATGTGAGTATTCATGTCGTTTACTGATGAAAAAGAGTCACTCAACAACTTGATGAGTTGAGTGTTGGAGTTTGGGTTCCTTGCCGCTGTCGCCTTTGGCTTGCTTAGTTGGGGACACTTGACATTTGATATTCAACAGTGCTTTGATCTGCCTGCATTGACACTATTCTTTAAGAGCTGCTGTGCAGCCAAAATTATGTACCATTGTGGCGACCAGGGCGGGCGATCTGCCATGAGGGAACGGCACGAGGCCGGTGACGCAAGTGATAACGAGCATCACCTGGGAGGCGCACCGGCCTTGAGTCTCTCACAGAGGAGCTCCGGGAGCATAAAAGGAGGAGCGATGACCGTGATGGATGAGAGAGGACCAGGCCTTGACTTTATTTTGTTTTATTATGTTTGTTTGGCCGGCAGACGTCCGAGAGGGTCTGCCGGCATTACTTTCATTTTGTTCTTTGTTTATTTCTAATTAAAGTTTTGTTGAATGTTCGCCGGTTCCCGCCTCCTCCTTCTCGTTTACGAACTGCGTTACAACCAGTTATCAATGTAAAGCTGCTTTAACACAATCTTGTAACACAAGTTGTTATTCTTTACTTTTACTTTTTTTTTTTTTTTTTAAAAACATTCAAAAAAAAATTTAAAAGAAGTCTCTTCTGTTCACCATCCTGTTCTTTTGAACGTTGTATTCATCAAATAGTCCTGAAAAATAAAATTGTACCCAACTGTTTTCAACATTGATAATAATCAGAAATGTTTCTTGAGCATCAAATCAGCCTATTAGAATGATTTCTGAAGGATCATGTGACACTGAAGACTGGAGTAATGATGCTGAAAATCCAGCTTTGATCACAGGAATAAATTATATTTTACAATATTATAAATTGTTTTTGCTATATTTTGGATCAAATAAATGCAGCCTTGAGGTTAAAAATAAAAACGATTTATTGCAATACTCCTTTATTTTACTTAAAAGCAAAGAAAAGTCCACTAGTTTCTAGTGTATTGTATAATATAAAATGATTTTTTATTTTAAAATTAACACTGTCATCTCACAGCTGCTGGTAGCCCATGTACAAACTGGGGAACACATAAAATCCTAAATTTTGAAAATAAACACACACATGAAGTTAGTAAACATAAATTGACCATTTCAAATAACATAAGTTACTTGTTCTTCAGTAAACATAAGTCATGTTGGAAGTGTTTCCATTTGAGTAGGCAACACATGTAAAACAATTCTTGCAGACGGTCATTTTTTTGTTTACCATTTTTCTTCCTCGGCATTATATACCAAAGTCCCTTTAAGCAAAGTCATTTCACTCGGCGGCCATCTTTGAAATGCCTATCGGGCATCCAAGTGCAGCTCCTATCTCTTTGAATGGGGAAACATCAAATTCTCCAAAGCTGTTTACCAAGGTTTCGATTAAATTTAATATTTGAAATCACCAAGGAAATCTGACAACAACTGCCTCATAATTTATTTATTTTTTCCAAACGCTGGAATCATGACAAAAAAAATATACTTTTTAGGCTGGATCAAGATACTGCGTATGCGCAGACCTAAATGCGCGTCTCTTGTGGCTTGTTTCAGAGACGCGCGTCTGACTGTTTCTATAGAAACCGGTGCTTCTAACGGCCGCTGCAGTGACGCGATGACTTTATCAGTCGGCGATTGGCTCTTATTTAGAAGGCGGGACGTATTCCGCCATATTGCGCATTTCACTTTCTCCCATTCAAAACAATAAGAGTGACGCATCTTGTGTTATTCTATAGTCTTGATTATACTCAACGGCAAAACCGAAATGTCTCCACACCACGGATTTGAAAGACGCTGGCGCTTCCTCGTACTGTAGCCTCACTTCACTGCCACTCGCCATGTTAAAGTGTGGAATGATGGTTCAGCGCCCCCTAACTTTAGAGCATAGGGATTGAACATTTACTCGCGGGGAGGAGTACTCGTAGACTTACAGGCACACACAAACAGTCAATTTGGAGAGAAATAAAACGCACATAAATTTTTTAAACGTAAAACTGAAAAAAAAATGCAATTCACAAGCGCGTATTGAACCGTGGATGTCGTACCGAGCGGTTTGAGAATTGTGGCATCCCTAGACCATACCATCTCCGATTTTCTTTTCTTGACAGTTACGAACAATTCATCATATGGTCTGATGGCTTGATTGATCGTATGCCGAACTTTGTTGTTTGTGACTTTTTGCGTATAGGTTCGATACATATTATTGTGGTTTATTGCCACATACAGCCATCATCAGAAGCTGATCACTCCTCTTTCCTCTACGTAATTAAAGCTGCGACCGTGAAGTGCATGAAGTGTCCAACATACCACACTTCATATTTCATATGCATACTTACAGGCCTATAGAATGGTGTGTAAACAAATTTATGAGGAAAAACTGTAAAAAATCACCTCCATAGCAGTTTCCAAGTGATCAAGGGCTTAGTTTGTTCCATTTAAACACATTTTAAAGATTTCTGCCCACTTGTGCAACGTTTGATTGAGATTTAGTTTGGATGTATATTTCTTTTTGTTAATTATTCTCATCTTAAACAGGACAAGCACACAAACTCCTGGTGAAGCAACTGAGATCCATGCAACACACTATTATAAAGATGGCGTTTATTAAAGAGGAGAGTGAAGACATGAAGATTGAAGAAGTATTCAGTTTGAAACAAGAAGATACTGAGGAAGAAACAAAGATGGCGTTTATTAAAGAGGAGAGTGAAGATATGAGGATCGAAGAAACATTCAGAGTGAAAAAAGAAGAAAACGAGGAACAAACAGGTTGGTTTCATTCTCAAGATTGATTTTGGTCATTTGATCCTTATTAAAATGAAATGAGTGATATTTTTGATGGGTATCCTAATGTTAAAGTGATTTTATATGACATGGGTTTCATGGTATGTGTATTGGAGCAGGGTTGGAACTAAAGGTGCGTTCACGCCATGTTGTTATTACTGCATTTATATCTAAGAGCTCGTTATTACAGCTTTTAGGGTACAGCTTTTTTCGTGAGAGCTCTTACTTGGACTGCTGCAGATTCATTTAGCCGTTGTTAGTGGTGCCATAGAAACACAGAGTTCCCAGTCCGAGGATGTGAACAGTTCTGAATATATCTCCATGTGTTGTCATCTTGAGACTACAGAAGTTACAACATGACGTGAAATCAGCTTTCACACTGGCAAAGTTTGTTGTGTGTAGCTGAACCACAACTTGCAACAATACAGAGGAGTATTGTCCATTCTGTCACGTTTTCCTGTTGTTCTCCTCTGGCCACTGTCTGTCAGGTGCTTTGATTTATGATGGGCAGATCAGATCTAATGTCACTTGAATCTGCTGTTAAAAAAACAAATCATCCACCTGCATCAAGTTATGCTTTGTCAGAAATGTCGGCCCTTAGTTGTAGGAAAAAGCTAAGACATGGACATTGGCTCTTAAGCGCCCCCTTTTGACTAAAGTGCTGAAGTCAGTTTTACTGACTGAGGGTCACTGTCCTGCAGAACTTAATTCTGTCTCTAAACAAACACACCTGCCTGTATTTTTAAGCAACCAAGGAGACTTCGGTTAGATGTGTTGAGGTATGTTTGATTACGGATTGATCTATACCAGGGGTGTTCAAACTCAGTCCTGGAGGGCCACTGTCCTGCAGAGTTTAGTTCCAACTTGCCTCAACACACCTGCCTGGAAGTTTCTAGTATACATAGTAAGACCTTGATTAGCTGGTTCAGGTGTGTTTAATTGGGGTTGGAGCTGAACTTTGCTGGACAGTGGACCTCCAGGACCAGAGTTGCCCATCCTTGACCTGAAGTCACCGAACTTGGTACGTATATCGTTCTCCTCAAGCAGGATAACTTTCAAAATCACATGGACGTGGCTATTGTGGTTCAGGGTCAAATCGCCACTAGTTGGCCTCCCTTATTTACCCACTTAAATGCGTCTGCCAACCGTGTGATGATGGCGTGTATTAATTGAACCTGTTATCATTGTTTACAGCTGATGCTTTACATGTCAAGATGTTTTAACCTGAGAATATCATGTTTTTGCCCCTTTTGGCCTTAGATCTGATGGTGCTAAAAGAGGAGATTCAAGATCTGAATGAAACAGAAGAGAAACGTCAGTATGAGAATGAGAGTTGCTCACAGACTGAAAAGTCTTCACCAAAAAGATCTCAAAATACAACAAAAATAAGTTATTTCACCTGCCAACAGTGTGGGAGGAGCTTCACTCAAAAAGGACATCTTAAAACTCACATGAGAATTCACACTGGAGAGAAGCCTTACACATGTCAACAGTGTGGAAAGAGCTTCACACACCAAGGAACCCTTTATACCCACATGACAGTTCACACTGGAGAGAGCTCTTACACCTGCAAAATCTGTGGAAAATCCTTGAATCGTAAAGGAAATCTTAAGACTCACATGAGAACTCACACTGGAGAGAAACCTTTCACATGTGATCAGTGTGGAAAATGTTTCACACGTAAAGAAAGCCTTAATAACCATGTGAGGATTCACATAAAAGAGAGCGGATGTATATGCCATCAGTGTGGAATGAGTTTCACAGACATGAAACAACTAAAGACACATGTAATAACTCACGCCGGAGAGAAGCCTTACATGTGCCATCACTGTGGAATGAGTTGTGCAACCAACACAAACCTTAAAGTCCACGTGAGAATTCATACGGGAGAGAAGCCCTACAGCTGCCAACAGTGTGGAAAGAGCTTCACTAGAAAAGAGTGTCTTAAAGCCCACATGAGAGTTCACACCGGAGAGAAGCCTTACTCCTGCAAAGTGTGTGGAAAGAGTTTCACAAATAAAGGAACCCGTTATAGCCACATGAAAGTTCACAACGGAGGGAAGCGTTTCACATATCTTTAGTGCGAGAAGAGTTTTGCACATCAAATAGTTATGAAAAGTCATTGGGAAACATTCTGGCAAGATATTGCAGTGTTCTAAATGTAGAAAGAGGTCTTTCTGTCAACATTTACTCATGTTGTTCCAAACCTGTAAGACTTTTGCTCATCTTTGGAGCATAAATTAAGATATTTTTGATTCTGTCTCTCCATTGACTGCTACATAACTACCACTTTGATGCTTCATAAAAGAGATTGTGATCCATATGAGTTGAGTGGTTTAGTCAAAATTTTCTGAAGAGACTTCATTGCTTTATATGATGAACAGCTTGAATTTAGGCTTTAATTTAGTGGTCTATTTCAGCCTTTCCCCTTTGTTTTGTATAAAACACTGTTCGTGGTCATTCAGTTTGAAATGTTGACTACAAACACAATGGTTTTTCAGATTGTCTGCTGCGTCGTTCTCTTTGTATTTACGATTCATAGCAGCCTTTAGCCATTGCTACAATGCTCTGGATCCTTTAAACTGAAAGGAACTCACTTTCAGTAAACATTTACTCTTTGAATTCTTGCACCCGGGAACAATATGAGTCAACACCATTATGACTGAAAGTTTGCTAAGAAGTGTGTCCTACTAAAGCATGGTGTTTTTTGACTCTGGTATTTTCCAGTTCACAGGATACTTGATGTCAGATTCTTTGGACTAGCACACAAAACATTTTACTTATATGGGCATACTTAAATTAGGCTGTGCTTAACTTATTGGTTGTTATTTAAGAAGTATTATTTTAGTTTTGATCCAACCCATAGATGGTGTGTGTGCGTAGTACAAAAAGAACAAATGTGCATTTCACTTAAAGTAAAGATCCCCTTTATTTTATAACCAATGCTAGGGAGTTTGTCCTCTGCATTTAACCTATCCAAGTTAATGCACACGCATTAGGAGTAGCAAGTAGTGAACACATACTGCAAACCTTGGACTCGCACAACCGGAACAATGGGCAGCCATTTTACTATGGCACCCAGGGAGCATCAAGGTCACCTCAGTCATTCCATTTCGGTATTGATAAGCGAACCTGCAGACCTTCAGGTTACCAGTCTGGCTCTGTAAACATTAGGCTATGACTAATGTGCTCTTCCACACATGGGAAAGACGGATCTTTCAATGTGTCTGTGATGATCACATGCTTGTTCATTTCAGAACAATCTTGATAGCCTGTACATATGTTTACATCTCAAAAAAAATTTTTTGCAGGGTTTCATGAAATAAACACTGCCCAATAATGAACTGATTAATTGAGCAATGATTGAAAATTAGTGATGAACACCTGCTGTTAACAAGCAGAATCACTGAAAGAAAGAGGAAAAAAAGAACTACCCAAGCCATACCAAATGCAATCCCAAATCCAATCCTAATACAGATTGAGGTCCTCTTTCGACAAGTCCATGGCAGAACGTAAGAGACAAGAATTTGTTGACCTCTGGGAGTGGAACCTCATTTACAGCCAACTCCTTGTTGGGACTTTAGAGACGAGGACTTTATAAGCTCATTTGATCAAAATATTTTTGATAACATGTTGGCTGAACAGCCTGAGCCATCCAACCTCTAACCGAGACAGTGAAGGGATCAGGTTACAGTTCGTACCTGTTTGAGATCTTTAACCGCCACCTGGAAGCTCACAGTATAATGTTAAGTTTGAGGATACAGCAGTTTACAGCAAAGCTGGGCATACACGGTGCGTGAGCATACGATCTTTTGACCATCACAATTCGTACCATCACCAGTGAGTTTATCTAATCTGGATGCAGTGTTATACAACACGATTTTACAAACTGCCAAATTCCGAAACAGTCGCACAAAAACATGGGAGTCAGAGGAAGAGATAACTTGCCAAGGAATAAAAAAGTAAAAGAATGGCCGGGCAAATAGGTTTGTTGAAGAGCAGAGAACAGCATGGACATTACATTCTTCAAAAACAACTTGAGGTGAGTCTATTTCTGTGTGCATGCTTTACATACTCACTGATGTGGTCATGGAAGATATGGGAAAGTATAAAACCATAGTGTGTCACGCAAGTTGTAACATCATTTTTATATTTAAACCAATTTAATTGCTGAGTAGTCTAGGTATTATTGTATATGTGCTGTATTTGCAGACCAAATGTTTGTAGATATTGATATGAGGAATACATAATAAAACTGCCTCCTGGCCCTTTGCTATATGTTCACATCAGTACAATGTAAATGCAATATAAATGGACTTAAAATACAATACGTGTAATTAAAGAACTTATTCTACAGATGAATATGACAGACTTCAGGGTGATGTCATGGGTGACATGAGTTTTATGAGTTACTGTCTGTGGTTGAGCCTTTTATTACCAAAACAAACAAAGGCATGAGGAGGAGCATTAGTGCCAAAGACAGACTGTCAGTGACACTGAGGTTTCTGAACACAGGTAAGTGTTAACATGTACAGATGTTGTATAAATGAATTAGCTTTGCCCCTATAAAAATAAATGTTCTTTACTCCCGTTTATTTATTGTAGGCGAGTCCTTTGGCTTTCAGTTTTGGATGGGAACCACAACCATTGGTAGAACTGTAGAAGAAACATGCAAAGCTCTACACCACACTATGAAGAAGTGTCATTTGAAGGTTTGCAATCAGATGCAAAAAAGAATATTCATAATAGAAAACTTGACTTAAGTATTGCCAATAATTTATGAAAAAATGAAATAACACTTCCTTTAAGGGTAACAATTTACATTAAGATTTCATTTGTTAACAGTATTTAACAATATTAGTTAACAGGAACTAACAAAGAAAAATACTTCTAAAATATTTACTAATGTTAGTTTCAACATTTACTAAGACATTATTAAAATCCAGATTTGTATTTGTTAATATTAATGCACTGATCTAACATTAACAAAGATTAATAAATGCTGTAAAAATGTATTGTTCACTGTTGGTTCATGTTAGCTAATGCATTATCCAATCTCAATAAAACCTCAGATTAAGCATCGTCGTTTACATTGATGTTACATTTAGCAGGATGTGATTCTAGGGGATCTTACTGATTATGCCATTTTCAACTACTGTTTTGTTATTCTGATAATGTCATGTTTACAGACAACAGCTTCTGAAGAAGAGTAGAGGAAAATTTCAGAAGAATTTGACATGAAGTGGCAATTTCCTGATTGCCTTGGTGCAATAGATGGAAAGCATGTCTTTATTCAGCTCCCAGCCAACAGCGGCAGCATATTCTGCCACTATAAGTCCAGGTTTTCCATCCTGTTGATGGCTGTAGTGGATGCCAACTACAAATTTATTTACACAAATGTGGGCATTCAAGGCAGAGTTTCAGATACATGTTTATTTTAGGTTGGAGACGAGAGAAAATCCTGCAGTCTGTGAACATGGGGAGAGGGAAAAACCCAGAGTTTGCTTCATTTCACTTCCCTTATTTCAGGGTTAACATAGATTTCACTTTCTGAAACGGGCCTCTGCTTACCATTGCACTATCACTGCTGTTTTGTCAATAAACTTCAGCTCAGTGAATAATACTGTGTCTCAGAGTTCCTGTTTGTGAGTGACAGTATTGTTTTAGTTTGACAGATGTTTGTTCTTGTATTTTGTATTGTTCATAATTTCATGTCTTGATTTGTAGTCTTGTACTTGGTCTTTGTAGTTCTTCTTCTGTTTCCCCGCCCTAATTGCACCCTGGTGCTCTTTGTTTTCCCTCTAGTAGTCATGTATTTTAGCCCTGTGTTTTCCATCATCTTGCGTTGGCTGTTGCTTGTATTCCTGGACTTCGTGCTGTTTCCTCTCATGGATTATTGAACAAATTTTAATCAGCATATAGATCCAGCTTCCTCGCTTCATTTTTAACATCATACTAGAGGTAAGTATTACACAACTGATTATTTGATAAATTTGTTAATGACTCTGATTGGGAAGGTGTTTATTACCTCATGAGTTTTTTTGTTACAAATAAGTAAAAATTAATAATTTCTTTAAGCAAAACACAGAAATTCTACCCAGTTAAACATTTTCTTAGTAAATTTAAGAAGGACACTGATGTTAGCTGCTCTTTTCATTTTATTATTCAAATTATACATGTAAGTCTTCCTACCAAAAAAAACCTCTTCTCAGTAGTCTTACAAGAATTTAAGAATTATATTTATACTATTCGAACTAACCATAATAGAAAAGCTTTAAAAACTCTTCTATCTTCATCTTTGAATAAGGTGGTTTGAGTGAATTGAAGCTTGTAAAAACAATAAATGTTATGGCTGTGCTGATCATTGTCACATTTTTTTTGTACAATGTTTACAAGCCTGTTTCCAAACCAGCATGTAGATTATATAAAGTACAACAAAGCCAAATTAAATAAGATTTAATTTAATTGTATTATAATGAATGGGAATATATATTACAGTGTAGTTTCAGGCTTTATTCCCTGGAAACAGTGGACAGCTTTGCTGCCCCTCATAACCATCTGAGCTCCACCCACTTATCTTTAATTCTGGGAAACAGTTTCATAACATAGGATATGTTGCCTCAGAGGAGTGAACTATAAAAACACAGCAAAGTGCAAAAAAAAAAAAAAAAAAAAAAAAACAGAGTGAATTTTATTCTGGTAAAACAAAATAGATCTCATCTGACTACCTTTACACAAATCACTATTTTTGCATAAAGTCTATTTTGTTGTTGTTTTTACTTGTACTTGGTGTCAGGGTTCTGTTGCTTCTGTCTATTTTCTGTTGTCCTGTCTTTGAGTGAGTGTGCGGTTTCAAGACTTCTCCCAACATGAAACCAGACACGCATACGAGGGAGCGCACGACTCTAGTGCTCTCGTACGCTCACACAAAGACAGGACAGTAGGGGAGTGTCAGAGGTCTGTCACAAATCCAAGAAATAAACTAGTGACAGCATCCAACAGTAGAAATTGCATTTTCAGGGAGGGGAGAAATGGGAACACGATGTGACCGCACAGAGCACTTTCACTTTCGTGATCATAGGGGTAGGGGCTCAAGCACCACCCCACACCCCTCCCCCTGTGATTTGCAAATGTATCATGTTAAGATTTTACTTATCGAGGTACATGACCAATAACTAATTAAGTAATATGTAATTACTGGGTTTTGACAGTTGCACATGCAGTGAGTGTAATGACAGAGAATGTGTTTGAAGGATGGGTCAGTTGGGCTGCACACAAATATCAGCACACCAGAATCTGAACTACAGATTGATGTTGCACTGTGTTTAAACTGATGTGACCAACAGCTGTTTACACTGGACATGACAGATCATTTCAAGTCCATTTGTCCTTCATAACAGAAGTGACGTTGTGTTGTGTGTCGTGCCACATCCAGTATAGCATCACTAACTCTGATTATAATGGTTTCTATTCTCTTTTGTCCGGTCTTGACACAGTGTTATGAAATAGCAGTGCCCGGCCACATGTTCTCAGTGTTCCACCTTTGAATCCTAGATCATTCCTGTGCCATGAACAACAAGGTTCTGGATGTGGCAGTTTACCGATGGAATCACAGTTGTTGATGGTTGGAAACTGAAATCTATGGCTTAGTGTAGATGTCAAAACTATAATGACATATTACTTAACAGATAGTTAATAGTCATGTGCCTCAACAAGTAAAGTCATAACATAATGATACATTTGCAAATAATTAGTTAATGACTAATTAAAGCAGACAACTGGAAGTTGAAGTACATGGCCTCACACCATTGTGCTAATTAACACATTAACTTACAATATTAATACAATATGTTATTAAGGAATTAATACATTATTTTTTTGTGATCAAATCTTTTTTTTTATATATACATTTTAAAGAGAACAATACATGAAGGTATATACACGCCAAAAAAATAAAAATAAATAAATGAATAAATAAATAACAGTATATAATATATACATACATGCATGTACACACACATACACATGTGTACATATACACATACATACAGATACATATACACATCTACGTATACATTTGCATATATACCTACATATAAGCATAAATAATAACGCGTATGAGTAACAAAGAGAGAAAAAAAAAATAATAAAAAAAAATATATATATATATATATATATATATATATATATATATATATATATATATATATATACATAAAAATAAACAAACTAAAAAAAAAAAAAACCCTATGTAATACCCACCCACCCTCTGGATCCAGATCTCCAAATCTCAGTTACAAATTACATCTGAAACCCACGAAGGGTAGTCAGCAGTGAAAGCCAAGCTTCCACCGCTGATTCTTTTGCACCGTGGACTCTAGCTATCAACAACTCCAAGTAAACGATATCCAAATACGTTAAAACCCAAGCTCGAAGAGAGAGTAAATGTGGAGGTTTCCAGCGTGTGGCAATTAGTTTTTTTGCAGCCGTTAGTCCAGCCAACAAAGCTCTTCTCTTATCCAGTGTCAAACCCAACCTTGACAAATCATTCAAAATGAGTGTAGCAGGCGTACAGGGCAATCTAATCTTAAACAACCTAGAGAGGTTAAAGGCAATCATCTTCCAGAAATCAGCCACTGGGGTACATTCCCAAAACATGTGAAAGTAACTACCAATCGCTTTGGAGGAACAGAAAGTACACATAGGATTGTCGATAACCTTCATTAAATGAAGCTTCCTGGGAGTTAAATATACCCTGTGTACATAATTATAATGTATTTGCTGGTGATCTGGGTTTCTGGATGACAAACCTATATTGATCCATACTTTTTCCCAATCAAATGATGGCTCCAAATCTGGAACATCTTTCCTCCACACGGTGTCCAACGCCAGAGGTCTATAAGCATACCGCAGCAAGAACCCATAAAGTGTCGACACAAAGCCCTTTGTACTCCCAGCAGAGTGAAACAATTTACGAAGTGGATGTGGTGTGAGAGGGGCCTGTAAAGGGGCACCATTGCTTTTTAAGGTCGATCTCAGTTGCAAATAAAAGAAAAAGGAGGTGCGTGGTATACCATGCTTAATCTATATGTTCTGAAAAGTGAGTAACCCCTCCTTCCCATAAATATCACCAAGTGTATGAACATTCTTTTTTTCCCTAATCAGGAAATTGAATAGGACGATTGCCAATCAATAATCGCTCATTATTAAATATTGGAGAATATGGATCCCAAATAGAAGAGCAACCAGTAAATTTTTCCACCCTCCTCCATACCCATAACAAATACGAAATCATGGGTCCAAATATCATACGGCAGTGATTGGGTGAGATCTTAGATTTCAGAATGTTAGTAAAAGAGTATGGAGCTATTATCTGTTCCTCCAAAGTTCGCCAAGACACTTGAGCATCAGACTGAAACCAGGATAGGAGAGGTCAAAGAATAAAGGCCCACTCATAGAGCTTAAAATTTGGGAGAGACAGACCACCAGCCTGCCTTTCTTGTTGCAAAGTGGTGAGCTTGATGCGAGGTCATTTACCATGCCACAGAAATTTAGTTATTGCTGATTGTAATGTGCTCCAGTATTTAGGGGGCGGAGGAAGATGGAGCATTTTAGCTGATAAAATTGACTCTGGGGAGAATATTCATTTTAACTATGGCTACCCTACCATGAAGCGAATTTGGCAGGTTAGACCACCTGTCCAGATCTGCCACAACCTTGTTAAGTGTTTTACAAAAATTGTTTTTGATAATTGTCTGTATAGAGGAAGAGATTTCTATCCCCATATAAGTAAAGTTTTTAGTGACTGGAATAGATGCATGAATGGGAGCATTACACATTGCCTGATTTAGAGGTAGCAAGGCTGATTTCTGCCAGTTTATTTTGAAACCAGAGAGCTTGCCATAAAGATCAAAGGTTGACAAAACATGTGGAATACATTGCGCTGGGTTGTTTATATACAGTAAAACATCATCAGCATACAGCGAGATATGATGTTTTGTTCCCTTAACAGAAATTGGAGAGATTGTAGGTGAGTCACGGATGGCTTGCGCCAGTGGTTCAAGAGAAAGTGCGAATAACAGAGGGCTAAGAGGGCAGCCATGTCTTGACCCTCTCGAGACAGCAAAGGGAGAAGAACGGATTTTGCTCGTCAGTACTACAGCTGTTGGATTTGAATACAGCACCTTAATCATTTTAATAAATGGCAGACCGATCCCCATGAACTCCAGTACTGACCATAGAAAAGGTCATTCCAGGCGGTCAAAGGCCTTCATTGCATCTAGTGAAAGGACAGCGGCCGGAGAACTAAAGCCTTGAGCACCATCTATAATGTGCAATAATCTTCTAACATTATCTGCAGCAAGTCTAGACTTTATAAACCCTGTCTGGTCGCTATGAACTAATTCTGTCATATGACCCTGGAGTCGTCGGGCCAATACTTTTGCGTAAATCTTTAAATCTGCATTTAAAAGCGAGAGAGGCCTGTAGCTGGAGCACTCAACGGGATCCTTCCCTTTTTTAAGAAGGAGAGAAATTAGTGCGGAATTAACATCCCTAGAAAATGACCCCACTCTGATCAGGGGCCAAAAGGTGAGGTAAAATTCAGGTGGAATTCCATCTGGCCCTGGTGATCTACCTTTACGCATATCCCTAGCAGCTGCCTCACACTCCTGCAATGTGACAGTACTGATGAATCTATAAAATTAAATCGCCCTAAGGCGGGATAGTTTGACGCCATTCAGGAAAATATTGCAAACATTTTGTCAAAATTACCTTCCGAATTATATAATTCCTGATAAAAGGAGGCGAAAGAATCATTTACTTTTTTTGGGTCACATTGTATAATGCTGTTTTTGTCTTTAATGCAAAAAATATCAGCAAAGTTCTCATCCATCCAGAGTTTCATTGCAAGTAAACGACTGGGTTTTGAAGAGTTAAAATAGTAAGTTTGTCTTGTTTTGTGCATGAGGAATTCTGAACGGTGCCTCAGAAGAGAGTTTATCTCCTTTTTAATCAGTTCCTTCTGTAAGGCTGTATAATCGTTAAAATGATGTTGCAGGGAAGCATCAAGGGTTGCATATTTTAATTCTAAAGCTTCCAATCTGGTTGCACGCTCCTTGTTTCGAGTTGAAGCATTTAGAGTGATGTTACTCCCTTTCACCGCCTTTCACCGCCTCCCAAAGTATCCTTGGATCAAGAACAGAGCCAACATTAAATTCCAGAAATTCACTGAAATTTGTTTCAAATTGAGTTTTAAATGTTTCATCTCGTAGTAAGGAAGCATTAAAACGCCACCTGGGGGCTTTAGTGGAGGATGGGCGGACAGTGACCGAACAACATATGGGTTTGTGATCAGACCAGGTAACCGGAATGTAATGCGCATTTTGAATATTTTGAAATAAATCTTTTGAGGTAAAAATAAAATCTAATCTCGAGAAGGATTTATGTCTTCCTGAGTAAAATGAAAAATCTTTTAAAGAAGGGTTTAACAAACGCCATACATCAACCATGCCTGTTTCGGATGCCCAGTGCCGCAACGCCTCAGATGCAAGATGTTGGTCCCTAGTCTCGCTGCCACCTGTTCTGTCCATGCTGCTGTCCCACACCGCATTGAAATCCACTCCGAGAACTAAATAAAACCCTGTGAGATCAAGCAAGGATTTAGTTAATAGTTGAAAAAAAATGTGCTCAAATGTGTTAGGGGCATAAGCAGAAATAAGTGCAATGTTTTTCCCATCCATGCAAATCTTTGCAATGGCTATGCGACCTGCATCATCCGCCCAAGAGTCAATCAAATCAAATTTCAGTTTGCGTTTACACAAAACCATTACCCCTTTACATTTTGTAGTAGCAGAAGAAGTAGCAATAGGGTGGTAAAACTTATTGGCTAATCGACCCACATCTTTGTCTCCTGAATCATAGCAAAATCTATATTTGTCTTACGGAGAAATTCTAGTACAGTGGTCCTTTTGTGTGGAATGTTAAGACCTCTGGCGTTGACTGAAATGAGATTAAGAGCTGTCATATGCTAGGAAAATTTATACAAATAAAATTAAGTTGTCCCCACAACACTAAGAGAGAAGTCTGGATCCATAGAAGAAAAACACCCCAAGAACAGGAAAAGGCAAAAAACATCCAAAACACCCAAAAAAGGAAAAGGAAGGTGAAGAAAAAAAAATCCTGTCAAACCTTCCTGATAAATCCACAACTGGATAACTTACTCAAGAAACTAAGAGATGCTGGCCACTCAAGTGTGGTAGCAGCACCACCGATTATCAAAAAGGCTAATAGCAACAGTGTGAATATTTACTTCAACAATTTAGACAAAATGTCTGTCTTTTAACAAAATGAAACAAAGAATGTACATATAAAAATAGCAATAAAGACAATAAAATGAAAATAGGTGGTAGGTCTATGAGGTATCGATGCCAAAAACAATGCAAAGAGAATAAAAAATAATAATTATTAATTAATAATAATGAAAATAAAGTGGCATCTCCAACCTCTAGTGTTATAAACCAGAAAAGTTCCTTTACAAATATGTCAGAGGTAGAGATGGAGATCGGAACATAGATTAGATTATTTTACCCGAGTCATTCTGCAAAGTGCAAAAATGCAAAATGCATATAACTTACACCACCGTGGGGAAAAAAAAAAAAAAAACGGGGACACTCAAAGGTCTCTTACCAAATGGGATCTTCGCAGCATGAAGCAATCGTTTACATTCCAGAAAAGAGTGTCGTCGCTCCTGCGTGGCCTTGGAGAAGTCTTGATAGAAGCTAATCTTATGATTCTACCAACGGACATCCCAAATTTCTCTAGCAAGTTGTCTCACCCACTCCTTCTGTTGAAACCTCAGAAACCGCACGATAAAAGGCCTTGGAGGGGCTCCGGGTTTAGCTGGTAGTAGCGACCGATGAGCGCGCTCCAAATCCAAGCCCCCTTGAAAGTCACTATGAAGAATTTCAGGGAGAGTGACTCTCAGAAACGATATGACATCTTTATCCTCAACGCGTTCCGGGAACTCATAAATGCGTAGATTCACTCGCCTTTCCCGATCCTCGTACTCAGTTAGTTTGGCGTTCAGTTTTTTTAACCTCTGAAGCTGAAGCCGGGGGGAAGACACAGCGCTGCCGCTCCACCTCTTCTAGCATATCGAGACGAGCCTCCGCGCTAGTTATCCGAGTTAGCCCAAAGCCCTGGTGCTTTGCTGCTGTATAGAAGCACTATCGTTTTTCCGGGGATTAGGCATATCGGTAGTGGTTGACGCTTATTATAGGCAAACATGTGGGAAAAAAAACAGTGTAATTAATTGGGAATGCCTTCATATTCACACAAAATGTAAACTATGGTGCCGCCGCCCTCAACCTAAGCAGCCATCTTGCTAGGCGTCATCACGTGACCCCGGAATTAATACATTATGACACAATTAATAATTAATTTTCTCAATTTACTTAATTGAAATTTTGTCTCTATCATGTTGTATGCAAGAGTTATTCAAACTAAACATAGTTTTGAAATTTTTTGTCAAATAATAGTTTAACAGATTGATTGCTGTGCTTTCACAATGAGTATAAACATTGTAAATGCAATAATAGAGTAAATATGTATAGCAAACGCAAAGTTCTCTCCCCTACAGCGCTTCCTCTCCACTGCGTAGCTGGCCGAGGCAGTCATCGCTTTTGCTTTCAAAGATCATTTTTATCGATGCCATTGATGCTTTTTTCTTTTTTAGATGTAATTATCGAAATCAAAACAGTCCATAAATTACATATCCCCACGAAAATGTCAGTCAAAGCAGCTTGTGTGCGCCAACCGGATCTAATCTGAGAGATCAGTTTCTGAAAATTTCTCAGTTTCTGAATGGACAGTTGTCTTGATTGACATATGTCCCCGCAAACACTGAGTTCCAGGCATGATTTATATATCACTGACGCCCTCAGAAAGCACTAGCATGCTTTGAGATGGTTTGGAAATCGTGTTTTTCCGTTCTAGAGCGTATTTCCTGTTCTGTACATAAACAGTTGATTATTTATGAAGTAAAGCACACAGAAATGTGAAAATGGTCTCATTTGAAAGAAAATGTCCTGATGATATAGAGTTTGTAGCTGTTTGTGGCTGACTGAAGCAGCCCTTTTCAAAAGTGCGGGGGTCTTGATTCCCCTGTCTCCCGTGTCAACGACGCACCTGCTCTCACCCTTTCAGCCTTGAAGACCAGAGGGAGAGAAAACAAGGAGAAACAGAGAAAGAAATGTCAGGCTGATAAGATTGATTTTTCATTTAGTAATGCGTGGATTCATAATGGTGGTAGGGCGCTTTTTTTAATCTGTTTGAAATATAGCAACTGTAAATGCCTTAAATGCTGTAGATGGATCGGACTTGTTTGTTCAGCACATCGCACAGATGCTTGATTAGATTGAGATTTAGGAAATTTGGACAGCAAGTCAACACCTCAAACTCATTGTGCTCCTCAAACCATTTCTGAACCATTTTTGCTTTGTGGCAGGAGCATTATCCTGCTGAAAGAGGCCAGAGACACCAGGGAATACTGTTTCCATGAAAGGGTGTACACAGTAGCGTACTGTGGGGTTTCAGTCAGGGCCTTTAGTAACGATCTGCTTAACACCAGCGAGTTGATCTTCAACCACAGTGCACACCACTATGCATTATAACAGATTGTGGCATCGAGAGAGGCTGTGTCATAGAGGAAAGGTTTGTGCCATCTAAATGGTTGCAGCATGGGGACTACAAACCAAGATGGCCACCTGGTCCGGGACTACAATTACCAGTTTCCTTGGCAGTGGAGCTGTTGCAAGTGAAGGAGAAAAGATGTTAATGTGCTGAGAACAAAGAGACTGGCTGTGTCTGAAATCGCCCCCTATACCCTTAAATATGTCACTATTTGAGGGGACAGCCATTTGTGGACCATGGTGGACAATGTTGAGCGCACTCATCACAATCTACTGCCTAAACTCCAGCAATTCCACTCAGATACAACCTTAACAAAAATGGCTGAATAAAATAACACTTTTCCTGCCCTTGGTCAGCCCAGCTTAGGTGTAGGTCTTCCTTTTGAAATAATCTCTTTTGTCTCTCCAAACGAGAGAAAATATATATATATTTTGATATTGACAGGGCCAGCAGAGAAGGTCCTGATGGCCCTGTCAGTACTTTGTCTGCAACAATGCTTAGGTAGGTGGTACGTGTCAAAGTAAAATCCACATGGATGGCAGGACCCAAGGTTTCCCAGCAGAACATTGGAATGGCCACTGACATTTTTCCCCCTACTCATCTTTTCTGACTGTTTTTCAATACTTCACTAATCATTTGGCTAGGGTAGGTGTGATACCTGGACCCTATAGAGGTTGTACAGGCAGTCTAACTCCTCCAGGATGGCACATCAATACATGCCATTGCCAGAGGTTTGCTGTGTCTCCCAGCACAGTCTCAAGAGCATGGAGGAGATTCCAGGTGACAGGCAGTTACTCTAGGAGAGCTGGACAGGGCTGTAGTGGGCCCTGTGCTCACTGCCCGGGACTGTGGAGCTTGATTGGCATTTGCCATTGAACACCAGAATTGGCAGGTCCACCACTGGCACCCTGTGCTTTTCACAGATGAGAGCAGCTTCACCAAAAGCATGAAAGGGTCTGGAGAAGCAGTGGAGAATGTTATGCTGCCTGTAACATCATTCATCATGACCGGTTTGGTGGTGGGTCAGTCATAGTCTGGGAAGGCATATCCATGGAGGGACGCACAGACCTCTACAGGCTAGACAATGGCACCCTGACTGCCATTAGGTATCAGGATGAAATCCTTGGACCCACTGTCAGACCCAACTCTGGTGCCAGTAATGCCTGGCAATTTCTTGAGGATGAAGGAAATAATACAATTGAATGGCCCTCATGCTCGCCTGACCTAAATCCAATACAACACCTCTGGGACATTATGTTTCGGTCTATCCAATGCCACCAGGTTGCACTTCACACTGTCCAGGATCTCAGTGATGCCCTGGTCTAGATCTGGGAGGGAATACCTAGGAAACCATCTGTTGCCTCATTGAGAACATGCCTCAACATTGTCAGGCTTGCATACAAGCAAATGGGGGCAATACAAACTACTATTACCATTTTGAGTTGCTGCAATGAAATTTCAGGAAAATGGACTAGCCTGCTGCATCATTTTTTCACTTTGATTTTTGGGGTGTCTAGAATTCTGTCCTCTGTAGGTTGATAATTTTCATTTCCATCAAACAATGTGGCATCCTTTCATTCCTAACATCAGATGTGTTATGAAAGTGTTTTTTTTTTTTTTTTTTTTGATCAGTGTATAATATTTTAATAAATACACTGCTATTTTATGTTCTTATTCTTCCAATGGTTTTTCATGTCTTCATTAACTGTGATTTTGTACAGGTCAGTCTCATATTCAGAAACAAGAATGTCCAGTTCCGTCATACCCACAAACTCTGGGATGCTGGTCATCCAGTTTCAGCCATCAGAACAAACGGCACCAGCTGAAAGAGGGACAAATGCTCCAGTGACTGTTCATGTCCCACAGGCAGCTTCACTTCCTCAAGAACTTCAGGCCTTTCTGAAAGGACAACCAAAAGCACTTGGGGTGAGATATCTTTCAATAATTGATTATTGTTAGGAAGAGGTAGTATGACTCTGTTAACTGGTTGTAAGTTGCATTCACTACAGGAAGTCAGTCACGACTCAGGGAGACAGAATCTGGTTGATGTAGATTTACTGGAGTAATTAAGATTAGCAATCAGCACGGTATGGCATACAGGGATTCCAAACTACACAATATGTGTTATCTGTATACAGGTGTGAAGGTGTGGTTCTAAATAAACAGAAAAGGAATAATTACTAACTGCAATATTATAACAAATAATACAGCATTATGCTTACATGCTAGGGCATTAAAATAATATTAAATAATATAAGAATTGTAATGATTGAGACAAATCAGACACGATTATTTGCTAGTTAACCAATGGTTTTAACCTCATTCTGGGGCCTGGCTTCCATCCCCCGAGAAGTTCTGTTACAAACTTTATTGCACCAATAAATGCCGCATGGAGAGCAGAAAAGAGACACACAAAACTCTGCATTTTCCCTGCATGTTCCACACAGAACACAGATGTTACTGCACTAACTTATAGACAGACTGTTCTATAAAAGAAATGGTAATCTCAGGAAATGGTATCCATTATTACTGTTGTTGTATTGTACTCATTGTATTTACATGTTTTATGATTTTTAAGTGGTATGACATGCAAGGTAACTTCAATCATGCCATGTTTAGTGTCTACGGGTTCCCAGCGGGAAGATTTGAATGTTTGTGTATGCGGTATGTCCATACCTGCGCAACACATAAGTATTACAAGGATCTTTTAATAGTCCTTCTTCAAATCTCAGCCAGTTTAATCTTAATCGGTCATAAAAGCCCCAACAAGGGGAGGTGTATGTCACCCGGAAATACAACATCCTCATTGGCCCCCATCATTCCTAAGAGGTCTGCTTTGACCAGAGGTTAAAAGTCAGTGGATAGTGCCACTCCCTCTCTTTCTCCTTGCTCCTGAACGACCGAACGGACTGTCCTTGCGGCCGGCCTAGGCGAGGCCTGCAAGGCCTGTAGGCCTCGGCCTACAAACGAGCCATGTGCTCCTCATCCAACATGGAAAAGACTGATAAAAACTCCGGACTGAATCCTCAAGACCTCTCCTCAGATGGCATTGCCGATGCTCCTCAGCCTAAGAGCACCTTGCAAGTATCGTACATTTTAACACTAAATAGCAATTTAGTATTAATTTGTAAGATGTACCGTTGCTTGATTCCTTTCCAGATTGTCTTTGACATTTCATGTAGCTCTAGTAACAGCATCTCTTCCGGTTCAACACTATCATTACTCATTCTGACTTGCGTGTGTGTGTGTGTGTGACCCTTTATGTATGTTATGTTATGTGTTTGTTTGTTAGTTTAGTTATGTGTTTGTGAGTTAGTTAATAAAGATTGTGCACAATACACGTTTGGTTCTGACTCCGTCTGCTAAGGAATTGCCTCTTAAGGGATAGATCCGGACTACATGCTCTGAGTAGTACAGTACAATAAGAAATATTATTTTTCCATAACTTGGAAATTGACATTTCTTAGAATTAATAAACAATCAACACTGAGCGTTCACTGGACGAACAGGTTAACTGATTGTAATGTTAATTTTAATGTAGCTACGTCCAGTTAATCTGATTAACGGATTTGCATATTCATAATTAATCATAATTAATAATCATAATGAGTTATGAATAATTATTAATATTTCCCCTTTGAGTTAATTTTCGCTACAGAATAATATAAATTAAAAGTAGGTAAACAATTCTGCATGAATAGTTACTGTTAATCACATAGTGATCGACAAAATGTGACCCGTCACAGAAACCAGGGACACAAGTCGGCAGCACAACTATCGAGCAAAATGAGAAAGAAGCGTTTTTTTTTTCAAAATTGGTGATTTTCGTTTTTTTGCAGAATCTGTTAGTTGAGATCACGAAGAAGCCTTTCCGTGTTTGAGATAGCAGTATTGGTTTATTTAAAAGCGTACATTTTGAGGTTGAAATTGGCTTGTTTTTCAGAGATTCTAGCACGCAGTAGGGGCATGTCATTGTCTGTGAGTATTTCCATACTGGATAGCCGGCTTTTGTTTCTTTTGTTATTGTAACCGCCCTTCGAGGGAAGCATGGCTACTTATTGTGCACGTTGCAGCAAAACAGACTTAAAATACTCTGTCATGTTTTGTCATAGAGACATAAGTAATATATCAGTTGAAACTATAGAATGTCTTCTTTTATTTGTGTACACTCAGAGTAAAAACAAAAAGTTGTGCTTTTTGTAAAATAAAGAAAACTAACATTATGCGTGACCTCTCGTCTCCCTCTGAACAAAGTCCAATCTGATAGTTCTCAGAAAATGAACTGTAACTTAGTAAATACTAATCACAAAAAAAATACACTTATGTCTAAAGACACATTGAAATGTCAGGTTTTAAATCATGTAAAAACAAAAACATTCTGTGTTTATGTAATCTGTATGAAAAGAGAGCCATGTCAGAAGTCCGTGATTCAGCTCATTACCTGCTAATGCGGCCACGCCCACGGAGGGAGCGCTATTCAGAGGCAAATTCAGTCAATACATGTATACATCGTCTCAATCATGTATTTATTGTCTTGAAAAGTGTTGATCTGTATGTTAAAGCCATGGTTAGCGACTTCTAGAAGACATGCCGTTAGTTCCTGGTTCCTGTTCTTTGGATGAATTTGTGGACTAAATGTGCACAGAGCGCCCTCCGGCTGCAAGTATGAATTGAAAACACAGAATCCAGCACTCATAGTGATGACAATAAATATTGAATAAATATTACTCCTCTGTATAGAAAATTGACATAAACATATGAGAATCCATCAGTATTTCTCCAAATGTGCATGCTTTTAAGCTAAAAGCCTATATGAAATGCCACAGAGGTAACATAATTGTTCAGACACTTTGCATCACAGAAATAGATTAGGCTATATTTTAAAGTATATAATAGAATACCATTATTTGAAATTGTAATAATATTTCACAGTATTGCTGTTTTTTTCTGTATGTTTGATATACACCATCACAGAGGGTTTTTTCACAGCCTACCTGGCTGAAAGGCCTTATTGTTATGCAAGTCATTTCAGGTCATTATTATGTGATTCTTTTGTCTTCTCAGGTGAGAAAATTTAATTTTATGATTATAGTGACCAAAATGATCACGGTTATCACATAATCCTGTTCAAAAACTCTTAATGCTACACAATGAAATCAATTCACTAAGTTTTATGTAGAAAACCAGCAAATAACAAATAAAATTAGCATCAATATGTACTTTTTCTTTACATAAACATTTAAATAATAACATTAAAAATGGTGGCCAGATTTTAAAGGAGTGTCTTGCAACATGTTATCTCTAAATCATTTTCAGCCTCTAAATCATTTTTATAAAAGTCAAAAAAGATAAATTACTGACATTTACAATGCACATTATGTGGTCCATGCAGCTTTACACGGGGGAGCTTTACAGGGGGTATGGCTTATCTAAATAAGATGTAAATGAGCCCTATTGTCACTCCCAGCAGGTGAGAACAGGTGAGAACTGCAGAAACTTTAGAGGTATTTTTCTGCCCTTAGAGCTTTTTTGAGTGCCTACCTTCAAATGGGCACAACTTCTCCAAATATTATCAGATTTCCATGTGTCACACATCGTTGGAAAGCTTGGAGACTACACTTTTAGAATCCGTGAATAACTTAAAATGCCCCAGAACCAACTTGTGTCCCTACTTTCCGTGACTGGTCACAAATGTCAAATGACATCTTTCACTAACAGTCATTATTAGCTTACCTTACGGATGAGTCATTACTTATTACAATACTAAACAGTGAATAAAACGATCACAAAGTAACAATAATAATAAACATAACACTTACATGTCATCATTGACGCACACCAACTAGAAACAGATGATAACAGCCCGGAGTTCTGGCTGATGCAATACTTGCACTGAACTTGAGTTAAGGGTAGGCTGCCACCTATTGGACATAATGGGTAATACTTTCCATTTAACTATATACATGCTTGACTGATTGAGGGTCTTTTGTACAATTATCGTATGTGTCTGTCAGTCTGTAGGAGAAAATGTACGGGAACAAATCCAAAAAAGCAGTAGTACAAACATTAAAGGTCCAGTTTTTCGTGTTTTTTTTTCAAGCTTTGATTGTGTTTATAGTGTGCAATATAACATGTGTTCATGTTTCGCGTGTAAAAAAACACAGTATTTTTCACATAATTTACTTATCTGTATACCGCTGTTTCCACTGTCATAAAAACGGGCTGATGACTTCCTTGTTCTATGAAGTCCCTCCTTCAGAAATACGTAACGAGTTCTGATTGTGCCAGCGGTTCCTGTGTTGTGATTCGACAGCAGCTTAGCGCTCCTTGCCCGTAAAGGTCCACGCCTCTTACCATAACGTGGAGATGCGTGCGCTCAGTGTTATTGTAAACATGTCTTTAATTTTACCCTATCAATTTGAGCCGGAATCAGACCCGGTGATTGGACTGCGGGATGAAAATAACAGCGTTTCGACGACATGGCGACAAACACACTCTACAAACGCAACTCTTGTGTATTCCTGTGGGCGGAGGTTAGTCAAAAAACTGTTTTAGTGACGTCATTAAAGAAGGAAGTAGAGGGATGTAGTCCAAACTGGCCGTTCGATGTAGGCGACTTCTGTTAAATAAAATATCTCGCTTGGCATTGAACTTTGAGCTTTAAAATTTTACAGATTTTATTTATACTCTAACAACAACATTACACACTAACTAAAGTTTGAAACATGGGATCACGAAGAACGGGACCTTTAACTGTTGAGTTGGGCGGGTTTTGTTGTGCAGATCTGGCGACCTTGCTCAGCTGACAACTGTGATTAATTATGATCCCTGCAATAAGTATCTGTTTTCTGGTCTTACTCAGACTGTCCAGATAATGATCGGCCTACTGATTCTCCTGTTTGGCATTGTGTGTACAGTCAATGCAGATTCCATCTTTGTCTTCAGTGGTATTCCTTACTGGGGATCTCTCATAGTGAGCAAACTTTATACAATTAAGTACAGTTCTGTCTTTTATAAGCTAAATATTCTAACTGAAGCTTCCTTTCTCTCTTCTGTCAGTACATTACCGCAGGATCACTGAGCATTGCTGCAGAAAATGCACTCCATGTCAAAGGCCCCTCCAGTCTGTGTTTGGTATGTACCAATAATTATTTATAGAACACTTTAAGTACTTCGATACCACTGCAACAACTGTAAGCCTAACTAAAACATTATCAAAGACAAGCAAATAGACAGTAAAAATAAGACTACACACATAATGGCTAATTGCCTATTTTTTCTAAACGCAAAGTCCAAACATTACAAAACTTGGCACACATAGACAACAAGACATTCTGAGTAAACATGCAAAATGTCATTAATTTCTGATGCTCAGGGGTGCTAACAGCAATTTTTAAAGGTGCCCTAGAATTAAAAATTGAATTTACCTCAGCATAGTTAAATAACAACAGTACATGGAAATGACATACAGTGAGTCTCAAACTCCATTGTTTCCTCCTTCTTATATAAATCTCATTTGTTTAAAAGACCTCAGAAGAACAGGCGAATCTCAACATAACACTGACTGTTACGTAACAGTCGGGATCATTAATATGTACGCCCCCAATATTTGCATATGCCAGCCCATGTTCCCAACATTATTTAATTTTTTTAAACACTTGCAGTCTGTATAATTCATAAACACAACTTCATTCTTTATAAATCTCTCCAACAGTGTGTAATGATAGCTTTAGCCACGGAGCACAGCCTCAAACTCATTCAGAATCAAATGTAAACATCCAAATAAACACTGTACTTACGTGATTAGATATGCTGCACGACGAACACTTTGTAAAGATCCATTTTGAGGGTTATATTAGCTGTGTGAACTTTGTTTATGCTGTTAAAGGCAAGCGCGAGCTCCGGGGGCCGCAGCCTGAATCGGTGCATTTTTTTTTTTTTTTTTACAGTATATTTATTGAACATTTTCCAACTTAAACAAAACACACATGAATATAAACCATAGTCAGTGAAGAAGAAGATGTATAGAGAAAAAAAAAAAAAAAGAGGAAAAAAAAAAAAAAGGGCAAAATAACAATAAGCAGATTTATCCTAGGTCACTAAAAAGGAAAAGAAAAATTAGATACTTGAAAGTTAAATGGATAACCACACTAAATACCCAGTGGTAGTACAAAACAAAGTTTGAAAAATCATGCACTCACTTGAATAGGTACATGAATAGGAAAACCCTTCAACAAGATAGTTGACACATCAATCCCTAGCTTACTGATATAAGGCTTCCAGACATTATAAAACTGATCTGGATGATCATTAACAAAACATGTTAAATATTCCAATGGGATTAGTTCCATTAAAATCTTGTGCCATCCAGATATAGTCGGAGTCTTATCACTTATCCATCTCAATAATATGTTTTTCCTGGCTGCGAATGTGAGAAGATTGTAAAGTCTCTTTTCATTTGATAAAGTCAAAGCTTTATCCGGCAGACCGAGGATCAAAAATAGAGGATCCAAAACTAACTCCTTATCAAAGATTTTACTCATTTCAAATACAATCTTGGTCCAGTATATTTGTAACTGATTACATGACCAAAGACAATGAGTGAGGGTGCCAACTTGTGTTTTGCACTTAAGGCATAGAGGTGAATGGGTATTGTTAAATGCATGTCTACGGTTTGGCGAGATGTGCATTCTGTGTACAATTTTAAATTGTATCGCCTTGACACGATTACATACTGAGATGGATTTGGCATACTTCCAAATATTACCCCATTCTTCCTCAGTTATAGAGATAGAAAGTTCCCTCTCCCAGGCATGTCTAGTATTTAAAGTTACTTGTCCCTCAAATGTAACACTAAGAACCTTATATAACAAACTCACTGACTTCTTCCCAGGTGTTTGAAAAAGTAGTTTTTCTATAGGAGATAGACTTCGGTTAGTACATAGTGAGGTATCCTTCAAGATATAATTTCTAATCTGTAGAAAACGAAAAAAGTCTTGTTTTAATAATTGGTATTTCTGTCTCAGATCCTCGAAGGACATTAGGCATTCTTCATTAAACACATCCATTAGCCGATTAATACCTTGATTAACCCAGAATTTAAACCTTCCATCCAATCTGCCCGAAGGGAAGTCTGGGTTGTTCACAATTGGCGTAAGAGCAGAGGTTAGTTTAGTTCTTCCCTCAAAACGACAAACAGCCTTCCATGCCTTAAGTGCATTTACAGTTACAGGGTTATCACAGTTATCCAATAAGGATTTCATTTTTTTGAAAAACAACAAATCCACAAGAGGAAGTTTCGACAAAGACTGTTCAAGGTCCAACCAGGTAGGGGAGTTATTGAGAACAATCCAATCAGAAATGTATCTTAAATGAGCAGACCACTGATATAGCTTAATATTTGGTAAATCCAGTCCTCCAATCGAACCTGGTAAATGTAATACAGAAAACTTCAATCTTGGTTTACGCTTACTCCAAATAAAAGAGCTAAGCCAACCATTCACATCTTTTAAAACCTTTTTAGAGAACAGAATAGGGATCATTTGAATTGGGTACAGAAGCTTAGGAAGAACAGTCATTTTTATAAGAGCCATTCTACCCAACCATGAAATAGGTAAAGTGTCCCATCGGTTTAAATCTTCTCTAATTTTACTAAACAACGGAATAAAATTATCTTTGAATAAATTTTTAAATACAGGGCTCACAAAAATACCCAAGTATATAAATCCTCCCGGGGACCATTTAAATGGAAATGAGGGGCTAATATTTGGCATTGTTTTCATAGAACCAACAGGCATAGCCTCTGACTTGCTTAAATTGATTTTGTATCCTGAGAAGGTAGAATCGGTGCATATTTAATGATGCCCCAAAATAGGCAGTTGAAAAAATGTATTAAAAAAAATCTATGAGGTATTTTGAACTGAAACTTCACAGACAAATTCAGGGGACACCTTAGACTTATATTACATATTTTAAAAAGACGTTCTACGGCACCTTTAAATTTTAGCCATTTATATGAATGGGAATCAGAGGCTGTAATGCTAATGTTGTCCACAAGATAAAATCTGTATATATGGTTAATTTGATTGACTATGCATAAAATTCATTATATTTTCATAAAGCTTTGTGAAGTCTAATCAGTTTGCAAAGAAATCAGTGATCTCCAAATGACCTTTTTTACATGATTCAGAAAACATGTCAAGGTGCCAGTCAATAATGAATGTATTTCTATCCAATTAAAATGAAGAGACAATATTATTTGTCTGTTGTAAAATAGTACATAGAAGAATTCTTCCATACAGAGACACCTGTATTATGTTTGAAATTTTAAGACTTTTATTATATTTGAAGAGAGATATTGCCATTGTATAAATATATTGTGTCTTTATGAGTCACTTGTATTTGGACCCCAATAATTACCACTTACAACTTTATTTATTTTATTTATTTTATGTTTCATGATCTGCTTTAACACACTGGGTAAAGTGCTTGCAAACTTATTAACTTGTTTTTTGTTACTGTTTTCTGCCCATAGGTGAAAGGTTCACTTGGAATGAGCATCATAAGTGCTATAACTGCAGGCATTTCCATTATTTTACTTTCACTGGATTTGTCTATAATACGAACATACACTTACTGCAGCACTTATGACTGTTATTCAAATAACAAGTATGGGGTATGCTAACAACTTTTCTATTCACTTTTATTTAGTAATTACTACACGATCACTGTGTTGTCAGTAAAGTTAAAGTCCAGCTATAATCTGCAATAACCTGTCCATTCTGTGTTTACTGACATTTACTGGCATTTCAAATATGTAATAGATCTCCTACTATTACTGATCATTTACAACGTAAGAAGGCATTGACATTCAGTCTAGTTTATGTTATATTATCAAATGAACCTCAAGGATTGTACATTCTGCACTTTCAGCCAGCGTACCAGTGTGAGTAACTATTATTTATTTGATTAATATTTGTGCTAATGATGAGTGGTTTGTTTCAGACCCTCTTCCGAGGGATCAGTGGTGTTTTCTTGGTATTCACTGTCCTTGAGTTCATCATCTCCATCTGTCTGTCAGCATTTGCCTGTAAAGCCAACGCCTGCTGTGCTGCTCAGGTGAGTCATGTGTTCAGGTCAAGCAGATGAGTGGCTGCTACGGTGTTCTGGGTGGTTGCTAGGACATTGCAGATCAACAGAAAAATGGGTAGTTTTTAACAAATCTGCACAAAGACACGTTTCCACAAAACCTTTCAGCAGGATTTTTGTCTTTTCTTTTTTCCATTTCCATTTGAAATGCAGTGCTGTCTATAAACCTGTAATACTGGAACTGTCTGCCAATGTTATTGAATTTATATGACAGTAAGAAGGTATAAAACACTACATGTGCATTTCTCCAAAGGTGCTGAATGTTCACCAAGTTGTAATTCCACAGTCCTATGCCGTCTTTAGACCCAATCAATCCCATGATCTTATCAAATCAGAGGTAAGAGAAGCTTGTAGCCCCAGTCTAACTGGACTTTGTGTAAAATCGTAAAAAAAAAACAAAACAAAAAAAACACACAAAACAGTCCATTATTTGGATTAGGTTTGATTTCTGATATATATATATATATATATATATATATATATATATATATATATATATATATATATATATATATCAAAAATCAAACCTAATCCAAAACCTAAGTTTTGTCTGCTTACCAAGGCTGCATTTATTTAATTAAAAATACAGTAATATTGTGAAATATTATTTCAATTTATAATAACCGTTTTCTATTTGAATATATTTTACAAAGTAATTTATTCCTGTGTGTATATATATATATATATATATATATATGATTGTTCAAGAATTGAACATTAATTAATTGAGCATAAATAACCATTGAAGCTAATGGAACATCTGTTTTTCTTGCAGATTCCTCTGGCCAGCGACTCTTCCATGCCTCACCATCCTGCAGTAAATCCCCCACAATACAGTGAATGTTCTGCTCCTAAATATGAATCTTAAAAAGTGGACAGAGCTGTGGTCCTGCCGTTGGGTTTTACTCTTTCACAGGACACACAGGTTCTTCCAGTGATTTACTGTCTTTTATCTCTGCTTTCCTTTCACTGAAAAGATGACATGAATGTAATCACTGGATCATATAGTAACAGATGTATTAGTCACTTTTGTGTAAACAATTACTATTCAAGACAAGATACTGTTTCACAATTTTCTTTATATCAATAATGCTGCCTGATCATCAGTGAAACTCACCTCTTTACTTTAAAGATAATAAACTCTTTAAATACCTTAACAAATATTACTGATACAAAACTGAGTGTTTAAAACTTGCAAAGCAAAAGAAAATATTAAAATTATTCATAAAATCACTCAAAGTCTCAGTCCTTTGTGTCTCCTTTAGCAGGCTTCCTGTTCTGGGATTGAAAAACAAAACACCAGTCTATCCTGATAAAGTCTGATTTCTTTTGTTTCTGGATCTCAGGATTGGATCTGTTATTTTCCAGTGATAAATGGTCAATGTTTATTGAGTGTGGTCAAACATAGACACAAGCAGATCCTGCGCAGGACAACGGTATGAACTCTAGAAGCCACTCAAAACTGAATTCAAAGAATTACGGCAGGGGTGTCCAAACTCAGGCCTGGAGGAACACTGTCCTGCAGAGTATTTTTGTATTTGTGTTAGGGATGTGCATCACATCTCAGTGCATAGCCAATGATACTATATGTTATAGATACATATGAAGCAGCTTTTGATGCATTACGATTCACCCCTATTACGATGCAGTGTAACACAATGTGATTCAATGAAAAATTATGCTATATACAATTCAATATGTAGGGCTCTATAAAACGTTTTATTTTTTCTCAAATTTCATTTTGTTTATGTATACAAAATTCTGTTTTATTTTTTTCTGGAGTCAGAAAATGGTTTTAATGGTTTCCTAAAACATGTCTAATTAATTGAATTAATAAAATACAGCATTATTAATTTGTTTAGAATAATAGGGCCCTATGATTTATTATGATTATTTATTTTTTCAAAAATGTTATTTTATTGTATTTGAATTTTTCTGGTAATCAGAAAAATGGCATAAAACTTTTTTTATTTTCAATTAAAAGTAAATTTAAATAAACCATTTCCTTTTTTTGGAAAACAGAGTGCTGCACAACAGGTTTACTATTAAATTTAATTGTAATACATGACACTACTTATTGTACTTATTGTACTATTTATATGGTGCTTAAAAAAGTTTATTTTATTGCTGCTCATTATACGTCCAGTGGAGGGCGATGTGAAACTTTTACTGTTTTCAGTGATGAGCAGCCTGTACATTTTTGTTAAAAAAATGTGTTTTGGGGTTTCATGACCCTTTAAATAAACACTGCCCAATAATGAAGTGGTTAATCGAGTGATGATTGAACATTAGTGATGAACACCTGCTGTTAACAAGCAGAATCACTGAAGGAAAGAGGAATAACAAGAACAGAAAAGAGAAGAGACAAGCATGTTATGCACATTACCCACTAAATCCCAAATCCAATTCCAATATGGATTTAGCTCCTCATTTGACAAGGCCATGGCAGAACATAAAAGTCAAGAATTTGTTGACCTCTGGGAGCGGAACCTCTGTTTTATCTAACTCCTTGTTGTGACTTTATGGGTTAAGGACTTACTATATAGGAAGGAGCTATCTGACTCAATATTGATAAAAAAATATTAATAATTATATTTAAGACCATAAATAACTAAATTTGTGGTGCCCTCATGTGAGGCTAGTCCAAAATCACTACACGTGCTACTGCCTACACCACTGTAAATAGACCTTTGCATTAAGATTATTTTTATTATCTCACTAGCAGGTAAATTTACTAATGTAAAATGCACTTAATTTAGATTTAAAGCCCACAGTTTCCCTCATTTTAGGGTTAACATATTTGTTTGCACTTAACCTTTTTTTTTTTTTTATGCGTTTTAACTATACACATATACATACACATTTCCATGTAACATAGACAATGAGAACAAAAAACAACAACAAAACTTCTCAGTATTTTACATTGATATTTGATAACACCTCTTTTCTTAGCCTTCTATTAACACCTTTCCAACTCCACCATGTTTTAAGAATGATCTGAAAGGTCCCCAAAAACTGTATATTTATTCCTCAAAATATAAGTTATCTTTTCCATTGACATATTTGTTACCATTTCTTTCAGCCAACGTCCTATACTTGGAGCACAAATACTTTTCCAATTTAAAGAAATAAGCCATTTTGCTTGAAGAATACCTATATTTATAAATATATAATCTCTCTCTTTTAACTTGATCTCTTTAGGATATAAATGAAATAAAAAAGTAAAGGTGACAGTGGGATGTTAACATTTAGGATCTTTCTTTCACACCTTTCCAAAAATTCCTAACTTCTTCACACTCCCATATGCAATGATATAATGTACCTTTAAACTTACTACATCTTAAGCAAGTGTCAGGGACATTTTCATTATATTTATGCAATATCACTGGAGTTATATAAATCTGCATCAACCACTTATATTGTAGCAGTTTCAGACGTGTACATTGTCTGTGATTGAGCTTTTTTACATGCTTCTTATTTTGTGATTTGAGTATGACATTTTTTATTTGTAAATACTTAAAGAAATGTTTTGTAGGAATATTGTATGTATTGACTATTTCCTCAAATGTCATAAGAGTATTGTTAAGATATAGATCTGCTATCTTTCGGATACCCTTGTTGGCCCAAATCTTGAAACCTGCGTCCAACCTGCCTGGTTTAAACTTTCTATTGCCCCAAATGGGATTTTTGAGATTCTGATTCTGATTCAAAGATTCTGTATCCACCCAAGTTGGGCAGTCCTGAGATAAAAAATAAAACATAACTGTTCTAAGTTGGACAGCCCAATAAAACCAATGAAGGTTAGGGCACTGTACACCTCTTCTCTCATATGGCAAATACAAAAGTGTCAGTCGGAGTCTGGAACATCTGTTATTCCAAATGAATTTAGTGAATATCTTTTTATCTTTGTCTTTGAAAAACAGAGATTTAGGGGGAGGCAGGGAAATGTTCTGAAATAAATATAAAAATTTTGGTAAAACATTCATTTTTAAGATATTTATTCGGCCAATTAAAGATATGGGTAAGGACATCCATCTTTCCATAGAGCTATTAACACTTTCAACAAGCGGATCATAATTTACTTGTACAACATTTTCTAACTTTGGTACAATTTTTACACCCAGGTATGTAAAACAATCAACTATATTGAAGGTTACAGCACAGCTACTAGGTTGCTGTCTGTCAATCTCATTTAGATACAGAATAGAACTTTTAGAATTATTAATTTTGTATCCAGAAATTTCTCCAAATGTACTAATAAGATCTAATAAAGCAGGTATTGATGTATCAAGATGTTTTAGAAAAAGAATTACATCATCAGCAAATAATGCAATTTTATGTTCTATCTGTCTAATCTTAATGCCTGTTAATTTCACGTCTTTTTACTGCTATTGCAAATTGCTCGATGGAGATAGCAAAGAGCAGAGGAGAAAGGGGTGAACCTTGTCTGCACCCTCTTGATATACTAAATGGTTTTGAAACTATGTTATTTACTTATTTACTACTAATATACTAGGCTATTATAAAGTAACCTAACCCACTTACAATACCTTTCACCAAACCCAAATCTAGACAACAAATCAAACAAATAAGACCACGTCTCCAATACGCATTAATCCACACATGACTTAAGCTGTTAACTTTTTTAATGTGGCTGACACTCCCTCTAAGTTCAAACAAACCAATATCCCCGAGTAATTCATGTACTCAAACAGTACACTGACTGAACTGCTGTGAAGAGAGAACTGAAGATGAACATCGAGCCGAGCCAGATAACGAACAACAGACTGACTCTACGATTACACTACAGATGAAGTGAAATCAGTGTACACTTTAATAAATTATACTTTGTATTACAAATAAGCGTACTTACAAAAAGTACACTAAATTACCACTATACATTTTTGTATTTTAACATATTTTATGAGAGTACTCTGATATGCCACTAAAAATACACTTATTTTAGAGTGTACTGTATAAAGTGTATAGAAGTCACACTTCTAATGAAGTGAGAACATAGTACACTTTTAAAAAAAGTATACTAACAATTAATTTCCAAAAAATATATACTTCCCATAAGTACACTGAATTGCCACTCTAAGTATGTCAAATTTAATACACTTAAAAAAAATAAACTTCAATACAATTTAAAATACATTAACAACAAAGTACACTTTCAAAAAGTACATTTAAAAAATAATTTGATTACTGATAAATTAGTATACTTACTGTTTGGACTATTAAGTTGAACTTAATTACATCTTTTTTGAAGTATACTTTTAAAAAGTACAAATCAAATACTCTTTAAATAAAGTACAACAAGTAGAAGTATACTTGTTTTATAATTCATGTACTTCATTCATATTTCAAATACACTAAAGTATACTACTTTTTTACCTGGGTATTTATATATTTTTTCTTTCCCTATTCACTTGTTGTGTCTCCTAAAATGCCTGATAGACATGATTTAGGTCCTGGTGTCGTCTACAGTGGACATATATGAAATCAATGCCTGGTTTTGTAACAGAAAGCCATATTTTGATTTGAAACCACATAACATTTTTTCTGAGATGCTAATTTATGACAACTGACAGAAAAATCAGTAATTTTTAAAAACCACTGAAAAGTTGTTGTCCTGGTGAAACCTCCAAACAATTGGTATCTCTGAAAACCCCTGAATGTGCTCTTTAGAGGACATCCTTTAAACTGTGACATGCACTACAGTGGACAAAAGTCTATTCATGGGTCCCAGGAGGATATTATTTTATAATTATGAATATATTTTTATGAATATATTAATTTACACAATCAACATGTTAGAGAGGTTTATCACAAATAAAGTTGTCAAATGGTGATCCCGGCTGGTTGGTTATTGCCGCTTGCACTGGCTGCTCAGTCAGCCAGCCACAACTCCCACTCTCACTGAAATTATTTTTCACTGCTCATATTTTACACCTGTAAAAAAAAATAGGCCTAGCCGCAAACTCAAACGAATTTGTGCTGAATTCCTTATATATATATATATATATATATATATATATATATATATATATATATATATATATATATATATATATATATATAGCTTCTTGTATTGTATTTGTAAATAATTTTTGTTTCTTGTTTTTATTTGTAAATTTGAAAATACTTATATAGTACTAGTATTATACTTAAACAGTTTAGGTTGGCTTTTCTTTTATTGAATTGTTAAAAACCATTGATGTAGTTTGATGTTACTGATTAAGATTCATGATATTGGGATTAATTCATGTTATAATAATATTATAATAAGCTATGTTTCTGCATCTACATTATTAAATAATATAAATGTTATTACATAACATAAATTAAGATCAACATAACATAACACAGCTGGCTGGACTGAATCGGCAGTAATGAAGCCACCAGTCATGATCACGGTCATTTGAAAGCTGTAATTGTGAGAAAAAAAAAAGAAAAAAAAAACTAAAAAGTTGATCATATAAAAGAATAGAGTCATAAGAATATTTATTAAATAATAAAATAATGTATTTCCTTGCAGAAGTTTAATCGTAGCTTAACCATGGCTGGCTGGATTGAACGTCAGAAATCAGGGTTAGATCATGATCACGGTCATTTGAAAGTTTAACTGGGATAAACCCACTTAAAACATCAATCATACAAAAGAATAGAGTCTCATATTCATAATGATAATGTATTTCCTTGCAACGATAGTGATAGGGAAATGATTTGTGGCACTTTGACACAAAACACTGATAAATAATTAGACTCCAAGAAATACAGTGGTAGGCTTTGACTTTTCTATCAAGCTTATCAAAACTTCTGCTCAATCAGTATCTGCCTGGCCAGTCTTCTCATCTGTCTTTTATACTCCAACAGTTCACTGCTGATGTTACATTCTTGTCTGTTGTCATCAGTTAAAGAGCTGCCCAAAGTCTTCCACAATCCTTTTAAGGTGTTTCTGACGTATTCTGTGTTTTTTTCCTGTTAGGTCTCCTCTTGGCTCTTCTTCTCTGTCTCCTTTTCATATGCAAAATATGCCTTATCTACAACATTAAATTTATTATAAGCAGTTTTATTTAATACAAACATGTGCTCTACTCTAAGTTACTTAAAGGTGCAATATGTAATATTTTTGCAGTAAAATATCCAAAAACCACTAGTCCAGTGTTATATATTTTGTTCACTTGAGTACTTACAACATCCCAAATGTTTCCAACTATTTGTAAATTGTGAGGAAATTAAAATTTTAACCAAGGCTCCGGGACGTGTGAGGAGTCGCCTGTCAATTGCGTCATACCCGCGTTACCCTCGGTTTCCTGTTTTATTTTGTAGAAACCATGGAAACACCAAAGACATTTTTTATATATTATTTTGTTTTAATTATTTGTATTAACAGTAATACATAATTTTCTCCATCATACAGTACGTTTTAAAATTAATTGCATGCCATTTATCAACACAAGCCATCCAGCATTTAATATGATATTGTAAAATCGATCTATCTTACTGCAGTGTGTAACAGTGTCTCACAGCAGCCGCCGAGAGAACGCACAGAGTAACGTTTTAACATCACTTTCAACACACTCAAATGTATCTAATATGATAAACAGAGCTGTGTTTCCTCATACTCATGACCGGAAAAGCGGAAGCGGCGCCGGCGACTGTGTCATAATAAAAGTCCCGCTGCTCGTGAGGCGTGTGTTGATCAATCGCTCCAGCTCCTCGTTCAGCTCCACAACACTCGCTCCTGCTCTGCTTCATACTACAGTAACGTTAATAATCACATCCATGAACATGATTTCTTCCCGAGTCCTATCCCGATTATTTTGCACTGTCTGTTGAGATCGAGACCACATGTCCCAAGATTCCACTCTAAAGCTTGGCGTCATCAAGCTACGCCTTTGTTTTGAATAGACCTCTAGCGGCCAAAATGATTACTTATTGTACCTTTTTTTTTAATATAAATTTCATAAAACACACACTACAGTTGAATAATACATGCATACATAGTAGCAATTAGTATCATTTTTATACATAGTTTTCTTTTCTATATCCCATCATTTTAATACATTCTTATGCATCATCACTACTTGGGTTACATAAAGCTACTACAAAGCAAAAACAAACTTTAAACAAAATAGAGTAACTGTATAATCATCATAAAGTCAAGTTACCTTTATTTATATAACGCATATATAATTTATAATGCAGATTGTCAAAGCAGCTTTACTGAAATAACTGGTAAAATTTTGGCTGCACAGCAGGTGCCCTAGTTTGTAAAACTTAATTTACCTTGGCATAGTTGAATAATTAGAGTTCAGTACATGGAAATGACATACAGTGAGTCTCAAACACCATTGTTTCCTCCTTCATATGTAAATCTCGTTCGTGCAAAAGACCACTGAAAAGCATAATTTTTCTCAACACAACACCAACTGTGATGCAACAGTCGGGACCATTAATATGTACGCCCCCAACATTTGCATATGCCAGCCCATGTTCAAGGCATTACACAAGCCAGTATTAACGTCTGGAGCAGCACAGTTGAATCAGCAGAAGTTATGCAGGTATTGTGAAGCAAGCAAGGACAATAGCGAAAATGGGTGATGGAGAGATAATAACTGTTCATGATACATGATATCATGACAGCGCCTTTAAAAGTGTCTTTCTCAAAGCACTTTACAAGAAAACATAACAGAGAAAACAACACACTTTAAGTACAAAAGATATACATAAAAAAATAGAAAAAATAAAATGATTAATCAAATAAAAGCAATCCTAAAATAAAATGATTTGAGAATAGATTTAAAAGTCACTAATGTATCTGCTTCCCTGATGTCAGCTGGGAGAGAGTTCCAAAGCATAGGAGCATGAGAATAAAAATGCTCTATCACCCCTAGAGCGAAGCTGTGTCTTTTATTATGGGTTGTTTGAAAAACGCATGCTCTGGAATTTGATATACTCCTCCTAGGCGATTAATCCAATCACCACAAAACTCGGTCAGCATGAAGTCAAGACACTGATGATGCTAAATTGCCATTAGATTTTTGATATCTCAAACGGTTTGGCCGTGGCGAGGCAACGAATTTATGGCAAGAAAAGGGAATCAGGAAGTGTGTTATAACTTATGCAAACATTGATTTTTTTTTTATGAAACTTCAGCTGTGTGTTCGATGTAGGAGTCTGATCACATGGATGTGACTATTGTGAGTCAAAGTTATAGCGCCACCATTTTAGACTATATGAATTTTATTCTACTCCTACAGGGTTTATACAATTTACAAAGTTATAGCGCCACCAACTGGCAGCAGGAAGTGTGGCACTTTCAGCATGCTTTGAGATCACCTTCTTATTTTTACCCCATTTTCTTCAAACTTTATCAGAATAATATTAAAACATGGCAGATGTAGTGCTTTGAAAAGAATCGTGATATCTCAAACACTGTTGCCTTGGCAGAGCATCAAACTTTAATATTTGTTTTGGATGCTTTTGAGACACTTAGCATGCTTCAAATTGCATGAAACTCCATACACACATTAGGTTTGTTATCGAGTAGACATGGGAAAAGCCTTAGAAACCATTGGGGAGGAGGGGCTCTATAGCGCCACCTTAAAGTGCAGTAAATGTAGAGTGAATTTGACATAGTCATTCGAAGTTTAACCATTTTAAATGCCTATTACCTGCTGTGCACAGTTGGCGGGGCCATCGGGCTTGAGCACGCCATCGCTGCTTGCAGCTATATTTATTATTCTTTTCCAAACATATCGCATTTTTGTGCGCCTTGTGCTACATTCGACGTACATGTACGAAATTAGGTACATGCATGTTGGGGAGACTTAAAAGAACTGTATTTGAGTTCTATTGCTGGATCTAATGTAGTGTGGCAATCGCTCCCGGGTGTCGGTCAGAACACAGGAACAAGACCATTAACTGAATTGAGGGTGTTTAATAAACTTTTGCAGTAGGCATGGGCATACAGTCTTTCAAAATGTATATACTTATATACATGTGTGTGGTTCTGAAACAAACAAATAACTATTATGAATAACAGCATTATTAAATAAATATCCATACACATTCATTCCGATAACTGAACAGTAACAGATGAAACTCACACTATTAACACAGTCAGTAGCATACAATCTGCCGCTAGGGGGTGTCACGTGTACATAAATGTGACTGGCAATAATACACGTGCAACAGATGATACTGAATATAACTGCTCAAAAGATTCTTATCAAACAATATATAATCCCCAATATAAATAATATAGCATTAGAGGCATAACATGTAAATATACACAGAGATTAATGAAAATAAACAAGGGAATTGCCACAGTAACTCTAGCATCATGTCAGTCAGACATTAGCGATTAATATCAAAATATAACACCCCAAAATGATTTTCTTAATTATTAAGTAACAGATGAAGATAGAACCACTTACTATTCAGCATTGACACACACAATATAAGTATCAAACTCTCCGAACACGGTGAATTCTTTCAGCTGCGCAGTCCCATGTTAAGCACTTGCTTCTCCATCTTTATTGAATCTGCACGCAACAGAGCTCTGCCTGTGGTCGTCGCGTGCGCTCAGGGAGAGTTGGAGCGCATCAATATGCGTCAAAGATGCGCATACATGATTATTGCATAATCTGCACTACCTTTCGTACAATACATGTACTGTCCCAGTACCTACAAAAATGTCTCTTGGAGCAAAGTAGCCTACTAAACGCAACAGGAAGTCAGTCATTTTGAATTTCCTGTGATCATTGTGTAATCATAAGGCTTGTGCGACACTAAATTGCGAAGATCTTGAGTTTTTGTCAAAGGGCGTGTCCGTAGTGGCCTGACAAAATTTTGATGTTTCGCCATGAAACAGGAAGTTGTTGTAATTAAGGCAAACAATATTCAGTTATAGTATTAGCAAAGAGTTTAGAACCCAAGAGGCGACACTGATATTTTTTGGCTAACAGCCACTAGATGGTGCTATGGTATCGCGGCCGCCATTATGGGGTGAAAATACTAACTGGACCATAGAATCTTTCACATCTTACACACCCAAAATCTGCAAATTTCACTGCCAAATCAGAAGCGCAACAGAACATTTTTTTAAATTAAGTCATCAGTAAATTGTATGGCTCCTACAGTAAATGTTGTATTGTCTTATATATGTTTTATTTTACCAGTTGTGGAATCCAACTATTCATCCATCTGAGGTAACGTAGTTAGCCTACTTTACTGAGTATTTCCATTTTATGCAACTTTACACATTTATTAATAGTAAATTAATAATTAATACATTTAAGATCATCATGTTTAAAGCGAACAATATATTTTAGACCTAGTGGAGTAATAGTAATAATAGTAGCCTATCTATGTCTGAATTGAAATAGGCTATATTGTACAATTTAATGGATCATGTTACAAACATAATGATCTTATAATACATGATGCATTGCTATGTCCGTTATCCCATAATTCACACTTTTGCTTTAATGGACATTAGACAACACTGCAAAATCAAGCTGTTATATTCATATATTTATTGTCCAACATTTCCAATTTTTCTGATGCATGTCCTTAATTTAATTTCATATATTGGTAATAATTCAGTGTTTATAAGCCTTTTAAAGAATTTGAACCCAAACTGACTGGGTTTCTAGAGAGCAAAGGTTTTGTAAAAAAAAAAAAAATGTGCAAGACTTAAACACAAAGTCTGTAAAATAAACTGTTTTGATGATCACTAGTGATACTATTTTATTCTGTGTTGTCAATCAGGTTGGATTTCAGCTTTGATGTACATATTTTTTAACAGCTGATATTTTTAGCTGATATTGCCATAGAAACTAGTAGACTGACGAGTCACTTTCACCCCAAAATGTTGGAAACACAGGACTGCTGCTGGGCGCCGGTGTTTCAAT
Organism: Chanodichthys erythropterus; assembly: GCF_024489055.1. Taxonomy (NCBI): domain Eukaryota; kingdom Metazoa; phylum Chordata; class Actinopteri; order Cypriniformes; family Xenocyprididae; genus Chanodichthys; species Chanodichthys erythropterus. The sequence continues at coordinate 31,318,913 of NC_090228.1, read as the reverse complement.
GGAACGTTCTATTGAGTGTTGCTTCTTGTTAGTGTATATTCTTTGGTATTAGCGAAACTGGCTACTGGCAACAGGAAGTGACATTTTAACAATGTGATGCACTAGTAGCAACAAACTAAAATATGCAATTGAGTACTAAATATGCTAGAAACTTTCTAAATCATGCTAGCAACACCTAGCTGACTGCTGAAGCATGATATTATCATCATGAGACAGGACATTGTTGTAACTCAAGCATACAGTGTCTGATCTGCCCTAAACTTCACATGTGTGATAAGAGTCCTGGCCTGAAAACATCTATATACCAAAATTCATTTAGTCATAGCGATAATTAGTCAAAGCCATAATTCTCCTGTACTAACTCGCTTACATGCATGTCGGCCACTATTCACTGTTTTCCTAAGGCCAACGGGTAGCGGTGAGCCCGGGTGCGAGGGCCCTTTCATCGCTGCTTGCAGCTTTAATTATTGTTACAATTTTTATCTTACACATCACCTCAAGGCCTTGTAATAATGTCCATGCAAGTTCTGTCCTTGGGTGGGACGGGGGGAGAGGGAATCAGAATCAGTAAATTGTTCATGAGAAAAAAATAAATATATTGAAGAAAGAAAGGTTCAATTTCATCTTGATAAACTAGCTGTGGATAGGCATTATGACCTTTTTGGAGAGTATCATGGGTAAGACAGAAACTTCTGATAAGCAACAGTAAGAAAAGTGGCAGTCTTTGTCAGGACAGATAACTCAAGATTCAATTAAAGTGATAAACTCCTTTATTTAGGAAAACTCTCAGAGAGAATGAACAACGTGATAGGTCGGAAAGTCATGGTACAGCTGGTCCTTAGCAGCACAGGGACTACAATGGGCTGATCTCCAAACGCAATCCAGCGATGAACACACAGACAGATAAACATCCACTCTGAACGGAGGCAGGAACACCAGACGAAATAAACATCCACTCCGAACCGAGCGACAGGAACCCAGGAGACGAAAGGCAGAGAACTGAAAGGAACACAGCGTGAGCCAACAGAACAATCTGACAATGAACGAACAAACACAGAGATATTAAATAGCAGTGCTGAAGAGCCGCAGCAGCAGCTGATCGCTAATCAGAACCGGGGCAGGCGGATTAATGGGTGACCGAAAAACAGTCTTAATTTTGGATACATGAAATACCGGATGAATTCTCCTGTACGCCGGAGGAAGTTTGAGGCAAACTGCCACTGGACTAAGGATTTTAGTGACAGTAAATAGGCCAATGAATTTAGGAGCAATCATATTACAACGGTGCAGAGAGGAATGTTCTGGGTAGAAAGCCACACTTTTTGACCAACAATGTATTCGGGAGGCATTGACCGTTGGCGATCAGCCTAGGCCTTAGTGAGCTCCCGCACCTGGGGAAAGCAGTTCTAGCCTTCCTCCAAGTGTGACAACACCTCTGGACAAAAGCATGAGCGGAGGGGACCGCGACTTCGGATTCCATACTCAGAAAGATTGGTGGCCGATACAGGTAACGAGTTATGCGCGTACTCAACCCAAAAGAGATGTTGGCTCCAGGAGGAAGGATTCTGAGAAACCAAACATCGCAACACTCGTTCCAAATCTTGGTTGGCCCTCTCAGTTTGACCGTTGCTCTGAGGATGATAACCAGAAGAAAGACTAACATTCGCCCCCAGAAAACGACAAAACTCCCTCCAAAATTTGGACAAATTGGGGACCCCTGTCAGAAACCACGTCCTTCGGGAGGCCATGAATGTGAAAGACATTATCAATGACAGTAACCGCTGTCTGCCTGGCAGAAGGAAATTTGGGCAGGGGAATAAAATGAGCCACCTTCGAGAACCGGTCCACCACGGTTAAAACCACCATGATGCCATGGGAGTGTGGGAGGGCAGTAACGAAGTCTAGTTAACCCCTGGATGACAAGCGACCCTGGAACAATGACCCCAATGGATAACATCGGACCGCAAGTTCTCAGGCACAAATAAATGGCTCGGTGGACAACCGGACAGAGGAGTTACCCCTTGTAAGGCACTGCGGACCTTCGACACGATTTCCCAGATGACTGCAGAGATGACCATTCTCTCTGGTACGATGGAATCGGGAGAAGACGGACGCTCGGAACGATCAAAAATACGAGACAAAGGATCGGGCTTGGTGTTTTTGGAGCCTGGCGGTACGAGATGGAAAAATCAAAGCGACTGAAAAAAAGAGCCCACCGAGCCTGCCTAGAGTTCAAGCGTTTAGCAGATCTAATGTACTCTAGGTTCTTGTGATTGGTCCAGACCATAAAAGGTACCCCCGACCCCTCTAACCAATGACACCACTGTTCCAAGGCCAACTCAACTGCCAACAGCTCTCTGTTACCAATATCGTAGTTGAGTTTGGTGGGAGTCAAACGATGGGGGAAAAAAAAGCACAAGGGTGCATCTTATCGTCCGCGGAAGAATGTTGGGAGAGAACCGCTCCAGCCTCAACCTCTGATGCGCCGACCTCCACCACAAACTGACGTGAGGAATTAGGGGTCACCAGAATGGGAGCCGAAACAAAGCGGCTTTTTAGGTTGGAGAATTCAGCTTCGGCTGCACTAGACCACCTGAATGTCAGCTTGGTGGAGGTCAAGGCAGTCAGAGGAGCGGCCAGTTGGCTGTAATTGCGAATAAAACACCAGTAAAATTTGGCAAAGCCCAGAAACCTCTGTAGGGCCTTACGGGAGTCTGGGGTTGGCCAATCCACCGCAGCCTGAATCTTGTCGGGATCCATGCAACCTCAAGAACGGAACTGACTGTGCATGAAACACGCATTTCTCCGCCTTGACAAAAAGCCCATTCTCTTGTAGCCTCTGAAGCACTCGTCTGTCATGCTGAATATGTTCCTGGAGAGACAGAGAAAAAAAATCAATATGTCATCCAGGTAAACATATATGAACTGATCAACCATGTCTCTCAGCACATCATTGATGAGTGCTTGGAAGACCACGGAAGCATTGGAAAGCCCGAAAGGCATGACCAAATATTCAAAGTGCCCCCTGGGGGTATTAAAAGCGGTCTTCCATTCATACCCCTCCCTGATGCGAACCAAATGATAAGTGTTGCGGAGGTCCAACTTCGTAAAGAGGAAGCTCCCTGCAACTTCTCGAAAGCTGAAGACATCAGCGGCAAAGGATACCTATTCTTTGCAATGATGTTATTCAGCCCCCGACAGTCAATGCAAGGTCGCAGGGAACCATCCTTCTTACCCACGAAGAAAACCCCTGCGCCCCCAGGAGATGAGGAAGGGCGGATGATATTGGCTGCCAAAGAATCAGAATTATATTTCTCCATGGCCTCCCTTTCCGGAACGGAAAGCGAGTATAACCTGCCCTTAGGCGGAGACGTACCTGGCAATAAGTCTATGGCACAGTCATAGGGACAATGTGGAAGAAGAGAGGCAGCTCGAGACTTACTGAACACTTCCTTCAGGTTCAGGTACTCCTTGGGCACGTTAGACAGGGCCATGGACTCCTCCTGAAACACAGAACAGACACCAAACGAGACGCATGACAAAAACTGCTCCACGCACAAACAGTGTTCTGTTGCCAGTCTATATGGGGATTGTGACGTGACAATCAGGGATGACCCAACACCACAGGAGCCAGAGGGGAACTGATTAAAAGTAGTCTAATCTCCTCCGTGTGGTTACCAGATGTGATGAGCTTGATGGGCACGGTGCTCTGGGTGACTGACGGCATAACCTGCCCACTGAGTGCTTGGACGGAGATAGGCTGAGGTAACGAGACCACCGGAATAAACAGCTGGGCCATCAGCGACGCGTCAATGACTGGACTGCTCCGTATGAAAAGACGTGGGTTGAAGAGTGAAAAACAATGAGCACTTAGTCACAAAAGCTCAACATAAATGTGGCTCACCAGCATACTGAGCAGGAGGTGGAAGACGGGGCTCGGCCTGATGATCCGGCTGTGCCGCAGAAGGGGAAACAGACGGCAGGGTGGGCACAGTGGGCGCTCCGTTGATGTCAGATCTTAGACGCTGGAGCTGGGCAGTAATCTCCGACACCTGTGCCACCAAGGCTTGCACCGCACGACCCGTAGCCAAGATCTGTTCATCCTGTTGATCCATACAAACATTGTTATTAGCAATGACGTTTCTCCACTCACCACTTGCTGAATCCATCCTGGTCGGATTGTTATGTCAGGACAGATAACTCGAGATTCAATTGCAAGTGAAAAACTCCTTTATTTAGGAAAACTCTCAGAGAGAATGAACAACATGATAGGTCGGAAAGTCGTGGTACAGCTGGTCCTTGGCAGCACAGGGACTACAATGGGCTGATCTCCCAACGCAATCCAGCGATGAACACACAGACAGATAAACATCCACTCTGAACAGAGGCAGGAACACCAGACAAAATAAACATCCACTCCGAACTGAGCGACAGGAGACGAAAGGCGGAGAACTGAAAGGAACACAGCATGAGCCAACAGAACAATCCGACAATACAATGAACGAACAAACACAGAGACATTAAATAGCAGTGCTGACGAGCCGCAGCTGCAGCTGATTGCTAATCAGCGCTGGTGAGTTGCCCAGCAACCACACGTGACAGTCAAGACACACACACACACACCCAAACCACAACAGAACAGGAATCCACAGACCTACGAACCGTGACAGTCATGAGATATTAATAAGAAAACCACAAACACAACACCCTTCAGTCTAATTATGATTTTTTGCTGCATCATGAAATAAACCAGGATTTAGACATTTGTTTTTTTTTTAGTTAAATAAGTGTGAATAAATACATTTATTATGTATTTATAAAATGTGAGTTAAAAACGACTCACTATTTGGCAGGTATTGCATTAAAAAGAATAATCAATAAAATCTCATTTATATAACACATAAACTAGCAAATACGCACTCACACATTCACACACATTGCAGAAGAAAGGAAGTGAGGAAAGAATGAGTTAAGAGAATGAAATTATTATTAAGTTTCTAGCAATATATGCACTTCATAAGACCCGATTTGAACAAACCATCAATCATTAATTTAAACCTTCTATCCCTTCTTAGGCTGGGTTATTAGTTTTTCCCAGCAGTTTTTCTCTTTAGAGGCGTTTTCCGTATTCATACCCAAGCGATTTTCACTGGCGATGCGCAGGGTGAACGTGCAAATTCACTCCCTGACAGTATATTTCGCTTGTGCTTAGTGCAAGTGAATGGTAGTGCAAATAAACATGTTAATGAGACATTCTAAATAATATTTCTTGAATGTAAATAAAACAATAAAAATACAGATATAAAATAATAGTCAGAAACGATAGTACAAAAAAGTCACAATGACAGTAGTGTGTCAGGTGAGCCTGGAAGACCCAAAAGCGTAAGGAGTTTGTAAATGGTTTATTAGAGTTCCAAAAATAAACAGAAACATACTGCCAGACGTAAAGAAGCAGGCACGTTGCAGCTGGAGATCAAAAGAATAAACAGCGGTCTCCCGAGTCACAGGTCCTCGACTGTAGTCCCACAGGAGTGAAGTGCGAGGAGATGGAAATAGTCCGTGCTGGCTGATAGAAATGACCACACCAGACGACAGGCTCACAGGTCGGCTGAACCGAAGCAGGAAACAAGTTTGGGTCTCTGGACTGGAGCTGGAACTCAGACTCAGAAAACTGACTGCTAAGACACACACAAATAAGGTTAAGCGAAACAACGAGGAGCACATAATACTCACAAACATTAATTCCCGGACACAGACAAGAACGAAGAACAGGAAGAAGTAGGGAGCGCAATCAGCGTGAAGACACAGAACAGGTGCGTGCACGGGAGCGTGCGCATCAGAGGTAAGGGGAAACAGCTGAGACTAATGAAAGATGAAAGAAAGGAGGAAAAAGACCCTAAAACAAGAGTAATCAAACCTGGCTCATGACAGTATCCCTCCCCCGAGGAGCGCCACCTGGCGCTCCCAAGGAAGAGGACTGGCGAGAGCAAAGGAAATCAATGATGAGCGAGCAGTCCAGGACGTCCCGAACTGGAATCCAACTCCTCTCCTCAAGGCCATAGCCCTCCCATCGACGAGATACTGGTAACCCCGACCCTGACGGCGCATGTCCAGCAGCTTCCTGACCCTGTAAATAGGAGAACTTTCAACAAGTTTGGGACAGTGGGCAGGGCGGGCGGGAGCGCGAACGACCGGCTTAATACACGAGACATGGTAGACCGGATGGACACGCCTCAAGTTAGGGTTACACTTTATTTTAATGTGTCTCTATTACAGTGTAATTATACATTTAAGTACTGAGTAATAATAATTAACTACATGTCCTTACTATAGGGTTAGGATAGGATTAGGGGTTGGTGTATAGTTAGTTACATGTAATTATGCCTAATTTATAGTTAACACTCTGAGGTATCGCCGGCGATACCACCGCGTTTTTTTTCTTACCAGTGTGAAAGAGACTCAAAATACTCGGTCGATGTTGCACATAAAATTAAGAGTTATAGACCATTTTAATCTATGGATTATCTTCTTTTATTTGTGTACACTCAGAGTAAAAACAAAATGTTGTGCTTTTTGTAAAATAAAGAAAACAAACATGATGCGTGATCTGTCATCTCCCTCTGTAGGAAGTCCAATCTGATAGTTCTCAGAAAATGAAGTGTAACTTAGTGAATACTAATCACAAAAAAATGACACTTATATCTAAATAAACATTGAGATGTCAGGTTTTAAATTGTGTAAGTCAAATCGAAAACAAAAATTCTCTGTTTATGTAATCTGTAATCTTTATGTAATTATGTAATCTTTAGCTCATTATCCACTAATGGGGCCACGCCCACGGAACGAGCGCTATTCAGATGCAAATTCAGTCAATACATGCATACATTGTCTCAATCGTGTATTTATTGTCTTCAAAAGTGTTTTGAATATTGTCTAGGTTACGTATGTAACCCTCGTTCCCTGAAGGAGGGAACGGAGACGTTACGTCAGAGACTGACGAATGGGGTCTCGCCCGAGAGCCCAATCACCTTCGAGTGTTAACAAAACGAGCCAATGATACGAAGAGTATCTTGGTCTGCGGAATTTGCATGCGCATGCTCCGCCCCACACTGTGGGTATATAAGGAGCAGCGCAAGCAACTTGCATTCAAGTCTTCACTGAGGAGCCGAGCCAAGTGACCCGGCCGTTCAGCAGAACAGTAATTGTGGCAAGGGGACGTAACGTCTCCGTTACCTAATTCAGGGAACGAGGGTTACATACGTAACCTAGACGTTCCCTTTCAGTCGGTCACTTTGACGTTACGTCAGAGACTGACGAATGGGGTCCCTACTAAAATGCCACAATTACTGTCTTCCAGTGAACAATGTGAGAAAAATACCTTGCCGTGAGCGCACGATAGAAGGACCCTTCGCACAAAGCACACTGGGAGCATACAAAGTATGCTAACAGGTTGCCTACATAAGGAGGTCTTACAACATAACCGAATAGTGGAAAAACTGAAGTAACCAACCCGCAGGGTGGAATTACACAACAGAATAGCAAGTGGCTTGCTAGGGGAAGACTTAAAGTGGAATACACACGTGGGATTACCCGTAGGGAATCATGACACATGGAAGCACCTAGTCTAACATAAGGGCTGTCCGAAGGGGCAAGCACGCGAATGTAGACATCGGCAGTGCTGGAGGAACTCAGGGTTAAAGGAACTTACTGAGAGAAATCGCACGTATCCAATCCGTAGAGTGGAATGGCGCAGCAAGCGAAAGACACCGAGCAGATCCAGCTACTGGCCCGAGGGGGCGAGTATACGAGAGGATAACGGCTCTACACGGAGATTATAGAATCTCGCAAATGCGTTAGGTGTCGCCCAGCACGCAGCTCTACAAATATCTGTCAGCGAGGCGCCACACGCCAACGCCCAAGAGGAGGCCACACTCCTTGTTGAGTGAGCCCTCACTCTCAGGGGGCATGGCAGGTCCTGAGCCTGGTAGGCTAAGACTATAGCATCCAATAGACAGTGGGCTAGCCTCTGCTTGGAGACAGCCTTCCCCTTCTGCTGACCTTCATAACAGACAAAGAGCTGGTCTGAAGTCCTGAAGCACTGAGTTCTGTCTACGTAAGTGCGCAGAGCATGTACTGGACAGAGCAGCGCCAGGGCTGGGTCTGCCTCCTCCAGGGGCAGCGCTTGCAAGTTCACCTCCTGATCCCTGAACGGAACTTTGGGCACATATCCGAGCCGGGGTCTCAGGATAACGTGAAAGTCGTCCGGCCCGAATTCTAGGCATGCTTCGTCAACAGAGAAAGCCTGTAGGTCCCCAACCCTCTAAATAGAAGCCAAAGCTACCTGGAGCGCAGTCTTCAAAGATAAAAACTTTAGCTCAACTGAAAGCAAAGGTTCAAAGGGAGCTCTCTGAAGTGCAGATAACACTATAGAGAGGTCCCAAGAGGGAACCTGTGAAGGACGGGGAGGAAAAAGTCTCCTCGCCCCCCTCAGGAACCTAATGACCAGGTCGTGCTTACCCAAAGACCTTCCTTCAATAAGATCATGGTCAAGATCATAAGATCACATAAACCTTAAGGGTGGAAGGAGACAGCCTTCGATCCAACCCTTCCTGAAGAAAGGAGAGCACAGACCCAATCGGACATGTCCAGGGGTTCTCATTCCTGGAAAAACACCAGGTGACGAAGAGGTTCCACTTCAGCGCATAAAGCTGTCTAGTAGACGAAGCTCGAGCTGAAGTGATGGTAGCTACCACCCGAGGTGGTAAGGTACCTAACCCGACCGCATCACGTCCAGGGAACACAAGTGCAGTCTCCACAGATCTGGACGCGGATGCCAGAGTGTGCCCTGTCTCTGAGAAAGAAGGTCCTTCCTCAGAGGAATAGGGCGGGGAGGGGCTGCCGCAAGGAGCATCAGTTCCGAGAACCAGGTCCGGCCGGGCCAATAGGGGGCGACCATCAGGACCTGCTCCTTGTCCTCCCTGATCTCACACAGAGTCTGCGCAAGGAGGCTCAATGGGGGAAACGCATACTTGTGCCCTCGGTCAGAGAGTAAAACAACTGGCAATGGGCATTGTCTGGGGAGGCAAACAGGTCTACCTGAGTGTCCCCGAAGTGTTCCCAAATCAGCTGGACTGACTGGGGATTCCCCGGGGCAGGACTGCTGTCGTGACAGCTCGTCGGCTGCACGATTGAGTCGGCCCGGGATATGAATGGCACGAAGCGACTTCAGATGCTTCTGACTCCACAAAAGGAGATGGCGGGTGAGTTGTGACATACGCCGAGAGCGTAGACCGCCCTGACGGTTGATGTATGCTACAGTCGCCATATTGTCTGTCTGGACTAGTACATGCTTGCCTCTCAGCAGGGCCTTGAAGCGGTGCAGAGCAAGGTGTACTGTCAGCAACTCGAGGCAATTGACATGCCACTGAAGTTGGGGTCCTGTCCAGGAGCCCGACACAGCATGCCCGTTGCACATGGCACCCCAACCCGTAGCAGAGGCATCAGTTGACACAACAACATGCCTGGACACTGGTTCTAAGGGAACTCCAGCCCGAAGAAAAGCCAGGTCCCGCCACGGGGAGAGAGTCAAACGGCAGGCCGGAGCGATAGCCACCCGAAGCGTGCCCTGATGCCATGCCCATCTCGGGACTCAGCCGTGAAGCCAATGCTGAAGCGGTCTCATATGGAGCAACCCCAGCGAAATAACTGCCGCTGCGGAAGCCATATGCCCCAGGAGCCTCTGAAAAAGTTTCAGTGGGACCGCTGTTTTGCCGTCGAATTGTTTCAGACAATTCAGCAGAGACTGCGCACGCTCACTCGTAAGCTGCGCATACATGGCGACCGAGTCTATTTCCATACTGAGAAAAGAGATCCTCTGCACTGGGCAGAGTTTGCTCTTCTCCCAGTTGACCCGAAGACCCAAACGGGCGAGGTGTCTGAGCACTAGATCCCTGTGCTCGCACAACTGCTCTCGAGAGTGAGCTAGAATTAGCTGTCGAGGTAGTTGAGAATGCGGACACCCTAGACCCTGAGAGGAGCCAGAACTCCCTCCGCAACCTTCGTAAAGACACGGGGAGATAGAGCCAGCCCGAAGGGGAGGACCTTGTACTGAAATGCCTGCCTCGGCGACGATCAGGCTGAGGTACCTGGGCCGGCGGAGGTGCAGGAGCAGCAGCTGGCCGTCGGGGCAGGATATGACTAATCGCCTCAGACTGCTTCTGAGCGGCCGAGAATTGCTGGGCAACAACCTCGACCGCATCGCCAAAAAGGCCGGTCTGGGAGACGGGGGAGTTGAGGAGCTGAGAGCGGTCCGACTCCCTCACATCTGCCAGGTTCAGCCATAGGTGGCACTCCTGGACCACCAAGGTGGACATCACCTGACCAATAGACTGTGCAGTGACTTTCGCAGCCCGAAGGGCAAAGTCAGCGGCCGTATGTGCCTCCTCAAGGGCTGCTTGGTCAGCACCCGCCTCGTGCAGGCCTTTAAGCACCTTTGCTTGGTAGACTTGCAAAGTGGCCATGGCGTGCAGGGTGGAAGCGGCCTGACTCGCAGCTCTGTAAGCCTTGGCCACAAGCGTGGACGAGAACTTACAGGCCTTGGACGGGAGCTTAGGATCACCGCGCCACGTAGAGGCGCTCGGAGGACACAACTGCATCGCAACCGAGCGCTCCACAGGGGGTACCCCAGCATACCCTTTAGCCGCCCTGCCATCGAGGGAGGTGAAGGCGGAGGAGGCAGCAGAACGATTTCGGGCAGTTAGAGATGCCCTCCTTGAACTGGTAACCTCCTCATGCACTTCCGGGAAGAAAGGAACCGGTGGGGGGCCCTGGCGTTCACCAGAGCGTGCAGCATCCAGGAACCAATCATCCAACCTCGAGCGTTCAGGACGGGGTGGAGGATTCCACTCCAACCCAATGCTCTCGGGTGCCCAGGCAAGCATGGCCGTCAGCTCAGGATCTGACTCGGACAACGCCGCTCTCCCAGAGGGAGGCAACGCAGCCGAATCTTCCTCTCCCGAGGACTCAAACCCGCCTTGGGATGCAGCGATCGACATACGATCATTCTCTGGAGCCCCGAACGAGACGCTGGGTCCCCCAGAGGAGGAGGCAGCGGGACCCGCCGGGAGATCCACCGGCTGAGATGCTTGGGAGGGGGGGTGGCCCGAGGAGGCTGGCTCGTCGGGGTATTCCACACTGTTACCCTTAGATCACCCTGGCCACCAGCCGAAGAACGGGGTGTGGCAGAGGGGACTCGATACTGTTTAAGGTAATCAAGTCTAGATCTAAGCATCTTGATGGTCATGTTCCCGCAATGAGAACATGAACCATCCACGAAAGCCGCCTCAGCGTGCTGGAAGCCCAAACACGTAAGACAGCGATCATGGCCGTCAAGAGGAGCCATATATCGACCGCATCCAGAAGCACACGGGCGGTAAGACATCTTAAAAAAGACGCAACCGTTTAAACCCGTATACTCTTTTAGGAGGAAAAAGCTCTTGAATGCGAGTTGATCGCGCTGCTCCTTATATACCCACAGTGTGGGGCGGAGCTTGCGTATGCAAATTCCACAGACCAAGATACTCTTCGTATCATTGGCTCGTTTTGTTAACACTCGAAGGTGATTGGGCTCTCGGGCGAGACCCCATTCGTCAGTCTCTGACGTAACGTCAAAGTGACCGACTGAAAGGGAACCATAGTTAGCGATCTCTGGCCTCTGTTAGTTCCTTGATTGTCACATGATATGCCTCTTCTTTTACTGAGGCATTTGTGGACTGCAAGTATGAATTGAAAACACAGTATCCAGCACTCATAATGATGACAATATAGAATAAATATTACTCCTCTGTATAGAAAATTGATATAAACATGAGAATCCATCAATATTTCTCCAAATGTGCATGCTTTTAAGTATATAACGGTCAATATAAGATTTTAAGAGTCAAAATGTGAAGCTTGAGTCTTAGATCTTTTTAATGATGTGTAGTTTGTCAACTGCACATTAACATAATATAACAAATATAGTAGCATTGATATATAGATATATAGCAAATATAGTTAATATAGTTAACGTTGCACGTTGCAGCTGGAGATCAAAAGAATAAACAGAGGTCTCCCATGTCACAGGTCCTCGACTGTAGTCCCACAGGAGTGAAGTGCGAGCAGATGGAAATAGTCCATGCTGGCTGATAGAAATGACCACACCAGATGACAGGCTCACAGTTCGGCTGAACCGACAGCAGGAGACAAATTCGGGTCTCTGGACTGGGGCTGGAACTCAGACTTAGAAAACTGACTGCTAAGACACACACGAATAAGGTTAAGCGAAACAACGAGGAGCACGTAATACTCACAAACATTAATTCCCGGACACAGACAAGAACGAAGAACAGGAAGAAGTAGGCAGCGCAATCAGCATGAAGACACAGAACAGGTGCGTGCATGGGAGTGTGCGCGTCAGAGGTAAGGGGAAACAGCTGAGACTAATGAAAGATGAAAGAAAGGAGGAAAAAGACACCTAAAACAAGAGTAATCAAACCTGGCTCATGACATAGTGCACGTGAATGGTATTGCAAATAAACATTTATGAAGTAGACATTCTGAACTATATTTTTTTAATGTAAAAAAATAAAAATACTGAAAAATAATACACATCAATTGGTGTGGCCAAGATCTGGCAGAGCACCCATAGTTTGTAGCCGCCTTCTTATCAATGCTAAACTTTGACAAAGTAATTTTTATTGTTATAATTGTGATTTCATAATATTTAGATATGAATCCAACTGAAAAAAATTGTGAAAAGATTCAAATAGCACATAGTGGAGCTCTGCAGCCATTTACTGGTAAAAGTTTTTTTTTACTTTTAAAACTGCATTTTCCAAAATATGGGCAAAAATCTTACACTAAACCATGTAAAATTATATATGTTATCCCCATGAATGAAAGTTAGAAATGTGGGTCTTTTACAAAGTGAATTTTACATAAATAAATACATACATCTTTTTTCAATAGGTTTTTTTTAATACAAAAGCAGATTTTTATTTATATAAATTTAAAAAAATATCACAAACCCTACAAAAACTGCACAGATGCTGAGTGAAAACATTAATACACAGAGTAAAATTAAATAAATAAAATAATTTTGTACAAAAGTTTTATTTGAGTAAACATTTGCAGGTCAAAAAGACCCCGAAGACCATGTAAGGGTTAAAGTTAATTTTAGAAAGACTGGTCTAGTTTGTCCAGCAAACTATCAGTCCAATTTTCCTTATCAACTATAGCAAAGGACATTATTCTTATCGCCATGAGGAATAACTTCCTATTCTAGCACTAAAGTATAAAGCAGTTAGCAAAATTGGAACGTAGAAGTGACTTGATTTTCTTAATGGGCAGCAACAGAAACAAAGGATGAATATAATGGATTTAATATGTAAAACTACAAATACATATACGACTAACTAACAGAGAATACATACATATAAAACGAAAGTAAAGTCAGGGAAAACAGAGATTTCTCCCAGGAGGGTCTTTGGCGGGATGTTTAAACAAGGTTTAACTCAAAAGAGTTTAACTCAAAAGTAAGATTGCCAGAAAATAAGAAAGAAGTCCATCTCACAGGTCCAAGGAAGACAATGAGGACAGACAAATGAAGACTGGTTAAAGAAGATGACTGGAAAAAGTAAGCTAACGGTGAAGACGCGTTGGTTCGTTATATAGCAAAACTTCTCCACCCTTCTCAAGTTTTGTCTGGTTTTATGGTCTAATTTGCATAGCTGATGAGGTGTCAGATCTGGGTATGTTTTTCTCAAAAGTACTTTAAAAGTAGAAAAAAACATTTTATAGTAACATAACATAGACAGTTGATTAAAGCATTCCTAGAGGTTTAAAACAAAACTAAACATGATAGGACAAAAAAGGAGAAAGTAAGCACATATGATTACAAGCATTTAAACTTATTCTTGAATAACTAAAAATCACAACTAGGCTAATTACACATGGGGACATGCAAACATAAAGGGATACACCATATACTTTCTAGAAATAAGTTGGATTATACAGGTGCTGGTCATATAATTAGAATATCGTGAAAAAGTTCATTTTTTTATTGTAAATTATTTTAAAAAATGAAACTTTCATTTATACTAGATTCCCTACATGTAAAGTAAAACATTTCAAAAGTTTTTTTTTTTTTTTTTAAATTTGTTGATTAGAGCGTACAGCTAATGAAAGTCCAAAATCCAGTATCTCAAAATATTAGAATATTTACATTTGAGTTTCATTAAATGACCATCCCTACAGTATAAATTCCAGGTATCTCTTGTTCTTTGAAACCACACTAATGGGGAAGACTGCTGACTTAGCAATGGTCCAGGAGACAATTATTGACACCCTCCACAAAGAGAGTAAGTCACAGATGGTCATTACTGAATGGGGTGGCTGTTTACAGAGTGATGTATCAAAGCATATTAAATGCAAAGTTGACTGAAAGGAAGAAATTGGGTAGGCAAAGGTGCACAAGCAACAGGGATGACCACAAGCTTGAGAATACTGTCAAGTAAAGCCGATTCAAACACTTTACAATGAGTAGAATGAAGCCGGAGTCAGCGCATCAAGAGTCACACCACACTCAGACATCTTCAGGAAAAGGACTACCAAGCCACTTCTGAAACAGAAACAACGTCAGAAGCATCTTACCTGGGCTAAGGAGAAAAAGAACTGGACATTGAACAGTGGTCGAAATTCCTCTTTTCAGATAAAAGTAAATTTTGCATTTCATGTTGAAATCATGGTCCCAGAGTCTGAAGGAAGACTGGAGAGGCACAGAATCCAAGTTGCTTGAAGTCTAGTGTGAAGTTTCTGAAGTCAGTAATGATTTGGGGGGCCGTGACGTCTGCTGGTGTTGGTCCATTGTGTTTTATCAAGTGCAAAGTCAATGCAGCCATCTTCCAGGAGATTCTGGAGCACTTTATGCTTCCATCTGCTCATAAGCTTTATGGAGATGCTGATTTCCTTTTCCAGCAGGACTTTAGCACCTGCCCACAGTGCAAAAACCACTTCCAACTGGTTTGCTGACCATGATATTACTGTGCTTTATTGGCCAGCCAACATGCCTGACCCCTGAATCTATGGGATATTTTCAAGAGAAAGATGAGAAACAGTCGATGCAACAATATATAGATGATCTGAAGGCTCAATAGTGCCTCAGCAGTGCCACAGGCTGATCACTTCCATGCCACACTTCACTGATGCTGTAATTTGTGCTAGGAGCAAGTCATTTGCTGTATTATGTGCTGCCGACCAAATATTGAGTGTACAAATGAACATACTTTAAAGAACTTAAACTTTTCTGTTTTGAAAATCCATTTTTTGATTGATCTTAGGAAATATTCTAATATTTTGAGATACTGGATTTTGGACATTCATGAGCTATATGCTCTAATTATCAAAATTTAAAAAAAAAAAAAAAACTTTTGAAATGTTTTACTTTACATGTAGGGAATCAAGAATATATGAAAGTTTCATTTTTAAAAATAATTTACAATAAAAAAATGAATTTTTTCACAATATTCTAATTATATGACCAGCACCTGTAAGAGTTTTTCTCTATACAGGTGCTGGTCATATAATTAGAATATCATCAAAAAGTTTTTCCTTAGTTGTCAGTTATAACATACATTAAATATATAAATAAACATTTGAAATACATCAGTCTGTGGGTAATGAATGAATATAATATACAAGTATATGAATATAATATACAATGAATATAATATACAAAAAATACTTTTTGAATGTAATTAGTGAAATAAATCAACTTTTTGATGATATTCTTATTATATGACCAGCACCCTTATAGGTATGTGTGTGTATATTGGGTTGTCTCCTGGCATCACCCAGTCTGTCTCTGGCCCAACAGGAGGTCAATATAACACCTTGGAGACTCCCATAGGTGACATAAGAAAGTTCAGTATCTTTGTGGTTAATATCTTTGGGGGGTAATAAAATGTGACAAAAGGCTATGTGGCCCAGACCAGTGGGAGCCACGCGGTGAGTTACTGGAAGGTGGTCAAATGTCACAGCTAACACAAACTTAGAGTTGACTCGAACATTTGTGATTTGCATCCAGAGGCTACACTAGACCGAATTGCATCCCAAATGGGAGATCGTCTGATTTAGGGTAGCCAGGATTAGGCCTTAGTTCAATTACGGTATTTAAGCAGCTTTAGCCATAGAAAAAAAAAACATTACTCGTGTGAATCTTGAGACAGAACAATGGCACTGAAATATTTTAATACATATCAGCACGAGTTACTTTCATTTAAGACAGATCAAACATGCTTTTTAGTCATGGACTAGTTTAAGCCTTGTCTGTGAAACCAGAGGAAAGTTTCTGTAATAGATTCAGATGATTTCAAAGTATGCTGGGAACTAAAAATCTACTGCCCACTTTCAGTTCATTCAACAGAAATGGATAAGTAAACAGTTTTCATGTTTAAATGGATTTTAAATTTAATAAAATTAGGACAAAATGTCTTTTCTATTTTTAATTAAGTACTTTTAACTAGCAACAAAAATCATTTTTACAGTGTAGATTAAAAGATCAACAGATTGATTATTCCTGATCGTAATCCTGATCCTGATCGTTTTTTGTTTTTTTTTATCTCCATCAGATTCCCATCGGCTCACTCTGGATCTGAACACAGTGAATAAATACATCCGTCTGTCTGAGGGGAACAGAGTGATTACTGACACTGACACAGTCCAGACATATCCTGATCATTCAGATAGATTTGATGAGTATCCTCAGGTGCTCTGTAGAGAGAGTGTGTTTGATCGACGCTGTTACTGGGAGATTGAGTGGAGTGGACGTGTGGATATATCAGTGTCATATAAGAGCATCAGGAGGAAGGGATCGGGTAATGCGTGTGAATTTGGATATAATGATCAGTCCTGGAGTTTGTTCTGCTCTTCCTACAGATGCTCTTTCAGACACAATAACATACAGACTGAACTCCTTAAGTCCATCAGCAGTAGAATAGGAGTGTATGTGGATCACAGTGCAGGAACTCTGTCTTTCTACAGCTTCTCAGACATAATGAAACTCATCCACACAGTCCAGACCACATTCACTCAACCGCTCTATCCTGGATTTAGAGTTGGCTATAAATCATCAGTGAAACTGTGTTGATGAATCAGCATACTCTAGAGGGATTCTACCACTGATTTATATAAATAAATATGGATCACCCATGACATCATAAAAAGTGAAGCCGCTGGGCTGCCATATTGGTATTCCCTCACATTCTATTGAATTAACAATCTGAGGTCTGAGGGTATCGCCGGCATGACCACCGCGTTTTTTTCTAACCAGTGTGAAAGAGACTCAAAATACTCCATCAATGTTGCACATACAATTAAGAGCTATACACCATTTTAATCTGTGGAATATCTTCTTTTATTTGAGTACACTCAGAGTAAAAACAAAATGTTGTGCTTTTTGCAAAATAAAGAAAACTAACATGATGCGTGATCTCTCGTCTCCCTCTGAACGAAGTCCAATCTGATAGTTCTCAGAAAATGAACTGTAACTTAGTGAATACTAATCACAAAAAATGAGACTTCTGTCTAAAAAGATGTTGAAATGTCAGGTTTTAAATCGTGTATGTCAAATCGAAAACAAAAATTCTGTGTTTATGTAATCTGTATGAAAATAGAGCCATGTCAGAAGTCCATGATTCAGCTCATTATCCGCTAATGCGGCCACGTTATTTTAAATTGTAATAATATTTAACAGTATTGCAGTTTTTTCTGTATGTTTGATTTACACCATAATGAGCTGAGACATGATTTTTTCACAGCCTACCTGACTGAAAGAGCTCATTATTTATGCAGGTCATTAGAGCTCTTTATGCGATACTTTTGTCTTCTCAGGTGAGAATCACCCATTATTCATGATTATTCACGCCTCCACGCATACTGTGTTTCTTGACCTAAGATGTTTTAGAAAATTTAAATCTCTCTATTGTTTTATATGAACAAGCAGGCAGCATAATTTTTACCTCATTTTGAAGCAAAAACTCTAGTCTACAACCTCCAATACCCAGAAGTCTTGTGAACACAAATTTAATATATATTTTTTGGCTTTATTTCAGTGACTTAAGTTTTTTGTTTTTTCAATAACCACGCATAAACATTATTCCTTCAAAAATACAAACATGTACATACATGTTCCTCACATATTATGGTAGCCTAGTTTGTGCTGAGTACAGTGTAATGACACTTTTTCCATTAATATGTTTATGAACAACTGAAAAAAGCACAAATCTCAGGGCATGTCAAACCTTCTCCAGGGCTCCAAAAAAACCTCAGACCCCTGAGGGTTAATCTGTTGAATATCTTCTTTCATTTGTGTACACTCAGAGTAAAAACAAAAAGTTGTGCTTTTTGTAAAATAAAGAAAACTAACATGATGCGTGATCTCTTGTCTCCCTCTGAACGAAGTTTAATCTGATAGTTCTCAGAAAATGAACTGTAACTTAGTGAATACTAATGACAAAAAAATTAGACTTCTGTCTAAAGGCACATTGAAATGTCATCGAAAACAAACATTCTGTGTTTATGTAATCTGTATGAAAAGAGAGCCATGTCAGAAGTCTGTGATTCAGCTCATTATCTGCTAATGCGGCCACGCCCACGGAGCCAGCGCTATTCAGAGGCAAATTCAGAGTCAATACTTGCATACATCGTCTCAATCGTGTATTTATTATCTTGAAAAGTGTTTATCTGGATGTTAAAGCCATGGTTAGCGAGCTCTAGAAGACATGAGGCGTTTCTCAAAACCAAGTTCGCAAACTTCGGACTCGCGTCCTTGGTAGTTACTACTTTGCAAGTTCGACTCAGCAGAATGAACACAAGTCCGGTGATTCTGAAAATGGAACAGCAGCGTTCTTGATAACGTCACTCAGCTCGCTCTGGCTTCTCCGGTTATCTCTTTATGTATATTTTAGCCAACAATAAAACGAAATTAAAACACCACTCTGCCTCTTTTCGTTTTATTTAAAAAACAAACAAAAACATATTAATAGTCTCAGGCAATGAGTGATTGAATATCTGCAATGTCTGCATATATTTATAACAAAACTAAATATTAAACAACCCTGTCTCTTTTCGTATATATTTCAAAAATATCAAATGTAATACTATTTGTGTATACTCTCAAATCAAATTGTCAGAAAGGCGCAATCTTTATCAATAAACCACAAATTTGAGCTTTAAACCAGCACATTTTCGCCTGAAAGACTCTTAAAACTACAAATCATGACATAATAACAGTAATATGTTTAAATTATGCGGGTTTTCTCCTTTACTATGACGCTTGCTGGTTAGTGCAAGATGCATTCTGGGATACCTGGCTGTCTCAAGTCTGCACAAGTCACCTCTCGATGCATCCTCGATAAAATGGGCGGATCAAGAACACATCCGGGGATTTGAACTGAACTTGGCTAGATGCGAACTTTGAATTGGAACAGTACTTGGACAGCGACTGATGACGTTTCACAAGTCCACAAGAACACAAGTACAGACACATATTGAGAAATGGCCATGCAGTTAGTTTCTGGTTCTTCTTCTGCTTTATATGGATTTGTGGCCTAAAGGTGCACAGAGCGCCCTCTGGCTGCAAGTATGAATTGAAAACACAGTATCCAGCACTCATAATATAGAATAAATATTACTCCTCTGTATAGAAATTTGACATAAACATATAAGAATCTATCAATATTTCTCCAAATGTGCATGCTTTTAAGCTAAAAGCCTATATGAAATGCCATAGAGGTAACATAATTGTTCAGACACTTTGCATCACAGAAATACATTATATTTTAAATAATATAATAGAATACCATTATTTTAAATTGAGGTGAGACATGATTACAGAGGGTTTTTTCACAGCCTACCTGACTGAAAGGCCTCATTAATATGCAAGTCATTTCAGGTCATTATTATGTGATTCTTTTGTCTTCTCATGTGTAAATGACTCATTATTCATGATGATTCACGCCTCCACGCATACTGTGTTTCTTGACAAAAAGTGTCTTACAAAAACTAAATCAATATATTGTTTTATATGAAGGAGTAGGCAGCATAATTTTACATAATTCTGAAGCAAAAACTATAGTCTACAGCCTCCAATACCCAGAAGTCTTATGAACACAGATTTAATATACTTTTTTTGGCCTTATTTCAGTGACTTAAGTTTTTTGTTTTTTCAATAACCACGCATAAACGTTATTCCTTCAAAAACACAAACATGTACATACATGTTCCTCACATATTATGGTAGCCTAGTTTGTGCTGAATACAGTGTAATGACACCTTTTCCATTATTATGTTTATGAACAACTGAAAAAAGCACAAATGTCAGGGCATGTCAAAACTTCTCCAGGCCCCAAATCAGCCTCAGACTCCAGAGGGTTAATAGTCTGATTTGAAATCATCTCATTTTAATGAGAAGACATTACCTAATGAGTCAGCGTTTTTAAAACTGAAGTCTCTGTCATGTGACGTGATGGTGTATTGATTCAACACTTGCTTTAAATCTGAGTGAAGAGAAGCACCTGGGGGTGTGTCTTAAAAAAGAATGTTCGGGGTCATGATGTTGACTGGATGACACATTGCTAGTTGTTAATAAAGAAGTGTTAATCTGCAGAAATTGCCTATTTGCTGTCATTCTACATGGTGTCAGAAGTGACGGAAAATGGCAAAGTTTAATCCACCATCAAGTTTTTCCTTCGATAAGCCGACGGGGTGGATGGATTGGAGACAAAGATTTCAGCGCTTCCGAAAGGCTACAAAGTTAGACAAAGAGGACACAGAAGTGCAAGTGAGTTGTCTCATTTATGCCATGGGGAGTGAAGCAGAGAACATTTCTAAATCGTTCGTGTTCGCAGAAGAGGCACAGAGAAATGACTTTGCAATAGTCCTGGGAAAGTTTAACGAGTACTTTTTCCCGAGGAGAACAGTCATTCATGAATGCGCATGCTTTCACCAGCGCATGCAACAACCCGGCGAAAGAACAGAAGCATTCATGAGAGCGCTGTACGAGCTGTCTGAGCACTGTGAGTTCAGCGCCATGAGAGACTAAACAATTCGCGACCGCATCGTGGTCGGCATCTTGGATAAAGATCTCTCTCAGAGGCTGCAGTTGATCTCCGATCTCACAGCATTTTAGCACAAAATTCAAAATGGCCGACGGTCAAAATGTCTGATATGGGAAAATTGGATATCATTCGACTCGACGTGATCCCTGAATCTAACGAGACCAAATTTATGATTTTTGGACGAACCCATCAGAAGTTATAAGCAAAAATAGCCATTTTTCATATCTCCGCACCAGTAGGTGGCGCTGCACAGAAACACTGCATGGTACCTCAGGTCATGCTTGTGATAACATGTACCAAGTTTGGTCTGAATACAATAAAGCGTTGCGGAGATACAGCCTTAAGTCTATTTTCGCAAGCACTACGTACAATTCGTTTCTGTTCTACAAATCTGTTCGTGTGTTTTACGAAAACAGTTTGAGGAATCGATTTGAATTCTTTTTTGAATAACTTTGTGTCGGCATGGTCTGAAGATGATCTGGTTCAATTTTCGTGAAAATCGGAGTAACGGCCTAGGAGGAGTTTGAAAAAGTATGTTTTTCAGAAAATTCAAAATGGCGGAAAAATTTTCATGACGGAAAATGACGTCATAGGATCCATTCGAAACCCAAGGAATCAGAGGAAAAATTTTGTTTCTAGCCTTTACGGTTCAAAAGTTATTAACATAAACATAAGTGCAACTTTGGACAGCTGGTGGCGCTAGAGGGACTGAGTTAGAGACTCCAAATTTGCTATGGACAAAGGTCAGTCCTCTAACAGTGTGCCAAATTTCACAACTTTCCGCAAGCGGTTCTATGGGCTGCCATAGACTTCAAGAGCGGAAGAAGAAGAAGAAATATAGCTGCAAGCAGCAAATATCGGGGCCAAGGACAAAGAAGGCACAACAAGTCATCCCAGCACAGCTGGGAGCATCAGACTTACAGCAAGATTGAACAATTAAAGACATATTTAGGCAAAATGACAGAAATCATAAATACCTTTAATAATAATGATTTAATGATTCATCACTTTCAACCAATAGGTGGTGCTGTGACCAAATTGTTGTATGGTCAAAGTAAGGTGACAGTGACTCATGCAAAGTTTGGTGTCAATATGCCAAAGCATTGCAGAGATACAGCTTCAAGAGTCGGTTTTGCATCATGCCTCAAATTCGTTGCTCCGGTATACGACAACGGTTTGACGACTTGAAATTCATAACTTTTTGTCGGCATGGTCTGAAGATGATACGGTTAAATTTTGGTGAAAATCAGACAAACGGTCTAGGAGGAGTTTGAAAAAGTAGGTTTTTAAAGAAAAACAATATGGCGGACAGGAAGTTCAGCCGACTATGGCAAATTTGGTATCTATGTTCTCAGCATGACCCAAGAAATCTACTGAGACCAGTTTCATTACAATAGGTTGATGTAGTCAAAAGTTATTAGCATTTTTGAAAATTTTGTTGTAACTTTTGACCACAAGGTGGCGCTGCGCCAAAACCTTTTGAGTACTCTCAGGGCATGGTGCCAAAGACCCATACCGAGTTTCGTAATGATACGCTAATGCGTTCATAAAATACAGATTTTAGCACAAAATTCTAAATGGCCGATTTATTATTTTAAAGATTTATGATTTTTTGACAACCCCATCAGAAGTTTTCAATTTTTGAATTTTCTGGTTCAATTTTTGTGAAAATCTGAGTAACGGCCTAGGAGGAGTTCGAAAAAGTATGTTTTTCAGAAAATTCAAAATGGCGGAAAAATTTTCATGATGGAAAATGACGTCATAGGGTGCATTCGATTCGTATTGACCCAAGGAATCGGAGGAAAAATTTTGTTTCTAACCCTTACGGTTCAAAAGTTATTAACATAAACATAAGTGCAAATTTGGACAGCTGGTGGCGCTAGAGGGATTGAGTTAGAAACTCCAAATTTGTTATGGACACATTTCAGACTGTCCTCTAACTGTGTGCCAAATTTCACAACTTTCCCGCAAGCGGTTCTATGGGCTGCCATAGACTTCAAGAGCGGAAGAAGAAGAAGAAGAATCGAAAAGAACACCAACGGATACAATGGGTGCTTGGCCCCTAATTACGGGGCCAAACACAAAAACGGCACAAGAAGCCAACCAACATGGCTGTGAGCATCAGACCAACTGCAATAGGGAGCAATTAAAGACCTATTAAGATCATTTTAGGCAAAAGAGCTGAAAAATGATCAAAAATGAGGATTTACTGGTTCCTCACTTTTGACCAATAGGTGGCACTGTGTCCAAATTGTTGTGGTATGGTCAGAGTGAGGCGACAACCCATATGAAAAAAATCTGTATGTTTCATATATAGCAACCATATATCTTCCTTACTCAAATCAGCCAGAATTACCTTATGTGTTTCATATAAGTCCAATATGTCATATACAAAATCAGACGATTATGGCCGTTTTCATACTGAAAATCAAACATAAAACTTATATGGGATTTTTAGGTCATATATGAATACTGCAAAATTCTGATACAAGTTTTACATGACAACAGTATGTAATAGTATATGATTTTAGTAGAAAATGTGTATGAATATCAGTAAATTTCCTATACAAATCATTTAAAATTCTTGATTGAATCATATGCAAGTCAAATAGGATTTATTTAAATTTTGCATCATTTGCTCATAGGAATTCTATACAGATTATATATGTTTTTAATACGTAAATTGTGTGTCAGTTCTTCAAACTTCATATGTTTCCACCTAATTCCTTGTATCTCTACATATAATTATCTTATATGATTTCAGTAAATATTACTATATCTCTGCATATACAAATCATATATGATTTCAGTCAGTTATTTACACAAATTTACATCAGAAATACTTTTATTTCAACATAATCAAAGAGACACAATCAAATTTTACTCCCCAAGAGTAATTTAAAATTACAACTTGATATCAAACTGAACTTTGCATTTTGCAAAGCCATCATGGCAGGTGTTAGAGATTGGATAACTTAAAGGTTTCTTGTCATATACTTGATAATGCAATTAATTACCAGTAATTATTAAATTCTTTGTCTTAACTTTACATAGCAATTTGAATAATAATATTGAAACAATAGCAGTTCTACAAAAATTTTGAAAGTTTGAAGTGCAAAGACAGTAAAAACTACTAAAGTAAACCACCAAACAGTTTGATAGCTGGCTGCTGATTCACCACAACTGTAAAATAACTATGTGGCGACCAGGGCGGGTGAGAGCCGTGAGGGAACAGTGCGAGGCCGGTGGCGCGAGAGTTAACGAGCTACACCTGGGAGGCGCACCGGCCTTGAGTCTCTCACGGAGGAGCTCCGGGAGCATAAAAGGAGGAGCGACGACCGTGAAGGACGAGAGAGCACCAGGCCTGGATATTATTTTATGTTTTATTATGTTTGTGTGGCCGGCAGACGTCCGCGAGGGTCTGCCAGCATTACTTTCGTTTTGTTCTTTGTTTATTTTGAGATTAAAGTTTTGTTGAATGTTCGCCGGTTCCCGCCTCCTTCTTCCCATATTTACGAACGACGTTACATTGGTGCCGAAACCCGGGAGGAAGGAGGGACATGCTGTCGAAGAGCCCTCGCTGCTGAGGGGGATCGCGGTCCTGCGGAGTTCGGGCAGCGCGGGAGTGAAGACCGCGAGAGGCTGCCCGAGGCGGTGGTACTGGAGCCTTGTGAAAGGTGGGACGGAGACCCGGATGCCGTGCTCCTGGGACGAGGTGGGGTGGCTGCCGTCCTGGAGGGAGCGGAGGAGTCGCCGCCGTCCGCCGTGGGCCGGAGCCTGCTGCCGTCCGGCATGAAGGGGAGGAGCAGGGGCAGGGGACTCGCTGCCGGCTGCCCTCAGCCGGAGGAGCCATCGCCGGCCGCCAGGAGGCGGTCGAGGATCGGGCCGTCCACCAAGTGTCCAGTGCCACCGCATGGCACCGCGAGAAAGAGCCTCTTGGCAGGCTGAGGACCGAGCGGCAGTGTGTCTGGGAGCCGGACCCAGAATTTTTTTTTTTTCCTCTTTTTCCTCTCTCCCCTCTCTCGTCCTGTCGCTCCCCTTGCTTCCGTCTCCTTTCTCTCGTCTCGTCTGTCCTTACCCCCAGGTGCTGCGGCCGCCGAGACAGGCCCCGGGGGAGGAGTAGAGCGCAGTCTCGGAAGTACCCCCCGGCCTGCGAGGGGCGATGGGGGTGTGTGGCGACCAGGGTGGCGCGAGAGTTAACGAGCTTCACCTGGGAGGCGCACCGGCCTTGAGTCTCTCACGGAGGAGCTCCGGGAGCATAAAAGGAGGAGCGACGACCGTGAAGGACGAGAGAGGACCAGGCCTGGATATTATTTTATGTTTTATTATGTTTGTGTGGCCGGCAGACGTCCGCGAGGGTCTGCCGGCATTACTTTAGTTTTGTTCTTTGTTTATTTTGAGATTAAAGTTTTGTTGAATGTTCGCCAGTTCCCGCCTCCTTCTTCCCATATTTACGAACAACGTTACAAACTAATACATGCCACTGAGCATTTCTTACTTTTTTGTTGTCATTTCTAACTTTTTCGTTTTCCTCCATTTTTTTCAGCCTCTTCTAAGTCTCTGTCAAGGTTGTGCTTGATACTCATCAAGAGTCATTCATTTCTCTGTGGTTTGGGAATCACTGTCCTTTCCTTTGGGTCTGTCAAGAAACAAGAGATGGAAATGATACGCATTCATCTTCTTAGATATTTGTCTTCTTACCTCAATAAATGTGAACATGCAAATAATATGTTAATACGTTATTTTAAGGGCCCAGAATTATGCATATTTTGCACAAACACACTAGTCATTAATGATTAACTTAAAGGTGCCCTCGAATGAAAAATTGAATTTATCTTGGCATAGTTGAATAACAAGAGTTCAGTACATGGAAATGACATACAGTAAGTCTCAAACTCCATTGTTTCCTCCTTCTTGTGTAAATCTCATTTGTTTAAAAGACCTCAGAAGAACAGGCAAATCTCAACATAACACCGTCTGTTACGTAACAGTCGAGATCATTAATATGTACGCCCCCAATATTTGCATATGCCAGCCCATGACAAAGAAAATAAACTGGGTTCTATACTCTTTGCCCATGATCAAGCCATTAGACAAGGGCAGAACGTCTGGATGTGCATAGCCGAATCATCAGACTAGGTAAGCAAGCAAGAACAACAGCGAAAAATGGCAGATGGAGCAATAATAACTGACATGAACCATGATAACATGATATTTTTAGTGATATTTGTAAATTGTCTTTCTAAATGTTTTGTTAGCATGTTGCTAATGTACTGTTAAATGTGGTTAAAGTTACCATCGTTTCTTACTGTATTCACGGAGACAAGACTGTCGTTATTTTCATTATTAAACACTTGCAGTCTGTATAATTCATAAACACAACTTCATTCTTTATAAATCTCTCTAACAGTGTGTAATGTTAGCTTTAGCCACGGAGCACTATCAAACTCATTCAGAATCAAAATAAACAATATAACAGTATACAATACTCACATAATCCGACGCATGCATGGCGCATGCATGACGAACACATTGTAAAGATCCATTTGAGGGTTATATTAGCTGTGTAAACTTTGTTAAGGCACTGTTTAAGGCAAGCGCGATCTCTGTGGGCGGAGAGCACGAGATTTAAAGGGGCCGCAGCATAAATCGGCGCATTTATAATGATGCCCCAAAATAGGCAGTTAAAAAAATTAATAAAAAAAAATCTGAAAAAAAATTTTGAGCTGAAACTTCACAGACACATTCAGGGGACACCTTAGACTTATATTACATCTTTTAAAAACATGTTCTAGGGCACCTTTAACATATAGGCTAGTAAGGGCATATTAGCCATTATTTAGCAAACCATATTATTTTTGTGTAGTAACGTAGGGGAGAGTGGGGTAAAGTGAGACATTTTTTACATTTGCTGCCCTCTAAGCGAGCTAAAATGATATATAAGTAAAATTTACACATTTCCCATTAATTCAGGATGTTTCCTAGCCATGGAAATTATCAGAATGTATTCAGGACGAAGGTCAGTTAAAATATGATTGTTTTTTAAAAAGTCATCTTGTGTCTCACTTTACCCCAGCTTAGGGGTAAACTGAGACAGACCAGAGAAATCAAGGGGGTAAAGTGATCCACTTACTTTTTCCACTCTGAAACTACCATAACAACACAATGTTGTAACAGTTAGAATCCTGACAGCTAGTTTGACAACCACACATTCCAGAACTAATGTCGGACTAGTAACAGAATCATGGGGATTGGTCAATTAAGCACTTTTTTTCCTCAACACTTGAAAGTAACTCTGAACAAAATCAAATACAACATAATATAATTCAAAATATTTTAATTAACATTCAAATGACAGATAGAACCAGTTAGATTAGAACACAGTCTGGGGGTCAGAACACAGGACCCTTAGGGTGCGTTCACACTTGTCATGTTTGGTTCGATTAAAACGAACCCTGGTGCGATTGCTCAGTTAGTGCGGTTCATTTGAACATATGTGAACGCTGCCATCCCAACCCTGGTGCGCACCAAACAAGTGGACCGAGACCGCTGAAAAGATCGGTGTGGTTCGAATGATATATGAACGCAACACAGACCAAAGACATGTAAACGAACTAAAAACAGGAAGACGAGACCCTAAAAAGGACAGAATCCTCACGCATGTCGGTTTTTCTTGTCATAGTCCCGAGTTTGCCCATCACAAGCATCAGATGCGCGTCTCGTTTGTGTGTGTGACAGAGGGATTCCTGCCACCGTTTTGACTCCTTTACACATTTTATAAGCTCTTCACGAGTTCCCAGCTGGCCAAAATACCATCACACGCAGGCTACACACCGCTTCGCACACACAGCGCATTTATCTCAGCACACAGCATTGTTTTGGATGTTCGGTAAGTTCCGTCTCAAAATAGGCAATACGTCAAAATCTGATCAATCAGGTTGGGAATGTATTCCTATGCCTTAATGTTCGGTATCTTTTGGTTCAGTGATAAAATTGCCAATCTGAACACTAATCGGACCAGGACTAAATGTTTTTTTTTTTCTTTGGTCCGGACCAAATTAACCAAACGAACCGAACTACAAGTGTGAACGCACCCTTAGAGCCAGCTAGTGTCTGGAGGTCAGAGCAAAGCACAATCAGAACCAGCTAGAACAGCCTGGGACTCAGAACACAGGACTAGACCGACCTGTATTAGAACATCAGCCTACTGTCATACTCTACAACTAGGCCTACTCTACATTCCAGCCCTGAAGGTTACAGAGAAAGATGAGGAGCTGCTCTCTCTGTGTGGTTCCTCCAGGCCTTTTAGGTTGAGGCAGCTTCTTCACCACATAACTTTTAGGAACGTGTGCCACATCATTCTCTTCGAGGTTTTGCCCCAGGTTGTCTTCCTGGTGTTTTGCCTTGGCATGATGGCTTTTCTACAATGTTTATGACATTAAAAATAAAACATATGTAATGTTATATTACATTAAAATATGTTTAAGACTAAACTTAACTTGTGCCTCGTGTCTCACTTTACCCCAAAGCATTTGTCTCACTTTACCCCACCACCACATTTTAGACAAAAACGATCTCTCTTACCCTTACGAAAATTAACCATGGTTTTTTGTAGTAACTATGGTTTAACCATGGTTTTTATAGTAAAACCATAGTAACTACAAAAGAACCATGGTTTTACTATGGTTTAACTATGGTTGTCATAGTAAAACCATAGTAACTACAAAAGAACCATGGTTTTACTATGGTTTAACTATGGTTGTCATAGTAAAACCATAGTAACTACAAAAGAACCATGGTTTTACTTTGGTTTAACTATGGTTGTCATAGTAAAACCATAGTAACTACAAAAGAACCATGGTTTTACTTTGGTTTAACTATGGTTGTCATAGTAAAACCATAGTAACTACATAATGAACGGTATTACTACAGTAACCATGGTGTAACTATATGGCGTGTTGCAATAATACCATAGTAACCCAGCTAACAATGTACCATGGTAATCGATAGTGGATACTCTGTCCAGTGTTTCTACCGAGTGCTACAGGACATATTTATTTTATAAATGTATATATATATATATATATATTTTATAAATGTATTTTTACGTTTTAAAAGAATAAAAAAATAATTAGACTAGTTTAATATATAACCAAAGCAAAGTGTTGGAATTAAAAAATACTGACTACATACAAGCACGGTTTAAAATGAAATAATTAGGTTGTGTTCCTAAAACAAAATAATACAAAATCTAGAAGTTTATTTATGTAAATGATGCATAACATGTTTTAATGGGCGTGCCCTTTGAACATTTAAGTCGCGTGGAGCGAGCGCGAGACAGAAGAGTTGCCATGGAAACGGAGAAACAACACTGACAAGCTGCAAAACTCCCGTCTCTCGCTGTTGTTTCACTGCTTTCAGGTGAGTTTAGTTTATAAAATCACAGAAATAATACATAAAACTGTTCCTAACACTTGTCTTACTTGTAATTGACACGCTTCTGTTGAATATTTAATTTATAGAAATGGTTAAGCGTCTTCGAAAAAGTCTGTTAGCATTTCAACCGTTTTCAGAAGAGGTATGCTAACTCTATCGATTGAGCTCTTATTTATGAAAATTTAGGCTTTTAATAACGTTATGTGTAGATGAGAGGTTTTCATAGTTTTGTAAAGGGTTGCTCCCGATTTATTTAACCTAAAAGTATGCACTTTACTGTTTTTACTATTGGTGACGTCACATACAGGAAGCGCAAAAATAGAGAATACGAACCAAGCGGCAACCTCCCCCAGTTTCTCGTGAAGCCAATACGGAAGTAACTTAAACTGCGATTCATCGACTGGCCGCTAGGGACAGGCTGCAAAAGGGAGCAGAATCTCATTGACCATCATGTTAAAACAGCCAAGTTTAGAGCAGAAAAAAACATGTTTACACTCTGGTTCACATTGTGTTTTGGTCTATACTGCTAATTTTGCCCTTCATGACAACTCTGAGGGGGGTGAATTTTTTTATAACTCATCCGTTTAAATTATATTAAGCCTTAAAGTTCTGCATAATTAAGGGCGTGGTCACTTGAGTGACAGGTACGCCGCTGCTGTCTGTGAGCCGTCATGTTACCTCAGCAGCTCATTCCAGCCGCTGAATTTGGCATTTCAGTCGTATTTGTGCTTTTTTCTGGATTATTTTATACAATATATGGCTTGCTGCATACTTGAGACAGATGTCAGTCTGTGTCGTCTATGGTCTGTGTACATGTGCTCGCATGCGGAACACACGTTGTTGGATCGTCGTGGCATTGGCTAAAAGTTTTGTTCCTGAGATTTACAACAATGACAATACCAGGAGGATATACAACTCCGACAGCACTGCTTGGATATAACTAAAACTGCTGCACTATTTTGAAAAATTATACTTTGGACACGTGCTCATTAGTTTGAGAGAACATTTGAAAGTTATACAGATATCTGATACGTTACCTATATATGTACGTATAGAGTTTTACATTATAAACGATGTTTTATGTTTTGAAATGGACATTACCAAGTGCAGCGGATTGGATTCATCTCGCGATCTCTATTTCATTATAAAGGTATGAAATCCCATTTGATTTGTGTTATTTGCACACCACACAAAATAATTAATTAGCCTACTGGTGTTGGAGCATCTATAACGTTATCTTAAAATCACCGTAGATTGACAGTAAACCTTTAGTACTTTCTAATGATATTGTTATCTTTATTAATATTTTAGATAGTATCTAAGATAGATACGCTAGGCGGGCGTGGTTTCAGCAACAAGTCGCATGGGCTCCAACTATGTCCCGCCTCTTTGCCCATTTTCAGTTATCCGTGAGTGACGTGCGGTCACGTGCAGCTAAGATGGCCGCGGCCTCATTTTTGCATCAAAACTGCTGTTCAGAACTCTATGGGTGACGTCACGGACACTACGTCCATATTTTTTACAGTCTATGATACGAACCGACATCATGCCGTGTTGCATGCCGGGGCGGCGCCGGCATTTTGACAGGATCGCCCCCTACTACTTGCACTGAAATGAATACAGATACTTGCTTACCTTTTGTTTTGTTTCTGCCATTAAGTGGAACATTCACATTTTTAAGGGTATCGTTTGCAGGGAACAGAAGCTATTTTATAGCATCGCATGATAATTTTATTTATTTATTTTTTTTCACTGAAGTTTTGTAGAATTTCGTTTACAATGTTCATCTGTTTACCGTGTCGCACACTGGACGCTCGCTGCTGCTTCAGCCATCATATGAATATCCAAATAAAAGTATGTGTTCAACACGCTGAGAAAAATCGATTCATTTATTTGTTGCAAACGTTTAAATGATGCTTAAACGAGCATATTGAGTAGGCCTACAACTGTTGTCATTGTAAATATTCCTTTCCACGATCCCAGAGAATCAGAGATTATGGGTCAGTCAGCGGACAGACGGACACGAACACACTGTATTTTTATATTTATTTCAACAAATGACAAACAAAATCAAAACCCTAGGAGCTTGTCAACAGTTTAGTAGTGAGTCCTTGCAAGGGCACCTTTTAAAAACGCTGGCTTAGTGTATTATGATGACATTATATTAAAAGATGTGCAGACGAGCCCTGAATATGAACGCAGCGCGTTCTCCACACAGTATGCTTTAATAGATGTACAGAATCTTGTGTTTGTCTCGGTGCATTAAGCGTTTCTTCATTCTTAAAAGCATTTGAATGTCCCCGTTCAAGTTCTACTAATTCACGAGCGGAGTGAGAGTCAGACTCGCAAAAGGTAATGTTAATTATTAAACCAAAAATTTCAAAAAACACTCAGCAATGTGATTCTTTTATTGAGTGATATGCAGTGGGTTTAATCAGTGCCATTACTAAAAGATTTGCCATCCGGCGTCTTCTCGTCATCTCCTCGACCTGCTTCCCTTGCTGTTTTTACACGTAGAAAAGGCAAAAAACGTTGCTCTTTGTCCAGTTTTCTCTCAGAACGATTATCAGAGTTACTATCGCCATTATCGATGCAGCATTAATGACATACAATGGTGAAATTTTTCACAATCATGACAGAAAACAAATTACTGAACTAAACTCAATGACGGAAAGGCTGCGCGATCCTGTCAAGATGGCGTATAAACAAAGAAGTTACCCAGAACTCAACGCGGCGTGACGTCAGAATCGTATTCTCTATAGTTCAAACGTGCTTTGATCTCATGATAAATAAATATTATTCTGTAATTTTAGGAGTGACAGAAAAAAAAACCTTCTACAACAAAGGGAAAGCTCTGAAATTTCTAAAGGGATCTGCTGACAGAGAAGAAGGAAACAGGTGAGCTGAGGAAACTCACCAAATAACTTTATATGCATTTTTCACAATATATTTCACAGTACAGTACATATATTACAGTACAATAACGTTTGGAAATATTACTATGTTTAATGTTTTTGAAAGAAGTCTTTTGTAATTATATTATTTTTTTTACAGTTATTTTAAGAAAGCTTTGACATCCAAACGTAAGTGACATTGTATGAGCAATAATTTAAAGATAAAGATAAAAGATTTTATCAAAAAATTGTATGAGCACCTTTCAAGAATAAGTAAAGGATATTAGAGTCTGTCACTCATATAATGTACATTCTTTCTTTCCTGATCACCCTTTTAGGGTTATTTGTGATGACACCGGCTGAATGGACATTATTGCACTTATTACATGGCTAGATGATTGTTCAACTGACGAATAACAACTGTATTCCAGCAAGCTGTGTATTAATATTGTGTACAAAATATTCTCATTTTTAAGGTCCTGAGTTCATATGGGGTGAAGGTGAAGACAGAACCTAACTAAAGCTGGACTGTAACCTAACGTAGACTAACCATGTTCCGTACACATGAGCTTTTACTGCTGATCGTTGCAAACATACTTCCAGGTCATACATAAACTATATATCTGTCATCTTCATTTCTTCCTCTTTCACCCCCGATCAAGACAGAGACGCCCCTGCCTTTTGTTCCCGTGGGATTTTACTAAGTTTGCAAGGTGCGCCCACTTCGCTTGAAAATGGACGGTGGGCAAGCTACACGTCAGACTGCAGCTTGTGTGGGGAGACAACTAGAGCAGCGAAAATGTACATTTCGACTGTAAGGACGTAGCCTTAGGTCATTTATTAGCTCAATTTAATTGTTACAGGGAATAAGAATCGAATCAACTGTAAATGATTCACTGTAAATGATTCAGAATTAATATTTAACACTTCATCAATTATTCGTCCAGCGAAAATTGAGGTTAGAGTATTTTACCAATTCTGGATAAAATATTATTCTGTGGCCAACAGTAACAATATTTTATTATGATTATTATTATTATAATTATTATATTATTATAAGCAAGAGGTCACTTTTAGGATCTTTTGAGTTTAAGGCAGTAATTTGATACACAATACAAGAAACTCGTGAAAATCAAAACAAGATTTATTGACTACTTCTAATGATTACAGGAAACTAAGGCTAAACACACACACACATACACACATACATACATGCACACACATTCGCGGAGTTGATGAGTTATGAAAAGTCCCAAGTTCAGTGCTAACTTAACTTATAACCGGAAGAAAATCACAAAAGCAGAGCTTTGGCTTGATTCTTTAGGTTTAAAGGAGTTTCACCAGTTTCCAGCAAGAGAGAGAGAAGTTTGCTTGTACCTGCGTTTGCTCTGACAGCTGAGGTAATCGGGTTGTTCCGTGACTCGTGTACAGCGGAGTCCCGCGTTCTGGATTGGCTGTCTTTCAGGTGACGTCTTCTCGGGAAAGCCCTGTGGGTTGCGCGGAAGCTTTGAAGGATGCTGCTGGCTGGTGCAGCTGTTCTGATCTGAGCGTCTGGCTTGAGCGGCTCTCTTCTTGGGAGACTTTGGTCAGATATTTCACCGAGGGTTGTGGAGTCTGAATGTGACGGCTGTTGAATTATCAGCGGCGTGGCTCGTAGTTGAAATCGGCGGCTGTTAGATGGAAAATCAGCCCCGATAAAGGATCTTCTCAACTTCTTCTGTTCAGCATGACCCAAGCAACTTTTCAGCCGTGGTCAAAGTATTTCTGACCGACTTCTGACTTCCAGCTTCTGACTCCGACCTATTTCATATTTCTCAACTGACCTTAGCTTGTTCGGACAGCATAGTTTTAAAGGAGCAATTCTGGCTCCATCCTTCAGATGCGATCCTCCAATGAGACGTTGCTACGGAGATTAGACACGCCTCGTCTATTGTCTATTGATCACATTGCGTGATGTCTGCAGAACATTCTCCTGTGTTATTAACAACTTTATAAAGTTTCTTAATATTTTCCTGATACTGAATTTCAATGTTTCATTCACACAGAATTACAGAGAATTATAAATTCTGCATTTAGAGCTCAAACACGACACACTTCTTACACACATATTACTAGACTGACCTAATTAAAACAATGATTATAAGAGAAAGAAGATGCATCCAGGAATACAAACATACAATGCATTGAATCCAACATGTTAGTAATCACATCATATCAAGTGTTATTCTGGATATAGTTAATACTTTAAGTAATCGACAATTGTCCCTTTTGAGATTCAAGATTGAGTCCTTAAGCATAGTTTAAACTTTGACCGGAGTCACGAGTGACCGGGTCAGGATGGATTGCTCACACAAGAGAGGTATAGATAGGACAGATTCGTCTTTAAATCCGTTGATGGGTGTTTTCCTGTTCCGTCCGATAATACAAGAGGGTTTTGTGAGAGAATCAATAGATTTAATGTGATCAGATCCACGTGATGGGTTCTGATTAGTTTATTGCTGATGAGCAAAGAAGTCCTTTAGACAGAGTCCTTTGTTAAAAGAAGTCACGTCATCACTTCTGTAAAAGCTAGGTTTTTCCTGTCAGGAAATGGATCTTTTGGACCAAATGAAGCTTTGTTCAATCATGCCTCTGGCTGATAAAGCCATTTGGTAACGTCTGTCGAACGAGTCCCTACACGACTCAATTTGTGCTTATCACAGTATTACAGTCTTTATGAAATATTGTATTATCACAAATTGTTAAATATATTGCCTTTTGTTAAATAAATGCTTTGAAATGGGAAATTTTAAACGTCAGTCGCGGACGATGACAGCTTGGCGCCACTCTCAGCCTGAGATGGGCAAAGACGCGCATCCTGATCATTTATGTTTGGAAGTTTTCACATTGGTTAATCATTACATTTTAGTTAAATCAATGCAAATTGTTTGTTCTTCATTCTCTTCAGAAATACGTGGTAATGTTATATTCACTAATGTTTCATATGTTTCATGCTTAACTCATATGCCGTTATTAATAGAAGACAGAATCAAGGCAACTCCTCTAGCTTATTAAAGTAATTAACTTACATTTTAACCAAATAAAAAGGTATTCACCTGTCTAATTCATTTAAATTATGTTTTCTTCAGTTAAAATAAATAAACAACACACAATTGATTAGTTAAATGTCCATTTTCACCATTGAAATCAAGTTATACGCTCTGTACGGAACATCATTGTAAGCCTGTATGGAACACCGTTAACCTTTAACATCTTCCTTACATAGGCGAAGGGCGTACTTTCCCCCACTTTTCTCTAATACTATTTGTCAAAAAGACATCAATCAAAGTTTGAACTGTACAATAGGTATTCCCCCAGGGAATGAGCACACAAAATTGCTTGTCTGGCTCTCAACAACGGGGGAGTGGTCGCTGGCGTGTGGTGAAGGGCGAAAAGTGTACGGAACATGGTTAGTCTACGTTACTGGAGTCTGGACTATATGATAGACTTCAAACTGACAACTACTGCCATTGATGCAGCATCGCAAGTTTTTGACAAGAGGGGCATTGTCTTCTCCAAGAAAAAGTGGCCTTCATCTGGCCTTCATCAGCCCCATGAGGTGACTCCATGTAGAATAAATCAGCTTTCTTTAGGCCTCTGATAGACTGAAATCTTCATCTCATGTGAGTTGATTTCATTTTAAACTTTCCTAAAAAAATTTTTTTCTTGTGAATGTATTTTGTAGTATGTGTAAAAAACTGTTCCAATGAAATAAACTTTTTTACCTGTAATGATTATGTAATCAGGTTGCCTGTGTTGGGCTGGTGTTTACAGGTTGTATAAGTCTAGGGTGCAACAACTTATCAATAAAATCTAGGTAATGTTAATTTATTGATAATTAACATCATTTTTATTTAGATGGTACTTTATTACAGTGAAACATTTAGCTCTTTTTATTTTGTAAATTAGCAGAAATCCATCTCTACCTTTGCTCAGCAGTACTTTATCACCATTTTTTAATAAAGTTGTAGTTTATTGTTCTGAATCATTTTATGTCATGTGAGAAAAATTGCAACAGTTCATATTTTCTTTCAGATGATGTAACTGCTGTAATAAAGTCTGTATCATAGAATATTACTTGTCATTCTGTTTTTATTTTGTATGTTTGTTGAATAACTAAACTTAAATGTAATTTCAGGTACTTTAGCAAAACCATGGTTAAACTATGGTAATACAACCATAGTTAATTTGTGGT